>NC_141755.1:82110110-82447610 GCF_982258835.1 Parasteatoda tepidariorum
CCTATTTTTTCTTCTCTTATACGCCTTCCTCATATAATACATTATTGAACAAACTAGTCGGCATTGTAGAAAAGCTCTCAAGTAAATTCTTCATTTCCTTTTCTGCAACAGAGGGTTTAAGCTTATTACTAATGCTACAGATACTCCACCTTAATGCGTACAATATTTTAAAACTTAAGACTATGAAGTAGTATTTTACATTGCATACGATTGAACAACAGCAATTTATATTTTATTTTATTTTATGACCGCCGTTGAACAGTCGACCCAATTTTTGGGTTTACGACTACAAATGTTCAACGCCGTAGCCTTGTAATTTTGAACCAATCCAGAAGACAAGGAAACTCCTGGATCGGTACCCCCAGAGGTATTGATTTGTTATGGGAACATTGAGAACTTTGAGACTCGACAGATTTAACGTGCATCAGTCACCATTTACTACACGGGGAGTCTTCGACCAGCAGGGACCGAAGCCACGAACTCTTGGACATGGGCCCGGCACCCCACTGACCAGGCTATCCCGGCCTAGTAGCGACAATTTAATTTTACATAGATTAACTAGCAGCGTTACATTACAGCCACAAAGAATGGACATCGACAATAACAGTACAATATAAAATAGCTAGCCACGCCACAGGTATTTTTTTTCTTTTTTTTTATTTATTTATTTATTTAATTTTTTTTTATTATTATTCTATTTATTTTTTATTATAATTTTTTTTTAAAACATTTAACATAAACAGCAATTTATAATAAATTTTAGGTACTTCTCCTAATTAAAACAATTAATTCAAGGTCCGAAACACTGGTTTTCTTACCATAAAGAAATTACACGTCGCTGAGAATTTTGAATATAAGGGAAAACTGAAATAATAATTTGGATCTATCTTAATATACACTAAGAAAATTTATGGACAAAACTTCCAGAATATGGTACAATTTACCATGCTTCTGGTCTTATGGGAAAACCAACAAGTTCGGTTATTTCTAGTAAAGCGATTTGTAAATGATTTTGGTAAAATTAACAATGAAATATGGTTTTGATGAAATGAAATATGGTATGAAATATCTGATAAAATTTGATAGACGCTGTAAATTTCTGCTGTTTTATTAGTTTCATTTCAGTAGTTTTATAGGTAGTTCGTTCTTAGTGTATATTAATGCATGTAATAAAAACTTGGTAAAATTTACTTTCAGTTTTGCAATTTTTACTAAATGCGTTGAAATAAGAACTATAGTTTTGAAAACTGGAATTTCTGGTAAACCATATTAACGGAAGAATTGGAAAATTAATAGTTAAAATTCAGTATGTTTTGAGTTTTATTAACCAGAATTATGTTGTTTTTTTTTCTTGAAATGTAAACACCATCTAGTACAGTAATTTTACTATAATGTTTTTTCTAAATATATAGCGAAGGAAACGCATAACAAAATTTTGTGCCATAACTCATATATAATTAGATAAATATATTCATTATGATTATAATTATATCTCTTCATTAATTAAATAAAAAAAAATTTACAATATTTGTTTTATATATTTTTTCAAAAATGCAAAATTAAGACAATAATATATCCATTTCTTTACAAACATAAAAGTTTACATTGAAACTCATGACATATTTAATACGTAATTAACTCATTATTGTACTTTCAAAACGTGAATAATAAACGTATAGTTCAAATTACGAAAAGAACAAAAAAACTAATGACTATTTAAAATTAGAGCAAAATATTCATAAAAATTCCATGCATTAATAACATGTGCAAGTTGGATGTTCATAGTAATTTGAAATGGTAAGGAATAAAAGAAAAATTAAAATGACACAACATCAAAAGCAGAATTTACCTTTCGATTGACGAACGGAAAACAACTTTTTGAGAATGAACTTCTAACTTTTCCCTGTTAAACAAGTCTAAGTTTCTAATAACACCAGTCTTTAATCATCAAAACAAGTTTTCGAAAACTTTCCATTTATCGAAAGCATTTAAATCACAACAGCGACAAATCAAATATACAAAGAACAAGTAAGCGTATTTTTCCGCCGAGTCTTCCTTCTCACCAGCTGTTTTCAAATCAGAGTTTTCTGAGTTCTAGTGTTTCCTTTTTCCCGTTTCCGGGAAAAGAGAACGAGTGTTCCTTTTCGCTCTCCGGATCCGATGAGACTGTGGTTACGAATAGAATCAAAATGCGACTTGCATTATCCTGAGTAGGCATCTTTACTGCGCATGTTCCAAATTTCCTGTGGGAAGATGAAGAAAGCGAAGTATCTATCGACAACCACACTTTCGTGCTGTCAAAGATAAAAAATGGATGTTATATTAGAATAAATTAATGGACAGTAATGTGATGGACTTAAATATTGAGGTTGGCATCCTTAGATATTACATCAAAGTTTAGTTAATAACTTTATGTCCGCCAAACTGCGTTAAATCAAATGTTACCCAACTTGTTTTGCACGAGACATTTATTATCATTTTTGAGGTACATGCCAAAGTAGCGAAAATGTCCTTGTTACGTTTAAATATATGCTTTTAAATGGAAAGAAAATTGAATTTCATGTAATCTTATAAAAGTGCACAATATATCAGAATAAATTAATGGACAGTCTAGTGATGGACGTAAATATTGAGTTTGACATCCTTAGATATTATATCAAAGTTTAGTTAATAACTTTATATCCGCCAAACTGCATTAAATCAAATGTTACCCAAATTGTTTTGTACGGGACATTTATTATTACTTTTGAGGTACATGTCAAAGTAGCTAAAATGTCCTTGTTACGTTTAAATATGTTTTTAAAGGAAAAAAATTGAATTTCATGTAATCTTATAAAAGTGCACAATATATCAGAATAAATTAATGGACAGTCTAGTGATGGACGTAAATATTGAGTTTGACATCCTTAGATATTATATCAAAGTTTAGTTAATAACTTTATATCCGCCAAACTGCATTAAATCAAATGTTACCCAAATTGTTTTGTACGGGACATTTATTATTACTTTTGAGGTACATGTCAAAGTAGCTAAAATGTCCTTGTTACGTTTAAATATGTTTTTAAAGGAAAAAAAAATTGAATTTCATGTAATCTTATAATTGGCACAATATATCAGAATAAATTAATGGACAGTCTAGTGATGGACGTAAATATTGAGTTTGACATCCTTAGATATTATATCAAAGTTTAGTTAATAACTTTATATCCGCCAAACTGCATTAAATCAAATGTTACCCAAATTGTTTTGTACGGGACATTTATTATTACTTTTGAGGTACATGTCAAAGTAGCTAAAATGTCCTTGTTACGTTTAAATATGTTTTTAAAGGAAAAAAATTGAATTTCATGTAATCTTATAAAAGTGCACAATATATCAGAATAAATTAATGGACAGTCTAGTGATGGACGTAAATATTGAGTTTGACATCCTTAGATATTATATCAAAGTTTAGTTAATAACTTTATATCCGCCAAACTGCATTAAATCAAATGTTACCCAAATTGTTTTGTACGGGACATTTATTATTACTTTTGAGGTACATGTCAAAGTAGCTAAAATGTCCTTGTTACGTTTAAATATGTTTTTAAAGGAAAAAAAAATTGAATTTCATGTAATCTTATAATTGGCACAATATATCAGAATAAATTAATGGACAGTCTAGTGATGGACGTAAATATTGAGTTTGACATCCTTAGATATTATATCAAAGTTTAGTTAATAACTTTATATCCGCCAAACTGCATTAAATCAAATGTTACCCAAATTGTTTTGTACGGGACATTTATTATTACTTTTGAGGTACATGTCAAAGTAGCTAAAATGTCCTTGTTACGTTTAAATATGTTTTTAAAGGAAAAAAATTGAATTTCATGTAATCTTATAAAAGTGCACAATATATCAGAATAAATTAATGGACAGTCTAGTGATGGACGTAAATATTGAGTTTGACATCCTTAGATATTATATCAAAGTTTAGTTAATAACTTTATATCCGCCAAACTGCATTAAATCAAATGTTATCCAAATTGTTTTGTACGGGACATTTATTATTACTTTTGAGGTACATGTCAAAGTAGCTAAAATGTCCTTGTTACGTTTAAATATGTTTTTAAAGGAAAAAAAAATTGAATTTCATGTAATCTTATAATTGGCACAATATATCAGAATAAATTAATGGACAGTCTAGTGATGGACGTAAATATTGAGTTTGACATCCTTAGATATTATATCAAAGTTTAGTTAATAACTTTATATCCGCCAAACTGCGTTAAATCAAATGTTACCCAACTTGTTTCGTACGGGACATTTATTATCATTTTTGAGGTACATGTCAAAGAATTTAAAATGTCCTTGTTAAGCTTAAATATGCTTTTAAATGAAAAATAAAATTGAATTTTGTGTAATCTTATAAAATTGCACAAAAGTCTCCAAGTGGAACCATCTTAATGTGGTGATGTCTAGGTTGTTCAGACCAAGCATAATGAGTGAACAGATACAGAGTGAAAATGACGAAAAATTGGTAAACTAAGATTTCTTCGTAAAACGTTGTGTGAATGTAAAAAAAATTCAGATTTAAATCATTTAGAATATCCAAACCATCACGCAAACATAGAAACTGAAGCAGGAGCTTTGTTTCGATAGTTTTAGTCAACTAAGAAAAATTGAAAAAGGCGTTGTTTTCATTAATTTTAATTACGATGCTTGAAGGGAAGATATCATTCGATTTTAAAACAATTTATGTCGTTATTGTTACAGCAGATAACTTTTCCCCACTAAAGATTCCCAGAATTCAAAAAAAAATTTTTTTTTACCCCTCTAATATTTAGTTAAAGTATTGCATTGTTTAAAATTTAAATAACTTATTATATTTTTATAATAAGTAACCTTTTCTAGCAGTATTTTTGTAAAAAAAAACTAATTTCAACACAGAGAAAAACTATTTTGATCAAATTATCGTGTTATTCAAATTATTATAGTGTATCGTGTTTGATCAAATTATCGTGTAAGGTAATGACATTCCTCGTAAAAAAATTGAAAAAAATCATGCTAATAACACTAAAATATATAGGTATCTAAACCATTCATTTCAAAAAATTACTAAATTTCACCAGTTTTACCAAATTTTATCACATATTTAAAGTTTTATTGTTGAAATTAGCAAAACAAAGCGCTTCGGGAAAAAAAATCTCCTAACGTTTCGGCCTTCCCATAGAGCCATAAATTTTACCGGTTTCCTGCAGTTTCGACCATGCTTTTTTTCCTCAGGACGCATGCAGTTAAAATGAATATTACTAAGACTGAAAATTCCATACTGTTGAATACTTGTTTCAAACGAAAATATTTCAAACATAAATTAAAAGAAAAAAATACAAAGCAAGTTCCCAGCTGAAGTTGCAATGGAAACCGAGGAAAATGATAAGGTCTAAATGTTTTCACAACACAATCCGGAGCTAAATTTTCGGAACCAAACTTTGATAAATACACAAAAAAAAAATTATGTATTCATTCCTTTTGGGATCGTTCAGAATTATTTTTAATTTTGATGTAATTTATCGTCAAGAAATAAGGAGGATGGGGACTTTGTGAGCAAAGCGAGTAGTGGAAAGATCTCCCCAGTTTCAAATAAAATCAAAAGTTATGATTGGCAATGAAAAAAAATCTTATCGAAGGAAATGTTTATGTTTTAGGTACTTAGTTAAAACAAAAGTATGGTTAAAATTATCAGAGTATGGTGAAATTTATCATACTTGGAAACACCAAAAAGTTTTTTTTTTTATCAAAATATTGTGGCAAAAATTTTTGTAAAATTAATTGTTATAATATGAGATAAAATTTGGTATGTTTTGAATATTTGGTAATTTGATTATGATATCTTAGAGCATGAACTAAAACCAATTATTCAGTTAAACTTAATTTTCAGTTTTGGTTTTATTTTCCCCAAAGATGTGGTAATAAAATTCTCAAAGCCTTTCCGGTAAACCGTCTTCATATTAACAGAAAAAATTACTAAATCAGTGGTTTAAATGCCATATATTTTAGTTTTATTTCTAGAATCTTATTTTTTTCTCTACAAAAATGTCCAACAAAATTTTGATTAAGTTAACAAACGAAATGTTTATGAACCAGATACACATTGAGGAAAAAAGTAGGATTAAAACTATCAAAATATGGTAAAATTTAGAGTAATCTTGGTACTATGGGAACACCAAAAAGTTTGTGTATCTTACCAAAGCGCTTTGGTAATGATTTTCGTAAAATCAACGGTGAAATAGGGTTTTATAAAATTTGGTAGTTTTATCAGGATTAAATAGTCATAGGATAAAACCATTTATTCGGTAAAGTTTACTTTTCAGTTTTTAATTTTTTTTAACTAAATATGTTTTAATAAGAGCTATCATTTTGAAAACCAGAATTTCTGGTAAACCTTTTCCACATGAACGTGAAAATTACCAAATGAATTAGTACCGTATTTTTTTTTAATTTGCTAAATTATGTTTTATTAATTTTTTTTACTATAAATTTTTTTATCCTACACTGTTAGAATTTTCCTTCTGAAATAACCGGCAACTGTCTGTTCATCCAGTTAACCATAAAGTTTATGATTAGGAACATTTAGGTGAATGTTTAGGAACATTTAGGAAAATTATGATTTTGAAACCGCTTACAACTGGTACGGTTAAAAAACTGTGAATACAAAACTAATCCAATTTGTAACCATTTACTACTAGCATAGTCTCTAAACCGTAAAAATGAAACGTAAACACAGATTGGAACTCTGCGACTTTTAGGAGTTAATAATAGTTTCATAGTCTAATCGTCAAGGGCCACCAATTGAAGAGTGCAGAAATCTGCAAATTTTTCATATATTGAAGCATTGGAAGAAATATTCAACCCCTGATCAGCTGATCATGAAATAGACCGATTAACCCTCTTAGCTGCAGAACGTGCCCAGCTTCCGGAAGGAAATCACTTTATAAGGCTGGCCTAGTTGGCGAGGATAGAATTCTGGTTGTTTAACCATATTAGAGGAAAAAAAACTCAATAAACTTTTTTTCTCACATTTAACAGTTTGAATATCATCTTTTTTATTGCTATTTGACTGCTTTGGTTGAATATGGTAAAATATCAATGAAATAAATTGCTTTTTAACAATTTTTGCTGAGAAATTTCTAAATGTGTACAGTAGGGGAGAGTGGGGTCAATTGTAACAGGGTACGATTGAAACAGAGCAAAAAGTTCGAGTGTCGGGTTCTAGTTTTGGTTCCTAGGTGGCGCACAAGGTGTATTTAATAAATCTACATGTCCATCCCTGCTGGCAGTCATTTTTATGTACTTTTGAAAGAGTTACATCACAAAAGATATTTCCACGCTACGTAAGTACTTTTTTTGGTATTAGAATATTATGTTGTAACAAAGTAATCTTGTTTAAACAAATAAAAATTATAAACCGAATATGTTAGTGGACACCTTAATTAACATTTCAAAATATAGATTAGTTTTGTTAATTAACTAGCATTGTTTTTAACAAATGAAGCTGAAATGGCGTCTTGGGGACGATTGTAACAATAAGAAAAGGGACGATTGTAACAGCTGAAAATAAATAATCTTATTCTTACAAACCATTACTTAACTCTTTAAGAACCACCAATAGTTTCCTATATCATTTATATTATGTTGCATGTGCATTATTTTATTTGTCACCTTTCACAGCATAAATTAAAATTTTTAACCTCTTAAAGTTAAAAGTTTAACCCTTTAGGTCTCTGCTCATTATTATTTTTACTCCTAAAATATCACTACTATTTTGTTCAATAAAAAAATATATCACAACTATGATAATATGTATAATTAACTATGTTTTAGTTGAATTTATGAAGTGTTACAATTGACCCAATAAGTGGGGACAATTGTAACAAGTGCACGACTGTCAAAAAATTTTAATAACTAATACAATAACCTCTAAAATAAGGTATTTTTTTCTAGTAGAGAATATTCTACTTTACTCGTCTGTCAATTAATACTAATAATAGATTGTATTTTTTGTTAGTTCAAAATAGTTAAGTAAAAATGTTACAATTGACCCCACTCTCCCCTACTTTAATTTTACCAAAATTCTTTTCTCCGTGCAAAAATAATTTAAAAACAATTAAATTCCTAAAATAGCTAAAGTTGACAAATTATGTTTCACTACTCCATAGTAGTTTTAAACTTATTTACCGACTTATTTTCATAAAAATATTGGATGTTTTTAGAGAGACTCAAAAGTGGAATAAAACTAAAGTTATTTGGAAACAGAAACATGCCTTTTATTATCTACCCGTATACATGGAATATTTATTATTTAACAAATGCAAAGCTAGTCTGTTCAAGTTCCTTCACCTTTAAACTTTCAGGGTTATGGCTTTGTTTAAAGTCGGTCTTTTCCACGATTCTGTTTGATTACTGTTCTGATTCTGAAAAGCGGGAAGATAAAGAAGAATTTTACAGTAAATGATGAATTTTAGGAGAGCAACCTAATATTTCATCAAAATTAATTTCTGGAAGTTTTAAAGGCGAATTTTAAACTTCATTGATCATTTTCAAAGACTCTATTCGGTTTGGCAGATAGCATTCGATGCGATATCTAAAAGGCGGAAAATAAATTTTGAATTTTAATGGTAGCATTGTATTTTTGTTTAAATTCATAGCGTGAAATAATTTTCGAGATAGTAACACTAGGATGTGATCTAAGATAAAATAGATTTGCTTTGAATTAAGGCAATTGTGTTTGTTTTTGGTCGCATTCATATCCAAACTGAATTTGTATCAAATAAATATCAATTTAAAATCGTATCAAATGTATCATTAAATTCGTGGCCGACGGGCCTGTGTAGGGGGCAGGGAACTGTCCTTGCATCAGAAAGGTTCTGGGTTCGAATCTCGGGCAAGGCAAGGATGCTTCTTTCTCTGTGTGTGTTCGATCTTCTTTCTCCTTTGTGTGTGTGAATATGTGTGAATGTGACCCGCCCTATAAACGGGTTTGTGTTTGAATGAATGGTGTGGCAGATGTCAAATTCTTGGCCATAGATGGCCCCACTGAAAAAAACAAGAACAATCGCATCCCCTATGCCTAAAACAGGTATACGACAAAAAAATCAAATTCATGTGTTATAAATATCTTCTTCATAAGAGAAGAAAATATTAGGTAAGCCCTGTAATACATACAGTAAATTACAAAATTAAGGAATAAAATATTAACAAAATACTGATTAAAAAAATTAAAATGGATATCCATTAAATTTTCGTATTCAATATATTTTGATAACACTGGACTGTGCAACACTATACAGTACTACACTACATTACACAACACTACAATACAAGGCAATAAACTACACAACACAGCACAACGCTTAAATTGCACTACGCTAAACTACACAACTCTACAATACACTACACTATACTATACTACAATAAAATACACTACACTACGTACACCACACTACACTATACTACACTAAAATACACTACGTACACAACACTATACACTGCAGTACAATACAATACGAAACAATTCAACAACAGGGCGTTAATTAAGTGATCGACAATTTAAGAAATCTATAGCAGCAAAACGAAAGGAATTAAAAATGAACGGTTTGCTACGTTCTGCTTAGAAAAATCAGATAATTTCTTCTCTCACAATTTCGAAATTAACTACGAAGTTTATCAACAGATAGATTTCATAGTAAATGATGAGTTTAATTGAAAGTAATTTAATACTTCACCAAAATTAATTTCTGGAAGTTTTGAAACAAATTTTAAATATTTATGATTATTTTCAAAAACTCTATTCGATTTTACAGATAACATTTCATTGCGAAATTCAAAA
This sequence comes from Parasteatoda tepidariorum, assembly GCF_982258835.1. Taxonomy (NCBI): domain Eukaryota; kingdom Metazoa; phylum Arthropoda; class Arachnida; order Araneae; family Theridiidae; genus Parasteatoda; species Parasteatoda tepidariorum. Next base: position 82,119,982 of record NC_141755.1, read on the forward strand.
GACTGAAACTAATTTATGAATTTGAATGATAGCACGGTATTTTTGTTTACATTTTGGAAATAATTTTGTAAAATCGTAAACTCTAGGATGCGATCTAAGATAAAATAGATTTGTTTTGAATATAAACAACCCCTTTTGATCGTATTCATATCTAAATTGAATTTGTATCAAATATTAAATATATATATTCAATTTGTATGAAATGTGTCATCAGATTCCATCGTTTTGTTATGAAATATCAGAGAAATTTGCTTTTTGTGTCAAATGTTTCCTGTTTATAAAAATAAATAATAAATGTTTTATTTTATGGAAACAAATATTTAGAAAATATCATATATTTGCATGACAATAAAACTGAAGAAGTAAAAACAATGTTATATAGTGCTATAATATGAAATTAAATTAACGAACAGTGAATAATATTGAAAGTGTCTTAAAATAATAATACATCCGATTATTCAGCATTTGTTTCATTTTCTAATATGTTTAAGAATTTTGTTTTGTTATTTTATCATTGATATTGGCTATTCTTTCATGTAGCACATGTACCACATTTAATATTTAAATTTATAATTTTGTTAATTTGTATGTAACAATTGGGAAAACACTTTTCAGGTAAAAAATGAATAACTCACTTTCGTAAAGAATTTTTTGAGTAAACTATAAAAATATTTGGGTCACAGGGGAAAGAAAATCTTGAGAGCTTCTTGAGGTTATTTGCCAAAAATAAAATTTTAATTTTTCGGGCATCTTAATTATTAAGGAAGAATTTAAAATGAAAATGGTATCCAGTATTAAAAAATTAACTTTTAGTCGGCGCTTTATTTAAATTTTCGTATTCATTATATATTGATAACAAATATATATTATAATATAATATGATACCAATATAAATGATAAAATAAAGCATTATCATATAACACAAATTGATATAATAGAATAGAATAGAATACGATACGATACAATACAATGCAATACGATACAATACAATACGATGCAATACAATACGATGCAATACAATAACGATACAATACAAAAACGATATAATACAATAACTATGCCTTACAATAACGATAACTAACAATAACGATAAAATGCAATAAGTATACAATACAGTAACGATATAATACAATACAATATATACTACAGTACAGTATAAACAGTATACTACAGTACAATGACATTCATTACAATACAACTATTGTGTGTTAAATATGTGATCGACAATTTGAAAAACTAATTGCATAAAAACGAAAAGACTATAAATGTTACGGTTTACAGTGTTCTGCTAAGAAAAATCAAGTCATTTCTTCTTTCTAAGCTTCAAAATTGCTAACGAAGTTTATCAATAGATGGCTCTGACATTGTTTTGTGGAGCACTATCTGTTGCAAAACTTTGCTACTAATTTTGAATTTTGCCGAAGTAATTTTCTAGTTTTGGAAGCATAACGCAGCTGGTAGTGCAATCCAGTCTTCCGTTATCCTCCTTAACTGATTTTCAAATCAACGTTCAAATTATTCGGAATTTTTTTGTGATTCGTAAAAGCAGCGTATTTAACAATTCATAGCGTATGTAAATGTCTTTGGTAAAGAATAGGTGTAGAAATTCTATTTTGGGACTTCAAGGCTGAAAACATACCATTGAATTGTAATTACATTTATATTTCAAAGGAGGAGTTATTTTTAGAATCTTGCCCCTCTTTCACTCCCATATTAGGAAGCATTAAATGATTATCGATGATGCGTAGAGTTACAATTTATGCAGTGACTGAGCCTTTTCACATCCTATTCTGTTAATATTTAATGCGAGACCGATGGTTTTCGCATGTCTCTTGCTGATTAACGTGTTCCATAAAAGATCTGCCGGAACCATCCGGAGTTTTGTTCACACCCCCTCCCTTGTGGAGTGTGGATGTGAACTGTTATAACCACCAACCTACCTTTAAATAAACCCTTTGAGAACTTATTATGGCTTACGACTGAATTATTAAAGGTGAATACAACAATGATAACAGGGATGTAGCCCTGTCATTATATATATATATATATATATATATATATATATATATATATATATATATATATATATATATATATATATATATATATATATATATGGAAGTATATATATATGGCGATATATATATATATATGGCGATATATATATATATATATATGGCGAAGTTTTACACCACTCACTACAATATACAATATTCTAGAAGTTTAACAGTTTAAAAAATTCATCATTTCCGCATATATATGTTCACATTTTACGCATTGTTTTTCTATTTTTTTGAACATGAACTGTCAAATATTTATTCTCTAATGCACTTTCTTTTTTATAAGAAAGCACAAAAAATTTCTTTTAAAATTTTATTTAAATCAGTACTTAAATTGAGTAGAAAATTTAGCATTAAAGATTCTTATAAAGAAAAAAGGGTGAGATGATGAGAAAGATTTTATAAAAGAGATTAATTCCATTTAAAAAGGTTTCAAACGATATTTTCTAAATTGCATTTAAAATTTCAAAGCGTAAAAACTGAAGTCAAGTTTTGCATTACAAACTGCGAAATTGAATTTAAAGTATTCGTTTACATTAAAATAAGAGCCATAAAGTTATGTTTGACTTTTTAAAGTTATTCGTTTTAAACTTCCTTTAATAGAATCATAGAAGTAGATAAAATATAATGCGTTTAAAATTATTTTAAATGGATTTCAAATCCCTTAGCCTTATGACATAGGACTATTTTGAGAAAATTTCAAAAAGGAAAGTTGTGTGTGTTTTTCAAATACTAAGCTGATTAGTATATTGTATTTAATATAAAATACGGATATTTATTTAATTTTATAATGGGATAACTGCAAGTGCCGTATTGTGGATATCTCGGTCATGATTGGTTGCTGAAACCTGGCTTTTGCTTGCGTCAGCAACTGTTCTTTCCATTCTATTTCAAGTAAGTCAAGTTCATCAAGTATCAATTCTCTAAAGCGACGCATTCTATATTCTTACACAAAGATTCTTTCATAATGATTTCAATTCTTTCACTATATATTTCTTATTTACAACAAAGCATAAGCCATGGCCATGTAGAGCATAAACAAACTAATTATGTATCGAAGTTGCAAGTAAACAAAACAAAATTACATCAGGGTTACAATAAAACTGCATAAACAAATTATAAATCTGTGATCAGTAAAAGATGTAGACGAGAAATTATACTTCAACAAATTCGATGTATGATACAGCACTGTATTTAATTAACTTCTCGTTCATTAGCATTCTAGATTATCTGGAGAAACTTAGCTCAACTTTAACACTACATTTTGCTCATAAACGATCAGCTGGCGCTGGCATTATAGGTCACATGTGTGGATATCCGTGATATTCTTCTTCTTGAAGTGCAAGTACCCAATTGCATGATTTGAATCTGGTTTAAAATATTAAATAAAATAAACATGTATGGAACTAAATACGTGTGTGAAAATGCCTATTTGGAGGTATATAAAATGGTGCCCTTTAAAACTCTTACTTTTCCCTAGACAAATTACTTGAAATTTTAACACTTGTGACGCATAACTGTTGTTTTTGCAACGCGTAGATTGCTTGAAAATGAAGATTGTTTGAAAACAAACACAATTTGAATAGATACGCCTTACTTTCACTTACTAGATTGTTTGAGAACAAACACAATTTGAATAGATACGCCTTACTTTCACTTACTAGATTGTTTGAGAACAAACACAATTTGAATAGATACGCCTTACTTTCACTTGCTAGATTGTTTGAGAACAAACACAATTTGAATAGATATGGATTACTTTCACTTACTATATTGTTAGAAAAGATTGTTTAAGAACAAACACAATTTGAATAGATACGGGCTACTTTCACTTACTAGATTGTTTGAAAAGATTGTTTAACAACAAACACAATTTGAATAGATGCGGGCTACTTTCGCGTACTATATTGTTTGAGAACAAACACAATTTGAATAGATATGGGCTACTTTCACTTACTAGATTGTTTGAGAACAAACAATAATTTGAATAGATACGGGCTACTTTCATTTACTAGATCAGAAACCATAGAGCACCAATTTGAGAGTCAAGGAGGTTATTATAGCATTTTATAACGTTTAAAAAAGGGATAGAGAAACATTGAAAGAAATTTGTGTCAAGACTCAACTCAATAACTACTCAATAACTAAATTCTTAAACAAAAAATGCACACACTGTAAAAAATTGTGGATGAAATGACGGTTTAAAGTACCAGCACTTTGGATGATACTAGTGCCGGAACTTTGGGTGCCGGTACCGAATACCGAATATTTTTACAGTGTATTTTCTTTTTTTTTTTATTTCAAAGTTAATATATAATGGCACAATTTTAATTAATTTTAAGAATTACTACTAAAGAAAGTTAAGTTTAATTTGTTATTTATTCAATGTGTTACAATTGGGTATACTATAGCCTACGTCGCAGGTTGTGTTATTCCTACTAAATTTAACCCATGAACGGCATTTTCTGCGAGCCTAACTTCAAGCCCCAAATAAACAAACGAAGTGTTTGATCGTTTAAATAGCTGCTCGCCAGATTTTATTGCATTATAAAGAAAAGTAATTGATATTCGATTTTTGATTAATAACTGATTTATGTGGATAGTGGCATTTATGTGGATAGTGGCATAGAATTTAGCATTGCGTCATGGTAAATGTTATTCCTACTAAGTGGAAGTAGTTGTGTTTTTTTATTTTTTATTTGCTGCATTTGCTACATTTGGTTTTATCCGTATACCTGAAAGCGTTATATACACTCTATAACAAAAAAATCGACGCACCAAGAAGGAATTGCCCGTTTGAAATGAAAATTGGTGGATAGGAAGACAATGTTCAAAATAGTAAATGATTAAAATTTCAAGAACAATTGAATAATTTATTGCAGAGTTACAGTAACAAGTTCAATAAGGTATTGACCCATCTCTAGCCTGGATACAAGCTGCCACACGGCGTGGCATAGACCGATAAGTCTCCCGGATGGTCTCTTGCGGTATTTCCTGCCAAATTCGATCCAATTGTCGAACGAGGTCATCAACATTCCGTGCCACATGCAATCAATCGCCTTCCCATCATATCCCAGACATGATCGATGGGAGAGAGATCTGGTGATCTGGCTGGCCAAGAAAGAGTTTGACAAGCTTGCAGACAGTTCATAGCAACACGTGCCGTATGTGGTCTGGCATTGTCCTCCTGAAAAACCAATAAGGTCCTCCTGAAAAACCAGCCCAAGCAGCTGCAAAAGAAAAGGTAGCAAAACAGGTCTTAGGATGTCGTCGACGTACCGCTGTGCAGTAAGTGTACCTCTAATGACGACCAAAGGGGTCCGGCTGTCAAAGGAAATGGCACCACAGACCATAATGTCTTGTTGAGGGCCGGTGTGTGGCGTGCAATAGTGAAGGCAGGATCCCCCCTCCCCCTTTGCCCTGTGAGTCTCCAAACACGTCATCGATGATCGTCAGGACACAGTTGGAAGCGGGATTCGTCGCTAAAGACTATAAGTCCCCCGTCGGCATCATTCCAGCCTGATCTGTTCAAAACATTCATGCATACGAAATTTCAAAGCCATCAGATGATTACTTCTTGGTGCGTCGATTTTTTTGTTATAGAGTGTATTTCCCTTTTTGATTAATATTAATTTGAACTTGGAAGAAATTTTCCTATTATTGCACGCTATTTCTTCTTAAATAACAGTCGAAATATAAAGTGAATTAAATAAAGAAACTAAAATAAAAAGTTTTACTTGATAACGTAAAAACTTAAATTTTTCAAAAATTATAAAAGGAAAAAAATGGCAGCATGTTTACACAAACCAGACAATTTTTTTGAATTAAGTAGAGTTCTTACAATATCGAGGGTACAGTTAAAAAATTTAAAAAATAATGTTCTGAAATGTGTTAAAATAAATGATTTGTAATTTATTATTATTTTCACCCATTCATTTCAGCTTAAATTGTTTAATTACAATCAAGATTATTTAAGTTTTGCTTTGTTGTGAGCCTCCTAATGAGGTGGTCCAAATCCCAGGTTCACATCCCAGGGTCGACTGCTCGTACGAATGCTGTCTTCGGTTAGCATCGACAATGCTGACATAGTTTTTTCATAGAGTTTTACGTAAAAATAACAGAGTTTGTTTATTAAAACAACAGTACTTATCTGCTAAAAGAAAACAAGCATCTCTTTTTAAATAACAGTATTTTTCTGTGAAATAAACGGTTTTATAATGATTCACTAGCTGGCAATTTTTTTCCCGTAAATAAAACAGATTTTTTTTACAGTATACTGACTAAATGAACAGCGCCAGCAGTCAGAAATCTCTATCTAGCTCTTCTAAAAATAGACGTTAAACAACTTCATTCGCATGGTACTTTTTCGCATAGACTCTATGTATGTATGCCATAGAGGATAAATGTCATACTCATCTGATTAAGTTTCTATGAAAAATGTTTGATATAATGATAATAAAACCACATACTTTTCTAAAGCTAACAATTCCGAATGAATGGCAGTATTTTTTTAAAAATATCTATGCGACACCATAAATTCCTTTTAGCTTAGCTGAGTAAGTTTATCTTGGAAGTTTATCCTTTTACACTTAATTCAACCTTTTATTTAAATAAAATACATCAATATTAATTAAGTTAATTTTTAGTAATATATTAAATCAAAATTTTAAGTAAATGTACTATGTTAATTATTTATTATTTGTGCTAATTAATAATTTCATAAATTTTCATGAAATAGGTCATGCAATAGGGTTGAATAACATGTTTTATTTTATTTATAAAATTTTATTTAGAAAGTGATTAACTGATTTTTAAGAACTTTAATTATGTCTCTCCTTTTCGCAGTCACCCTATTTATTTATTTTGTTCATAAATTATGCTGTGCCCTATGATCGCAATTGTGTCCTTTTGTCCGTATGGTCTAAATATTACATGAAAAAATCTAAACAACTGTATCGGATGTTTCAAAAATCGTGATACAGCAAATTAGACAAAAATTAAATATTTATGATAAGTAGTCAGTGGTCTGTTTAAAAGAAATTTGGGTCCGTTAACGGACCCTTCACAAAATATCTTTTCATAGAAACGGACCCGTCACAAAATATTTTTACTTAAAAAGGAATCTTCACCAAATGATTTTTCTTTTAATCGGACCCTTCACAAATTTCTATATCTTCATTATTGTTTTGTTAATAGAATAAACCCTTCCCAGAGGGGAAAACAAGAAAGATGGATGTAAACGAATTAAGTTTTGTCTTCCACAAACGCATCTTCCATTATTCGTCCGAAATGAATATTCTGCGTTCAGCAGTATAGGCTAAATACCAAATATTTATATGTTGCATCTCTAATTTAGCAGCAGCAATTGCTGTTTATTTTTGAAAATTTAATTTTTTTAATTATAATTTTACAGTGCTGAGCATGATCTTGTTATCTATTTACAATTTAAAAACTTCTTGAGAAAGTTTTCTGTAATAACCAAACCCTATTTGCACGAATTCATAAAAGCAGGACCCCGGTTGAAAGAATGTGACTTAACGTTTATTTTATATTCCCAAATTACGAGTAATTTTTTTCAAAATTTTACAAAAACAGGACCTTTTACAAAATGTCTGGACAGACCCCTGATTGTTATCATTTGATAGAAAACCTATTTGATCATGACAAATGCAATGCAACTTAAAGTGCAACATTCCAAAGCATATCCTAGCCAGAAAGATTTTTAAAACAAAACGAAGGGGAGCGTAACACGGGCATTAATCGCTTCCCTGATTATCCCGAGTTAATTCGGGTATGTATATATTGCAAATATTTACTATCCCGAGTAAACTCGGGCATAGCAGAATTCGTCACTACATTTTGCTTCATCACGTTTTTATTCGGCCGAAAGCCAAACAAAAAATAATAATAATCTGCTGTCATTGGAAGTTTGCCAATTTTCGTTTAAGAGTTTTGCTATTTGTGGGACAGCAGACGTGTTTTGTACAATGGTTGATTAATTCAAGTAGAAGAAAGAGTAAAAAAAATGGCGTTCGCGAGCGAACGCGATTTTTTTTACTCTTTTTCGTAACTCTTTTCATTTACTCTTTTTCGCCATTTTTTTTTTACTCTTTTTCGCCATTTTTTTTTACTCTTTTCCTCGCGAGCGAACGTGAAAGTAGTGCTGCTGACTTTTCAGATTATGAAGATGTGAACATATACAACGACTAATGTTTAACTTTTTTCATTTGCCCGAGATAATTTGGGATAGTAAACTGATGATAAATTAAATATTTTTTACACATAAAAAATTAATATTTCCACTTAGAACTTATATATTATGTTTTGTTCTAATTTCCTTGTATTTATTAATGAAATTTAAAAAAAAAATACTTTGATATTTTGCATTTTTAAAAAAAAAAATTGGTAAGGAGAGCAGCTAAACTAAAATGCTAATAATCATTAAATAACTTACTAACAAGTTTAGATTTTTTTCTTTTAAAAATAGAACTAACTTCCATAAAAATGGTAACGTTCATTTTTATAATAACAGACCTTTGTAGTTCAGAGTAAAATCTAAATTCAGAAAACACTATCATTATTATATTTTTTTTTTGGTTAATGGCTGGCATTTGGGTCTATTTCCCATTGGCCTCAGAAATGCCAGAATTGCTACTCTCTTATCGTTACACAGTGAGCACCTATGCCTAGGCATACTTTAGACGTGGAGTAGCGTCGCCCAATTCATACAACCACAAACCCGCTTATAGGGCGGCATTCACACAGAAGAAAGGACACAGAACACAGAGAAGGAGAAAGAAACGTCCATGCCCTGAGCGGGATTCGAACCCGCAACCATCGGCTCCGCAGTCAGGCACACTAACCACTCGGCCAACTAGTCGGCACACTATCATTATTGTACTTGTGATTCTTAAACACATTTGTTCTGAAAAATAGCCTATTTCCGTTAAAAATTTAGTTTTACAAAAATACTTTTATCAAAAGTCTTAAATCTGATAGATAATTTGCAAATAAATACGCTAATATAAATTTATTTGCTGTTTTTTGTAACTTTTTTACTATTTTCAATAATTCAATAATTTGCGTTTACATTTTAGTGCCAATTGATTTAGCGATACTTAGATTTATTACATCGTTTACACTATATCACAAAACGTCATTTACATTTAGAATTTTTGCGTTGGAATAATTTTAGTTGGCTCTAATAAAAAATTCGAATATTTTATTTTATTCTAGTTTAATGGATAGAGATTAAAATATTTCACTGATAAGAATTCAGTTAAGAAAATATTTAACGTTATTATCAGAAAAAGTCTTTGTATTAATATTTTTTAATACTGGCGTTGTTTTAAATCAAAATTATAAAAATTTGTCGAGGCAAATAAAGTAGTTACTTGCAGCTTCTAATTTTATCAATATTTGAGTAATTCTGGCAAATATTGACGTTAATTTTTCACCTTGGGTTATCGATATAATGAAAGTCATTTTTGCTATGATAAACTTTTTTGGAGCGTTAAATTTCATCACATACTATACATATACAGTTTTTTTTTTATATTTAATACATAAATATATAGAACAATAGCATTTTGCTTTAAAATTACCTATAAAAAATGAGATTTAAATTATTCCTTTTTTATGCCAAATTTTATATTTTTCAACATTATTAAATCTACAGAACAACAATAAAAATACTTTTGGAATAACACCATTTTCTTTTATCTTAGTTTACAACAAACGAATGAAACTCACGCATGAAAAAAAAATGAATCAAAATGGCTAAAATGAGGTACACAAAATAAAGCTAACATGATTAATATAAAATGACGTTAATATGGAATACATAAAATCTGGCTAATGTAAAATGCATTTAGTAGGAATAATGTATAAAGTAGGACTATGTAATGTAAAATGCATAGTGATTTTAGGACTAATAAAATACGCAAAATAAGATTGATTCATATGAGAAATATGAGAAAGATTGGGGCTCATATGATTTCCATTAAATTAGAATAATATAAAGTGTACAAAATAAGAGAAATATCAATTTCTTTTTGGAATTTAAATAATGTTTACTCATATTTAGTAAAAAATCTTCCATCCCATTTATTCATTACAAATATTCTCAAAACATAAGAGGAAAAAAGTAATTGTCATTTGATTAATCTTCTTTCTATCTTTCTTTTTTTTTTTTACTTTTCAAATTCGAGTCATGCAACACTTACAAATACTGTACACTGTAAAAAATTCAGGATGAAACAACGGTATAAAGTACCGGCACATTGAGTAAATCATCCACTTTTCCGAAAAATCTATTTTTACCATAAAATATTAACCGTAATTTTTACAGTAATATTCATTCAGTTAGAATGATTTAGTGGTTTTAAAGAAATTATTAATATAAAAATTCTGGTATATTAGTTTTTTTTCCGTAACATGCTCCGGTAAAAATGGATTTTACGGTAAAAAAAGTGGTAACCTGATATTCGGTTCTTTATTCCGTAATTCTATCCGGAATTTTTTAAAGTGCACTAAATCTCACTTATTTCACATTAAATTATAATTACCTCTTATCTTTCATTCTTTCTTTTTTTTTACTTTCCAAATTCGTATCATGCAAGACTTACTAACACTGAACTTAGCAAAAAATTCCGAATCAAATATCGGTATAAAGTCCGGGCACATTAAGTGAGTCATCCATAAGAATTTCGTTTTTTTCACAAAATCCATCATCACCTTAAAATATTATACCGTAATTTTTACAGTCATGTTCATTCAATTATAGTTATTTAGTGATTTTACGGTAATTGTTACTGTAAAAATTCAGGTATTTTAGATTTTTTGTTCAAGTAAAAATGGATTTTACGGTAAAAAGAACCAGTAACCTGAGTGTCGATACTTTATTCCGTCATTTTATTCGGAATTTTTTACAGTGCACTAAGTCTCATTTATTTCACATTAAATTATAATTACCTCGTAATTTAATTTTTTTTTTCACTTGTCCTAAAAATGTTATTAGTCCTAAAATTGATGTTTTCCATTCACAAAGTATATTTTAATATACATTATGATCATCTTTTTCCAGTGTCCACCCGCAGAATGACCTTTTCGTCATACATCTGAAGGGCAGATTTGTTGGCCACTTTTTCAGGGGCACCATATTAGGTGGGCCAATGTTGCGCCCACAGTAAGAACAGATGGTACAGAGAATGAAAAAATATCCATGCCTTGCCCGGGATTCCAACACAGAACCTTTCTGATGCAAGGCCAGTCCGCCAGTGACACAGGCCGGTCGGCCATTATGATAATAGTGTATATTAATGTTCATAGTGTATATTAATATGTATTTTTTGGATCTTTGTAAAATAATGACACCAATAAAATATTCGCATTCAAAGTCACAAAATTTTTATAGAAAATCTTTTAACCCCTTAACGATCGGTTAATTTTCAAGAAACCGGTCATAAAAGTGCCTATTTTTTTTTGACATCTAGTTTAAAATAAACTAACTATTTACAATTACCTTAAAAATATTCTGGTACTGCCATCTGGTGTGTAAAATGAGAAATAAAATGTTTTCCGGGCAAAAGAAATGAATAAGTTTTAATCTTATTGGCGCGTTACTACTGAACACTCAAGCCCGGAAATTTCACGTAAGCGAGAAATAGAGGGCGAAACCTCACCCCGTCATTTTCACGGGAGCGAGAAGGAAGGGGCTAAAAAAGTGCTTTTATTGCAATTATAGTCGAATTTCATCCTAAACAAAAAAAAAAGCCTTAAAAATATCTATGTAGAACCACTCCATTTCCTTCTAAAAGAAAATATAATATTAGCAAAGGTTAGCATATTTTTTTCCCACTCGACTGTTGCTGATGATTTTAATAGTCTCTTTTTCCTCTGTTCAAACTCAGTTCGGAACTGTCAAAGTTTAATTATATTTTTGTTTTATTCTTACACTCAATTAATTCTCAACTTCTAACGTGATTTAAATAACAATTTATGACTTCTAAAAAAAATGATTGCGAATTCGTTTGTAATTTAGCTTTGAAAACTCATTAACGAAAATTATGGTAACTACATTACACCTAGTACAAACTTATTTAATAACTGAAAAGTACTACTTATATGACCTAAGTACTATTTAATGATCATCAACCCATCAACATAAGATATAAACTTTAAAAACGAAAATATTTTGACAATCTCATATGTTTATACATTAAATTGAAATACATGAATTCCTTTTTCACGATTATGATTTTGTTGCCATTCACTTTATTCTTTATTGAAAATTTCTTTTCAAAACAAATGAAGTCACTAAATAAAAAAAATTATTTGTTCGATGACAAAGGAAAAAGCAGGTGCCACTGGCATTACAATAATGCAAACGATTCGATTATCTTTGGAAATGGGAAAAATTTTTGCGCACATCATTTTTAATAAAGTTTTTGTTTTTGTACATTTTGTTGTTCTCTATACAATGGATTAATAGAAAAGTAATAAACTTATTACCGTTTGCTTACAAATTTGACGTTTAGAAAAAGTTTATTTTTATAAAGTTTGCCCTTTAGGTATTCAAGTTTCTCTTTATAAATATGTTTGTTTACATAAAAAAAAATTATGCGTTTAAATTAATAATTCATTTATTTTGGTTTAGGTAAATATCATTTTTATTTTTTAATGAGTACAAGGAACGAAAATAGGATTAAAAATGCATTATTCAACATTTATGGAATCAAAAAATAGCTTAATGAACAATTGTCAATTCATCAGCATAACTTTTGTTAAAGCTTCACCAAACAATAATTTAGACATCTTTAAAGATAATGATTGCTAATTTTAATTAGTTTAATTCATTTTCTTTTATTTGAAAATCTTTTGTTTTTGATATCATTTTTTATCCAAACTGAATCTATGTATCATTTAGAGTTACGACTCACTGTCAAATTCATAAGACAGATGTTTCATGGTTTTCTGAGATTGATCGGTAATTTGTTTTCGCGTTTTTTGACTAAATCTTCAAAAATGAAACGATTTTTCTCACAAAATAAATTTTCTTAAGAAAAATACATATGCTTATATGTATTATCCAACTCCAGTACCCCCAGAGGCATTACTTGTTATGGGAATAAGGAGGACTTTGTGACTAGACAGATTGAACGTGCACCAGTCACCATTACACGTGGAGTTTTCGGCCTGCTAGATTCGATCTCCCGTTTGCATGAACGTGAGTCCAGCGTCCTACCAACCACTACTTTCTCATTAGTGTGCCATTTAAGTATATAATAAAAATTCTCCAGCAATTTTTTCATCTCGTTTTAAAATCGCTAGTGCTGCCTGGTAAGTGGTTTTAGGTATGGTACGAGGTTGTGGTTTCCTGGTTTTAACTCTTGTCAATGACTGAGTTTTTTGCTTAGTCCAACTGAGTACCTGTTAGCTTATAAATTTTTTACACTACTTTCCTACTTTTGTGATGATGTAATGTTTTGTGCTTTTAAAAAAATGCATATACTCTCGCTCTCGTCAAAATCAAGGGGTGAGCTTTCGTCTCCTATTTCTCGTGTCCGTGCTATTTCGGGGTTAGGCATTCAAAGTAATGCACCAAGAAGTTTTAAATTTATCCATCTCTTATGTCGAGAATGTTTTCATTTCTTTTTTTACACGTTAGATGGCTGCATCAAACACTATTTTTAATGTAATTTGAGATAATTTACTTTGAACTAGATGTCAGGACAGTCCATATATATATATATATATATATATATATATATATATATATATATATATATATATATATATATATATATATATATATATATATATATATATATATATATATATATATATATATATATATATATATATATATATATATATATATATATATATATATGTGATGTGTATTTCGTGCTCTGTGATTTTTTTTTCAATATTGTGTAACTGTACACTATGAAGTCAGAGTTACAAACATGGGCATAGTGAGTACATATGGAGTTTTAAATTTCAAGCTAAAAAAAAAATCCAAAAATGAAAAATATGAATACCTATATTGTACATGCGTGGCTGGGTGGCGTAGTTGGCTTGTCCTCGACCTTCTGAGCCCAAGTCTGCGGGTTCGATCCCCGGCCCAGACACCGGATTTTCGGGATGCAGAAAATTCTCAGCGGCCATGTCGTATGATTATGCGGTATGTAAAAGATTCCTGGAGTGCCTTATTGGCTCTTGGCATTTCCAGCAAAATTAAAATGCTAGTACACTTTAGCATCCAAATAAAGTCTCGGTGCTGCCATCTAGTGTAGCAGAAACTAGACGTCCAAATTAACATGACCTACGGTATCTCACCCATTATGGTGGTCCTGAAAGAGTGGATACCACCTCTGGAGAACGCACTAGGTCTGCTCATCGGCAAGACCGATTGTGCAGCTTAATGGAAATTAAAAAAAAAATTTGTACGTACACCCTTTTAATGTAATTTTCTTGAATAAAAAATAGGCAATTTTATGACCATTTTCTGAAAAATTATAAGATTGTTAAGCGGTTAAAACAAAGAAGATAGCAATATCCTTAATTTTTTGACTCGGTTTCAAACGGTTTCTTGAATAATGCAGTGCAATCTAAATTGTCATTAAACAATCATTAAACAAGGTTATTAAACAAGGATTTTAATTTCTGCAGGATGCAGTAAATACAGCATCGCTCTTAGATCGCTCAGCATCGCTCAGAAATATTAGGAACACAAATTATTGTTTCAAAATAGCCCATCTATAAAATCGTGGTTAGTTTAGGATCGTTGTCTCCTAAAGCCAATATATTTCCCTAACATAGTTCCCAGTACTCGCTTTACACTTAATCGTTCAGAACTGGTCAAGGGTGGTGACCAACCATGCATTGACTAATCTTTCTCTAGAGGTTCGTAACTAGAAGGCCAGCTGGAGTCTTTTGGGTTCAGACTATTTGTTATAACTGATAGTCTCTTTTGTATGTTATATTTGTTTATTTTTTTATCTCTTCTTTTACTATTTTCCTTTTGTTGTTGTCTTTTAATTCTGCTGCATTGAAAATTTAAAAAAAATCCATTCTTCAATATCTTAATAAATTAATATTAGATAGCAACGAATTTAATGACTCAAAAAGAACAACATAGATACAAATTCTTAGAAATTCCATGCTCATTCTTAAAATTAAAATTCAGAATCAGATATTTGATTTTATTATTCACACACGAATGTTTTTAAACATTTAAATAGTGTTTTGGAAACTTTGATCGTTGTTAATATTATAGTTTACAACTTTCTGAGGACTAGTTAAAGTACGTAAATTCAATTGGCATTTCATATGGTCACTAAAATTATAAGTTTAACTTTAGAATGTTTTGAAACTATGCTCATTATTTAATCTGGCAAAGTTTCGAAGAACTTTCTGGATAAAATTCTCGTTTAAAATTTCATAATTATTTTAGTAAGTTATCCAAACACGATTTGCGTTAGCTTATGATATTTTCTAGTTTATATTCAAGACAACAACATCGTCTGGTCTAGACTCCAGTTTATAAGTATTTTAGTCACATATTTAATGTACTTAAAATTTAAAAAAAAATGTATATCTATATATCCTAAGCATTTTATATGTTTTATTTTAAAAAATGGGCTAAACATCAACACATGATGTATTTTGAAGAAATTAAGTTTGTTCATTAACTGTCGTAATTTTAATATCAATAAATAGATTTCTTTAGATATTACAAAATTTAAGCAACCTTTTACAAATAATTGCCTCAAACTGCATAGCAACTATAATATTTACCGTAAATATAATATTGCAATTAACCGTAATGCTTTTCTAAGAAATGCGCTGCTTTGCAGAACGTACATTTTAAGAAGTAGCATTGCCTTGATACAATGGTCAGTCGAAACCTAAAACATTGTTCCTATCGATAAAATTTACACAAAAAAATACTGTATATAAAAATCGATAACTTTTAGATTTAAAGAAGAAATCATTGTTTAGATTTTACTTAACATTTAGTATAAAAATTTAATTTCCCCAAAATTTGTACACCTTTAAACGCGAGTTCTAAGCATTTGAACAATACCTGACTATATGTATGAGAGACTCAGTAAACTTAGATGGTAACAGTTTGATTATGCGAGTCAACTACAACACGTCATTATAAATCAAACGGAAACCATGGCATTTCTGTTATGTAATGAAGGAATACAAATCATGCAAGCAGCTATCTATTTATGATGGGATATTATGCAGTTTATTGTGAAAATTATACCCATGCAAACAATGCTAAGTTTATTTAGTTTTATTAAATGTTCGAAACTTGCAATTAATTCATAATGATTCATAACAATAATAAATTAATTCTATTATGAATTAATTCACTTGCAATAAGTCATATATTTATGATGGAATGTTATGCAGTTTATTGTGAAAATTATAGCCATGTAAACAATGCTAAGTTAATTTAGTTTTATTAAATGTTCGAAACTTGCAATAAATTCATAATGATTCATAACAATAATGAATTAATTCTGTTATGAATTAATTCACTTGCAATAAATCAAAAGGAAATCAGGTGGTAAAATAACTCTTATGATGACAATGATGTCTGACCAAGACACGTTTTATTCAAAAATACTTTAAAAATAAATTTATTTAGAGTGTTAATTAATAAGAGTTAGTATAATTTAACTTTCTTTGAGCATTTACTACTTTTTGTTTTATTCTTAACAGCCAGAGTTCTAGTTCCAAAAGAATTTATTTGTTAATTAATTTTCTGAAACACGTAATCAATATTTCGCCACCCCCTATACTTTAATATTGCAAAATTCGCCAACGGTTATATTAAATTACTTTAGGCTTTTATTATTTTAAACAATTTCTCATAGGCTTTTGTTTGAACGTATTATGATTAATTTCAATATATTTTTTTAAGGAAGAGAAAGAGTGACCTTTAAAATGATTCCATGGTTCACAGACAGTGTTTCCGTTGAAATTGGATTTCTAATTTTTATATTAGAACTTTAAAAATATTAAAATTTTGAAGTTCATGGTATTTTAAAACATATTTAGGGAAATTTCAAGCCTAAATTGCTTTAAATTTATAATATATTAATAATTTATAATATTATAAATTTATAATTCCAAGTTTATGCATTAATTTAAGATTTAATTATAAATTATCTTAAAATAAAATGCATATTTAAAATTTGCTATTTATATTGAGTCACTTCACCATTGATAGCTTGAAGCACAGGTTTGAAGTCAGGCTGACAGTTAATAATCAGGATAAACAATTCAGTATTTTTTTAATTTCCAATTCCGTATTACACCAAAAAGGATCATTATTGCCTCTATTTTATAATAACTAGTTCCTACTACTTCTTAATTTATTATATTTCAGAAAAACAGTTTTTCGATTTCTCACAAGAGTTACTTGATTTAAAATGCATTTCTTCAATTATTGGAGAAATAACTGCTCTTGATTAATGATCTCATACAAATAACTAATTATATAGTTAAGTTTAAATTCATTTTCTTTTAATAGTTAGACTAGAAATGCATTTATTTTTCCGTTTTTAATTTAAACAAAGCGCAATACAAAGTATCTAATTTGCATTTAAAAGTAGCATTTGCAAAGGTTTCCTTAATTTAATGAGATTTATACTCTAAAAGATCATTAATAAAACTTACACTGCCTAAAAATGTCTTACTATTAATTTAGTACGTTAATAACTTACCTATAAAAATTAATAATAGAAAAATAATACATTTCCATTGGTATAAATGAAAAATACGTTGATTGGTACAAAGTACACGCTGTTTTTTAAATTTATATTTATTCTGGGGCATTTAATTTTATAAAGCGATTGATTTCATAAACCACCCTTTCAATAATAGAAAGGAAAAAAAAGGTCTCAAAATTTTACTTTTGCACTAAAAGTTAAGGCAATTACTACATTTATATTTTATTTTAACAGTTTTAAAATACATTAGAAAATTTGATAAAGCATTTACAGATTTTTAAAATACTACCTTATTAATGTTTGATCAATAGAATTTTAATTAAATTTGTTTGAGAGTTCATTAAAATTGTTTGAGGGCTCATTAATATTGTTTGAGCGAGTTCATTAAACTTTTTGTAACTATCAATATTGCATTGAGTGCCAAGGGTAAATTTTCGACGATAATTTTTTTTTTAATTTAGGCATGCTTCTAAGTAAAATTTAATGAAAGTTAAATTGTAACATTAAATTTCAGAATATGTAGATGGTTCCTAGAAAAACATGATTAAAAACCAATTAAAAAGTTTTTATAGATATACTGGCTTCACTTTTTATATGAAATAATTGACAAAATGAATGTTCTTTATATATATATTTTATTTAATTAGAGATGAAAACATTTATATTTGACTTTTTTTCAACCATACCTTTTCATTCTCTCTAAACAGCGAATGGCTTTGAATAAGTGATGATTATAGATATTGAATAAGGATGAGTGTTCAATAATTTTCCATATTTCAAAAGCCGTTTTCATTTGGATTCTTAAACACTCTCCTCTCTGTTTCATAAATTATTTTACCTTTAGCGTTCAATAAAAAGTAAAATTCATACCAGGAGCTTTGTTCTTTTGAATTGTGTGTGGGAGACTAGATTCCGTTATCTATATGCTACTCAGGTATTTAAGAAACAAAATTTTCAGAAAAACAATTTTAATTCGTTTCCTACAGAATTGGTTTTAAAAAAAACTACCGGTTTTATAATCCAATGAACCACAATAATTTTTACCATATTGAAATACAAAAACAAAAAACATGAATAAAGCTTTATGATTGTTGTTGTTGTTGCTGTTAATTTACGTCGCACTAGAGCTGCACAATGGGCTATCGGCGACGGTCTGGGAAACATCCCGGAGAATGATCCGAAGACATGCCATCACAATTTTGATCCTCTGCGGAGGGGATGACACCCCCGCTTCGGTAGCCCGACGACCTGCGCGCGAAGTCGAGCACTTTACGGTAGCACAATTTAACGAGGACCAATACCGCACACCCTCGGTCCCTACGCAGACTGATCCAAGTGGTCACCCACCCGCACAGATTGGTTTTTGCTTTAGTCTATATAGAACAAAGCATACTCTATTCTTCGTTGGATCCATATACTGGTTAATCAAGTAAATTTGGCTAAAATCAGGTTAATTTTTAGTCGAATTTTTTTTTTAAAAATTGCTAGCTATCAAATATTAATATATTTAAAATGAATAAAAATATAAAAAACAAAACATAAAAAAATCTATAAAATTTGTGATATTTCAATCAGATATAATATTTGGTAAAGAAAACTTTTCGTAAATAATCGAAGGGAACAGTTCTTTTCTGAAACTATAAAAATAATAGTTTTCTGAAAAATATAGTGATCATAAATAAATCTCAGATAGTTAAGTGTTTTTATCGATGTTGTGCTCTGAGAAAATTGCAATAAAAGAAAACCATTTCCTCATATTTCTTCCCAATATGGACAGATAAATTTATGCCTTTATTAATCTTTCTGAAAATTCTGCCCACATAAATACAAAAAGAACTACAAAAGAATACAGTTGTAAGATAAGTAAAAAAAAAGATATGCTTATGATTTTTAGATGACTCTTGAGAATTCTTATGAACTTAAATTTTAATTTGAATAAAAATAAAAAATAATTCTATCATAGACGGTGAGTGGTTTGCAAAAAATTATGTAATGCTTGAATTGAAAGAAAAAAACGTAATACGAAAGAAAAAAATAAAGGATAAAAACTTTACATTTCTAATATATTAATGCTATATTATTAGGATCTATATTATCATACTATATCAATATACTATTCTATACTGTTCTATATTATTATGCCATTAATTCGATTCGCATTTTAGTATTATAGTAAACATACTTTTCATAAAATATTAACTTTATTTTCATATTTTTAAAATATTTACAGATAAATTTATTGTGAAATATTTTAATTTAAAATATGCATCTATTTTTTTATTTTATTTTTATTAGTGCAATATTTTGTGAACTATATAACTATAAATGAAGCAGATAATATATAAAATTGGAATTTCCGGGTGGAAAATACGCATAAAGAAATATTTTTATTTATATCACCAACCCATAAAACATTACAAACAAGTTATTATTTTTTTAATTTTTTTTTTCTAAATGTAATTTTTTATTGATAATTTATTTATTTAAGTATAACTATAGATTCCCAATAAAAACTCATTTTAGTAGAGAAACATTATTTTTCTAAAAAGTTGAATAAGAAAGTTGATGTAGTTATAAATAAATAAAAGATACGTTTAAACAATAAACAGCAAATGGTAGGTACATTTGATAAATAAGCAGTTCAGTAAAATCAATATTTTCAGAATCAAAACAAAAAAAAATTCACCTAATGAAAAATCACATTAATTATACAATTATGCAATTTTAATAATTTTAGAGAAATAACAATTATTTAGAAAAAAAAGAAACAGGATTTGCTCATTTTGCACTGATTTTTAACAGGCCTCAAATTAATATTACTGTTGAAATCCAAAAAATAGGCTCATAGAGCAACGCCCTAAACACACGAAACTAGAAAACCGAATTAAAACGGAAACAAAATGAAAACGAAAGTAAGTTAATAGTAGATAATATCAAGCACTAAAGCTGCATTAAATATGATCACTATAACATAGCGCAATAAAGACAAATAGAAAGGATTATATTGATATATTTTGCTTCGGCTATATTGATACAATATTAGAAAGCACTCTTTTTTGCGGATATAATCGTGTGAGCTGATGAAGAGATTATATCTTTTCTTTATTTTGCTTTCCGGATTAAAAAAAAACTTTTTTTAGATAAATAAAAAAATTATTTTTTTAAATACTTTTAAAAAATAACTTTAATAATTTTTCTTCTCTTGTCATTATTTTTTATTATTTTCCATATTTTCTCAATATTTTAACATTTTTAAGAAAAAAAAGTCTATATATATATATATATATATATATATATATATATATATATATATATATATATATATATATATATATATATATATATATATATATACCGAATTATTACAATAATTAATAAATACTATCTTTTATTCACACCCATTTAGGTAATGATGCTTTAAAAAGCCCTTCGTGGATGTTTCTTTTATTTAATACGTATCACGTGATCAGACAAAGCAAAAAGCAATTACAGTCTTTTAGAAACGCATGTTTTTATGGATAATTCGCTTTCAGTCGATAGCGAGTCATTTTTCTTAAAAAATGCATAAAAACACAGTCATAATGCTTATTTATGAAGCGTTTACTCAGTTATTTCGTAAGTTCAACAAATTCTTCAGACATAATTTTTTCTTAACTACTTTTATCGGATATTCATGAAGAATATATGGTTACTTAGTTAGATTAATAAAGTACTTTCTGAAATTTATGTCATGTTTTTATTCCTTTCTAGAATTATTTGACGTTATAAAATATCCTATTTTAAGAGCATCTGTATAGGTTAATAAAATTTAAACTCACAGTTTTAACATGTTTACAGGAATCTGATTTCTTTTAAATACACAATTTAAAGTTATTTAATGGTTTCATGAAAAACTAAAAAATTTTCTAAATTCATGACGAAGTCATAAAATGTAATTAATCATTTTTGGCATAAAAAAGCAAAACTTTACACATATGAAAAATTTTAAGTAACAGTAGGTGTATTATAAACTTAAATTTTCATTCAGTTGCAAAAAAATAAAATTTAGTAGAAACTTACGTAAAAAAAAACTAATATATTTTTTAAAAAATTATTTCTTTCTAGTAATTGTTTAAACTCAATACTTTCTTTTAAATATTAAATACTTTGTAAAAGTTAAATCGTAATTATAGCTGTTTTGTTATTTTATAGTAGCGTGAAAAAATGTCCCTAAAAGTAAGCATACATAAATACATAATATAGAGGCAGGTAAATTAAATATTTATGGTAATATACGTCATATATAATCATCAAAACATGCACAATGACAAATAGTAGAGTTTGCATAAGTCATAAGAAGGGGAAAATAAGTTTTCTGAGAAATACTCTCTATCCATTTCTATGTAAAGATTTTATTGGGCTATATTTAGTTGATAAATCAAAGCAAAACCAGTTCGAACATAAACAACCCATAAGCTATGAGTGAAGCTTAAAACAAACAAAAATACACTTAAATAAGTCAGATAATAACATTACATATTTGTTGGAATTCCTGCGTTTTACTTAGGAGAAATTCAATTTTTATAGAATTATAAGTACAAATAAAATGTTTTCAAAAATATTACGTACAATTAAATTTAGAGTTTTTAGAAGCTCTTGCTACAGCAGCGCTAAAAACTTTAGATATTTTTTCAAATCACCAATTAAAAAATAAGTGCACAAAAATTTATTGTATTAATTATAATGGAACAATACTAATAGTCACTGTTAAGAAGCGGTGGTTCAGGTGATAGAGCGCTCTCCTCCCAAAGAGGTGACTCGAGTTCGATCCCAGCAATAGCTGGCCGCACCCAGCTCGCATCGCCGACAATGCGGACATAAAATATCCTCAGTGGTAAACGGATTATGGGTTAGAGTCCCCTTGCCGTCACGTAGAATTTGTATCAACCAGCCACCTCTGGGAATCGAACCTGGGTCTCCTTTTGGGAGGGTGAACGTTCGAACCCCTAAGTCGGCTTGGTATTTCTTTTTATATAAATTTTTCAAAGAAGGCTATAGCTATAATGGGCTAACATGCATAAATTTCCATCTGCTATGAAAAAATGTTTGGAAGTTTATAAACACAAAGTTCAACAAAAAAAAGAAGAAAAAAATTGTGATTTGTTCTCAGTTAACAAAAAAAACACGATTTTGTTATCATCTTTTCTCATCTGGGTTAATTACCAATATTTATTATGGTTTCCCAATTCTTTGGCAAACAATAAAAATTTATTTTCTAGCAAACGATAAAAAATAATCGTTTGCTAATGATCACCAGCAGAAAGTAAGTTTTTAATATAATATTTTTTTAACGAAATTGAGAATTAATACAATTAATACTTGAGCTATTTATCAGAGGAAAAATAATGCAGAAATAATTTTTATCAAAATTGGGTGAAAGTAAACAGCAAATTGAAAAAAAAATATGCCGTATGGAAAAGTATAGAAACTAATTTTAAACGAATTCATCTTTTATTTTTTTTATACAAACATAAATTATGATGTGAGGGGATTTTTGTCATTATGACACGTTTCGCATTTTTAAAAAATTAAAGGGAAATTTAATTTTTTAAATAAATAATAAAATTTAAGAGGAATGTTTTTTTAAATTTAGGAACAAAAAGCAAAAAATTCATATTAATCAACATGTTCTAAAAATGGTTTTTAAAATATATATTGCTTTTCAGAAGTTTGAATTTATTTCTTCTTTATTATTATATATCTGTAGTATTAGCATTATACTCTAAGCAATAATTTAAAAAAATTAAAAATAAGAAAGGCTTACAGGAATTAGAAAAATTTGAATTTAAAATTTTATTAAAATGATTTTGTCATACAGAGCGCATCTTTATTATCATTTAAAAATATTATTAA
The DNA here is from genome assembly GCF_982258835.1 of Parasteatoda tepidariorum. NCBI lineage: Eukaryota > Metazoa > Arthropoda > Arachnida > Araneae > Theridiidae > Parasteatoda > Parasteatoda tepidariorum. The sequence goes on from NC_141755.1 coordinate 82,143,689, forward strand.
ACAGCTACAGCTCGTATTTAATGTTTTTATCTTATTAAAATACATTATTGAGCATTCGAATGTTTTTTTAAGTTACTCTTTACAAAGAGAAGTACGATATTTATGTTTCAAATGTTAGATAGTTTTTTATTCTAAGCATTTTGAAACTATCACAAAATGATATATCAAATACTTTTTTTAAAAAATTCAGAAGAAGTCAAAATGTTTGTCAAAGAAAAGCATTTTATTTATTATTTTCCTTTATTTATTGAATAATTTGTTTCGGTTTATGGAGATAAATAAAAAAAATTATATACATTTCAGGAAAATAAGTCAAATTTTTCCCCTTTGAGCTAGTTCGGAAAAAGAAAACAAATGACACAGGAAACACTTTTTATATTTATTAAAAAAGCTCATAGTGTTTAGATAACAAAACCAAAACTATTTTTTCTTCTTAAAAACTCATTTTAAGATGACATTAATGTCTTTTTAAAATGATGATAATGTGTTTAATAAATTATTTTTAAAGATTTGCGCAATTTTTAGAACATTTTTCTGCACGTCAAATTTCGTGATTTTTTTTTTGGTAAATATTTTTTTTTCATTCTTGGAATCTATAAAAAAGACTCGAGAGACTTCATTATTCAACCTATTTCTTTTCAATGATTTGACATTTCATGATATTAAATAATATTCCAAAAAAGGAAATCATTTATGTTTGCGTTATACTAAGACGTATCAAGTAATTTACAAATTACATTTCACAGGGTGCGTAGCCAAATCTTTCAACATAAAATAAGCACCTTTTAAGTACTTTTTATATGTCACGGCGAAAGACCGAAATCGGTGGTTGTTGAGTTTCACCGGTGAATGTCGACAAACACCAAATACGTCGGTGAAAGATCGAATATTTCATTACATTCTTGTACATTCGGACCCTCACCGGTGTATGTCGACAATCACAGATATGCTTTGGTGAATGTCCGAAATATTTATTACATTCTATTTGATATGAATTTATTCGTGGATATAATTACATTTATTCGATATTTTAACCTTACACTGATGTTTTTTTAAGGTTAAGTGCCACTGCCCGATATACCCTACACTGATGTTTTTTTAAGGTCAAGTGCCATTGCCCGGTATATATTTGCCCGGTACTCCAAACACTGATGTTTCTTCTAATCTATCGTCAGTAAGTATTAAAATATAGAATAAATATAAATATATCAAATAAATATAATAATATTAACGAATAAATTAATATAAAATTGGATATAACAAATATTTCGGACATTCACCAAAGCGACTATGTAATTGTTGACATTCACCGGTAAGAGTCAGAAATAAGGGTATTTAGCAAATATTTCGGACATACACCAAGCGACTACGTGAATGTTGAAATTCACCGGTGAATGTCGACATTCTCCTGATTTCGGTGTTTCGCCGTAACATATACATTAATAAAATCCAAAATAGTTTTCAGAGACTTTACGTGATCATGATAAAAAACTAGTTTCTGATTTTTAAAAAAAAACACTCTTTTCTTGATTATATTAGCCACCATAAAAAGATCGAGAGATTATTCAGTTCGATTTAAGAGGTTGGAAAATGAAGCCTGAAATTGAGAATATCTCGCAAATGCAGCAGAGTTGCACAGGAGAGTGCAAGAATCTCAACGAACCCAGCTCAGTAGACGCACATGCAGACCCGCAAGTATTTAATCAAACTTGTAAAATGATTGGCGCTTTCATACGCTACGGACCGACGGTATGCCAAAATGCATCATTGCCTTTGAACGAATTGTGAAAACGTTGAATAGAACAACGTGAAAATCAAGCTCTTGCATAATACGTGGCGAAAATCGACATGGTAAAGAAAAAAATATCATTTTCGAAAAGGTAAAATAAAGCACTTCTTAAAAACATCCAATAAAAAAAGCACCTTTAAGGGCTTTTAAAAAACGAAAATCGGAAATAAGCACCTTTAAACACTTTTTAAAAACGCTACGCACCATTAAAAACGCTATGCTGTGAAATAGAAATACATTACAATAGTTAAATGAGTTATACTACACGTGAGCAGATTTTGTTAAGGAAAATTTGCCCTAAAATTGATATTGCGAAATTTTTAAGTAAAAAAATTCCTTTGTGTAAAATTTTTACTGTAAGACTCTTTAGAGTAAAGCTCTTTGCTGTAAAATTCTTTGTTATGAAATTCTTTGCTTAAAATTCTTAACTTAGTAAAAAATTATTTCGGCTTCGTACCTAACCAGTTATATTGCTTGTATGCATTACAAATTCGATCATCTCACCAAAATTACCTTTTTCAATCTAGATAGACGTTTTTTTTATTTTAATCAACAGAAAATAAGTTTTGTTTTCCTTTTATAGAAATTTTTGTTTAGATGTTGGTCAGTAAAAAAGGTAATTTTATAATTCAGAACTTGGTTATCATTTTTTAATTCGTATACTTGGAATAAATGGACTTAATGTAAAAAATGGTAAAATTTCTCACTTAAAAATATCATTAATTTGTTTCTTTATAAACTGAAATTCATTGGGAAAACAACGGCACAAAAATTGGAAACTCTAAAAAAATAAAGTTTTAAAATTTTTCTTTTCCTTTTGTTCCAAACAGTTTAGAAACAACAAAATTACTTTTTGTTCCAAAATTTAAAGTTTTTTAAAGGTTTTAAGAAAAAAGGTCTTGCACTGTGAAATTATAACTTATATACGAACAAGACTAAAAAGGCAAAACAAACTGCTTTTTTTTAAAAATATTTTTAACTTAATAAACAAAATCTTCTTTGTGTACAAGCATTAGACATTTTAAGACTACTAATTAAAATAATGTTAAGTCGATTTTATTATTATTTTTTTATGTTTAAATCAGAAATAAACGATGCTGTTTTGTCGTTCTTCAACTACTTATTAAAAATGAATATTTTTCTAAGAAATGAGACTTTCTTGATTTATTATATATCTATCGGATAAATACCTATAAAGCTTATAAATATTTTAGATTTTGGAGGCATACATGTGATTGTGATAAGATTTTAAGTTTATTATGAGCTCTATAATAACTTCGTTCCCGTGTAATAGTACGCATCCCGAATTTTGACTAATATTTCCTGTATTAACTTCCCATTTTAAAAAATAAAAAATTACCGATTTAGATTATTAAACATTTAGGTTTATCATGAGCTCAATAATAAGTTCCCATGTAATAGTACGCATCCCGAATTTTGACTAATATTTCCTGTATTAACTTCCCATTTTAAAAAATAAAAAAATTGCCGATTTAGATTATTAAACACTTAGGTTCAGTGGCGTACGCAGAATTTTTTCAAGGGGGGTGTTCATAATTTTCTGAAACATAATTTACTAAAAGAAATTCGAGTATGTAATAAAGCACTATTATTTCACTAATTTAGACAGTTTCAACTTTTTATTTGGACAACATTGTTTAGTTAAATTTTGATTTGATTTTTTAAGTTTAAGAACATAATGTAATATCTTCTCGCATGTAATATCTTCTGAAAACAGTCCACTGTCATATGGGTGGGAAGTAACACTTTGAGGGCCAAATTCATCAGATTTTGTTATGCTAGAAACGTTTTCTTCAACGGAAGTATCACATTTCTGTACAACAGGAAAACTTACATGGGTACTAGATGCTGTCACCTTACTAATTTCAGGTCGTGATTTTTTCTCAAAATAAGTAATAATTGTTAAATGTTTGCGTTTTGACTTCCTACAGATCCAAGAACAGTAACAATATATATATATATATATATATATATATATATATATATATATATATAATACAAAAATTAAATACTTTTGTATTAATAAAAGAATTAAAACTCTTTCGTTTTCATAAAATGTCTTTGTTAAAGAATAAGCGTAGAGAGATTCTATTTTGGGAATTCAAGGCTGAAAACATACCATTGAAATATAAATAGATTTATATTTCAAAGGAAGAGTTATTTATAGAATCGTGCCCTTTTTCAATTCCATATAAGGAAGCAGAAATGATTTTCCTTAATGCGTAAGGATACAAGGAATGTACGAATGTGCCTTTTTACTTCAAATCTAGGTTGGTATAAAACCTAAGAACGCATTGTTTTGCGTGTCCTTTTTCATCATAATGTGATCCTGATAAGCTGTGCCGGAATTGTCCGGAGTCTTGTCCATTCCCCTCCCGTAGGGAACTTGGACGTCCACTGTTAGCAATGCCAGCCTACATTTAATAAACCTGTTTAGAACGTCTGATGGCTTATGACTGCAATTATTTCAAGCTAAATACAACACTAATAACAGGGTTGGAGCCCTGTTATTACAAGTCGGCAGCATAGTTGCTTTCTGAGGAAATCTTTGGACCGGCTGACTGCTACGTTGAAATTTTCCATCAACCCCCGGAGGAGAAAAAAATCGGCAGTGAAAAAAACGATGAAGGAAGGATGGCGATTTTCCACCCGTACTACTGGTACCTCGTTGCGTCTGAAATGCTGGAGAGTGTCCCATGAAACCAGTGAAAGTATCCCATCCGATGACCCTACAGTGTCCCATCCATCGAGTTCTGATGTTCATTAGTGCTCAAAAAGAAATTTCACTTTGGTTCAAAAATGAGATAGTCTCTTACAAGAATTGTTTTCTAAAAAAGGGAAAACAAAAGAGAATGTGCACGAATTTTAATCATGAATATTCATGAATTGCTACGATTTAAGTGCGCGAAAGAAAAAAAAAAGTGATATATTTTGTGTCTCTCGTCAACGAAAAATGGATGAAGGTCAAATGAAAAGGATTGACTGTAGATATATTTTTTTTCCCTCTCTCTTTTTTTTCTGTCTCAATGTTATGCTTAAATATTTTAGTAATATTAGATATCAGTAGTAATCTAAATATTTTATTTTGAATAATGGAATAGAGTTAGATTGTATTTCTTGTGTTTATATATTTTTTTTATATATAATATTATGATATAGTATTGTATTTATCGTGCATCTAAAATGTTTTTAAAGGAAATAAATGTGATTCAAACGTCAATTAAATTAGTGACGGCAAACAAAATTAAGTTATTATTTAAACTTTTGTTTCCAAATGATTTTTCTAGATTAAACCGTAACAAAATTTTAAATTTTTCTGAATTTTCTTTTGAACCAAACGATGAAGAATTTTCAAACAAACTACAAGAAATTTGTAATACTTTCAATTTTTCGGACTTAGTCAAAATTTCAGACATTTTAAATATTTCCAGTGAAGGAAATAAAGATGAAATTGCCAAACACATCTTAACTTGTTTATGCGATTTCAATGTTTTAAAAAATTCTTTAGTAATTGAAAATCCCTCTGAAGATGAGGAGGAAACTAATCAGCTTCAATGTAAAGAAACTCAAACTGATTTTGAATCACATTTACTAATTAAAAATTGTGTAAGTCAATTTACACAAGCTAGTTTAAATACTAAAATGTATGTTGATAAAGAAATACAAACTCATGTTTATACTGATAAAGATATGGCATCCTATAGTCAAAATTCTAGTAATGATTTAAATAATAGAGAACCTGAAACTAAATTAATAGTTAATTTCGCTGATGTTGAAGCAGTTACTCCTATTTTTAAAGGAGAAAAACACGAAAATATAAATTCTTGGTTTGAAAATTTTGAAACTCATGCTACCTTATTTAAATTGTCTGATATGCAAAAATTTTTATTTGCTAAAAGATGTTTGAAGGGAAATGCATTAACTTTAATTAGAAGTGAAACTCATTTAAATTCTTATGAAAAATTAAAAGATCTTTTTTTTGAAGAATTCGGACTTAGTTGTAATAGTGCAGAAGTACATGCAATGTTGCAAAAAAGAAAGCAAAGGTATAATGAAACACTTCAAGAATATTTCCTAAAAATGAAAGAAATTTCAATTCAAAGTGATATTGATGACTTAGCTCTAATCACTTACATAATTCAGGGAATACCAGACCAAACAAATAATAAATTAATTCTTTATGGAGCCAATAATCTTTTTGAATTTAAACAAAAACTTAGAATTTATGAAAAAATTAAAAGTGACTTAGACAAAAATAAATTTCAAAATAATAAGGGACCATTTATGAAAAAAATGGAAAACCCAAAATATGACATAAAGTGCTATAAATGTAATGCACCAGGACATAAAGCCCCGGCTTGTCCTAAAAATAAAAGTGTAACCCCGAATGTGACAAAACCCAAAATACATCATACTACACAGGAGAACCCATTGAATCAATGTAAATATTGCTCAAAGAAAGGACTTTTGAATCAATTTCACATGGGCTCCACGTGTGTAAACAACCCTTATAATGTGGTTGAAATGAACGTTCAAAATATGACAAATAATCAATAGCAATTAATAATATCCGGATATAAAATTGGAAATGGATATAAAGTTGAAAATGGATATATAGTTAAAAATGAATACCTAAATGGAGGTAAAGTGGAAAATAAATACCTAAAGGGACGTCCAAAACAAAATAAAAATGAAAAAGTTAACAAAGAGATATTGTTGAATGTTGATACCGGGTCAACATTGAATGTAATACCAAAAGATTTGGTGTTAAAATTGAATATTCCTATTAAAAAATGTGAGGAATTAAATGTTACCCAAACGAAAGGTCAACTAACACTTAACAAAATTTGTGAGTTTCCCCTTAAATTAGGCAAAATTGTTAAGTCAGTTAAGTTTTTTGTAATTGATACTGATTTACCATATGCTTTACTTGGGTTGCAGACTTGCAAAGAGTTTTGTTTGTTTATTGATTGTGTCGGGCCAGTTGTTACTCAATTTGGTAAGAGATTGATCACCTCTGCTAATTCTAACAGTGACAACTTATCTTTGCACATTAGACAACAAAATTCTCAAAATGTTAAAGTTAAAAATGTTGAAAAAATAAAAGTTGAAGATGTTTCAGTTAAAGTAAACATTGAAAAAAATAATGTAAAGGGTAACAAAAATAAAAGGAAAAGGACAAATAGGAAAAAGAAAAAATGTCCAAAAATTTCAAATGATTCGGAGATAGATCTAGGTAATGGATGCATACATTATCAGGTTAATATCGACGAAAAAATAAAAAATGAAAGCGAGATAGAAAATGTGGACTTAAAAGAAATTTTAAAAAGTTATGATGATATTTTTGCAAAACATAAACATGACGTAGGAGAAATTAGAATCGAACCGCAAAGAGTCAGGTTAACATCAGATTTACCTATATCTCTAAGGCCTTACAAAACATCCCCAAAACAACAACAGGAAATTGATTTACAAACAGAAGAATTGTTAAAAAATAACATTATAAAAGAAAGTTCATCCCCTAATGCTGCCCCTGTAACTTTAGTCTTTAAAAAAGATGAAAATAAAGAGAGTCGTTTATGTGTTGACTTTAGAAAATTAAATCAAATTACAAAAACAGATTCTGAACCTCTACCTTTAATACAGTCTTTAATTGAAAAATTATCTAATAGTTGTTATTATTCTAAAATAGATTTATCACAGGGATATCATCATGTTCGTATTCATCCTGATGACACTGAGAAATTAGCATTCGCTACTCACAATGGTCTATTTGAATACTTAAGATTACCTTTTGGCTGGAAGAATGCGCCAAACATCTTTCAACGTACAATTCGTAGAATTTTAAATAAACATAAAATTAAATTTGCTACAAACTACTTTGATGATATCATTATATTTTCTAATTCTTATGATGAACATTTAACCCATCTTAAAAAGATTTTTGATATTTGTAAACAAGAAAACTTAAAATTAAAACTTTCAAAATGTTCATTTTTGCAAAAACAAATAGAATTTTTAGGATATGAAATAAGCAATGGAATTGTGTCACCCGATAACCATAATATTGAGGTTATTAAAAAATTATTACCCCCTAAAAATGTAAAATCATTGCAAAGATTTCTTGGATCAATAAATGTTTACAATAAATTTATTGATAGTTATGCAAGTATTCGACATCCTTTAAATAACTTGTTAAAGAAAGATGTAAAATGGGTGTGGTCAGAAAAATGTCAACAATCTTTTGAACTTTTAAAAAATGCTATTATTTGTAAACCAATTTTGAAAATTTTTAATCCTAATCATGAATGTCATCTTTTTGTTGATGCATCGTTAGTTGGAATTGGTGCTGTGTTAAAACAGACAGATGAATGTGGTGTATTGCATCCTGTAGCTTTTCATTCTCGTTCCTTAAGGGACTATGAAAAAAACTATGCAATTACAGAACTTGAATGTCTTGCTATTGAAGATTCTTTAAATAAATTCCACAATTATCTTTTTGGCCAAAATTTCACCATACATACTGACCATGCTGCTTTAGTTTGGCTAAAAAATGTTAAAAATTTAAAAGGTAGATTATTTAGATGGTCATTATTGTTAAGTATGTATGAATATGATATTAAATACACAAAAGGTTCTACTAATTTTGAAGCAGATTGGCTTTCGAGAGATGCAACACATTCACTTGTCAAAATTAATTGTAACAATAATAACATTTGTTAAAATTGGATGAAATTGTTGAAGCTCAAAGGAAAGATAACTTACAAGGTAATTTTGTTGATATCAATAATGTTTTATGTGTACGTAAGAAAAATTTTACTAAAATAGTTGTTCCATTTTCGTTGAGATTAAAAATTCTGCAAATTGCTCATGATAAATTTAATCATCCAGGAGTGCAAAAAATGATAAACTTGATAACCCCTGTTTATTATTGGAATAACATAACTTCAGATATAGCAAAATTTTGTAGACATTGTCATACGTGCCAATTAAATAAAAAACCGCGACAAAAAAGATTTGGATTATTACAATCCTTACCCCCTGTTAATCAGTCATTTGACTTGCTAGCAATAGATAGTGTTGGTGGATTGAATTACTATAATTCAACAAAAAAATATTTAACTTTAATTATTGACCACCTCACAAGATACATTTGGGCTTTTGCATCAAAATCCATTAGCTCAGAAACCTATACAAATTTTTTACATCAAATTTTTCAAAATCAAATTCCTAAATCCTTGTTGAGTGATAGAAACGCTGCCTTTACTTCTTCTCATTTTAAAAAATTTTTGAAGCATAATAAAATTCAACAATTATTGACAACTGCACATCATCCGCAGTCTAATGGCAAGGTAGAACGCCTTGGTCAAACAATAATTACGAGTTTAAAATGTAAAATCAATGAAAAACCTACTAAAACTCCCTGGCCTACTATGTTAAAAGATATAGTTAATACTTATAACTTAACTCCACATTCTGTTACAAAATTTCCACCTGCATACCTCATGCATGGTAGACTCCCCTATGAAAATCCCTTAAATGAAGGATTCTATCCACCTGTTGAGGAAGCTAAAAAAATAGCAATTCAAAGAACCAAAGAATATCATGAAAGAAATAAAATCTATTATGATGCTAGATTTTTAGATATAGATTTTAAAACGGATGAATTAGTTATGTTTGAAGAATTTACTTATCCTAATACGAGGAAGTTGTCACCTCCTTTTAGTGGACCGTATAAAATTCTTCAAAAAATTTCAGAAACTAATTACAAAATCAATAAAAAGAATATGTTGAGTAAACAAAATTTTGAAATAGTACATATTTCAAAGCTTAGGAAATATCACAACCCACAAATGTTGAAGTTAAATCATGAATAAATGACAATTGTTGTCCAGTTCGTTTTGCATAAAAGTTTTGTATATTTTTGTGTGAAAAATTTTTTGAAAATTTTAGTAGATTAGTTATGTAAATATTTCATTCTTCTTTCTGTTTAGTTACTAAATAGATAAATTGCATAATCATGTTTTTCATATTTTTGTCATTGTAAATAATATTTTTTCTTCTCATAATTGAAAAGATGCTGTTTGTAGTAGGGAAAAAGGAACAATCGTACCAACCTAAAAATTTTAAATTTAAAGTATTCTAAATTTTTTTTATTTTGGCTCACCAAAAATTTTTTTTGGGGGGGATGTAATACAAAAATTAAATACTTTTGTATTAATAAAAGAATTAAAACTCTTTCGTTTTCATAAAATGTCTTTGTTAAAGAATAAGCGTAGAGAGATTCTATTTTGGGAATTCAAGGCTGAAAACATACCATTGAAATATAAATAGATTTATATTTCAAAGGAAGAGTTATTTATAGAATCGTGTCCTTTTTCAATTCCATATAAGGAGGCAGAAATGATTTTCCTTAATGCGTAAGGATACAAGGAATGTACGAATGTGCCTTTTTACTTCAAATCTAGGTTGGTATAAAACCTAAGAACGCATTGTTTTGCGTGTCCTTTTTCATCATAATGTGAACCTGATAAGCTGTGCCGGAATTGTCCGGAGTCTTGTCCATTCCCCTCCCGTAGGGAACTTGGACGTCCACTGATAGCAATGCCAGCCTACATTTAATAAACCTGTTTAGAACGTCTGATGGCTTATGACTGCAATTATTTCAAGCTAAATACAACACTAATAACAGGGTTGGAGCCCTGTTATTACATATATATATATATATATATATATATATATATATATATATATATATATATATATATATATATATATATATATATATATATATAACGTCGTTGCCGAGTGGAAGGATTAAAACAGGTCATAGGTCGGGAAGGAGGGTACAAAATTTATTTATTAATTATTAGACAAGAGCAGTCATGAGAAAGAGTAAAAGTGCACATGAAAAGTTGCGCTCCTTGGTTATATGTTAGGGAAAATCTTGCAAAGTAAAATCCGTAAAATGTCTTAATTTAGGGAAAGAGGGAAATCTTAGTAGTTGCTATTGGTTTATGAAATGGATCGAACGTTTCCCACACAATAGCAAAGGGAAAAATGTCCTGCTCTTAATTAAATGCATACTTGAGCCAAAAATAGATTTAAGAACAGGATGTGGCTTTTAAAAGTGTGAGAAAGTATTTCGTTTAGAATAATTAATTAGGATGAAGTTTTATAGCAAAGAAACTAACATAAAAAGATTAATTGAAGCTTTTTATGTTACATCCCCCCTCGCCAAAAATGCTTAGTTACAAACCAAAAATTTTGAAATTATCTATTTGCAAAATCTTCCCTATGGTAGAAGTACAAATAATATAACCAAATTTGTAATGGTAACAATATATAAAAGTAATATAAATTATAAAACATTTACATATGTTCTCATTGTAAAAAATTTAACACAATCAAAAATCTGTAGTAGCATCATCAGCAAATTTAAAATTTTCATTTTCAACAGTTTTTTTGACTTAACAGTTTTTTCAGTTTCAAAAGTCTTTTGTTTAAAAATCACAACACAGCTTTTTCACTATAAGAAGTATTCTTCATAAAAAACTATTTAAGTTAACTCTTCAATCATGATAAAAAAATTTATAAACATTTGCTAGAAATGTGTAATTTAAAATGTAAAACACAAAATACAAAAAAAAGTTATACAGGAAAAATTTCAATCTGAAATTAGATTTGAGTATTGTTTACCTTGTTTGAAAACAAAATAAAAAAAATGACACAGTGGTTGTTATTCTGAAGTCCAAGATTTCAATATTGTCTTTATTTCACTTTATTTGTTATTTAACTTTAATATTTATCACTTTAATAGCAAAATATCCACACAAAAAATTTTATTTTTTCTATGTCCAAAATTTGCCTTCAATAACATTTTTTCTTTTCTTTTTCTCTCTTATTTTTCTTTCTACCTTCTTTTATTTTACTTTTCTTTCTACTTTCTTTATATTTATTTATTTGTACTTTTATTTTCTTTCTTGGTATTTTTATTGCAATTATTAACCCGGATTTCAGGAAATATGTGTACAGACAAATTGCTTTTATAATCAGAAAAGGTGATCAGTCTTCTCAGATTTTACATTACAACCCGTTTAACACAATTTATCACTAATTGAAATCCAAAACAAGCTTTCAAATTTAATATGGTATTAAGGTAAATCAGCTTTTAAAATTTGACTGACCTAGCTATTTTCCTTATTTTTAATCTGAAGTGCAAGTTTGGTTTATTTGCAAATTACCTTTTATTTCTTTTTTTCATTTATATCTTTCTTCTTTCTTTTTTTTTTTTTTGGACATAATTTTTTTTTTCTTTTTTTCAGAAATTTTAGCTCGGATATTTTTTTAAAGTAATTTTTGTGCAGAGATCTTAATTGATAATTTAATTTGTCACAATTGTTAGGGAATTCAAATATTTTCATTTCTATCTCTTACGTGTTTTTGAAGTGAATTTGGTTACTAAATTTTTCAATTTGTGTTTGATCGTTTTCCTATCTTTATGTTGTTTGTCTATGGAAATGTCTGAGCTAGAACTGAGCTATGAACTATTTACCAACGTTGAACTAAAGCATTAATGTCTGGTTGTACTTCAATTTAAATTCTAAACAAGTATTTTATTCATTTTTCCAAACTATTTGTATTAGTTTTAACATTTCTTAATTTAATTTTTGCCACACCGTAATTGCATTCACATATCTAAATTAAATTTCAATAATTACTGCAGTTGCATTATGAAGAGAAAAAAAAATTTAAATGGCATTTTCATTTAAATTCTAATCACTGTAAAACAAAAATATAATTTCTACTACTCAAAAAATCATAGAAGCTGTAACACATAAAACAATATGAAAATAATTTCTCGAAACACTTTTCAATCAAATAAATCAATTAACTGAAAATAAAAATTTAAAGAAATAAAAATTTCAACAGTAAATTCTATCAATATATAAAAAGTAGTTTCACTTTGAAACATCAAATATGGGAAAAAATTTAAATCATAATCATTTAAGAAATTGATTTATGAGAAATGTAAAAAACTTTAACTCAAAGGATACCTGAAAAAGTTCGAATTAGTCCGAGATATTTTGAAAACCACAACAGAGATGGGAATGCGTTGAAATTCCGTAAACACAATTCCAAAACCAAAGACGTGAGCTGCTAGGGAAAAAATTTGTTTCTTCGTTAAGATGAATTGTAAATTAACACCAATAGTGACGGAGAAATTGAAGCTTATTTTTCTTTTGAATGTCGAATATTTAAGTAGACCATCGTGGGTGTGAGAACAATTATTCATCGACGATAAGATCCAGCTCAGCACTTAAGAGTGGCAAAATCAACGCTTTCTCAAAGGGATAGTTTCAATAAAACATTTTAATTAACAGGAATTCGATGCAGTTTTTCTTTTTAGTCCAAGGAAGGAATTGAAGCTCAGCTTTCTAGTAGTCTCAGGAACGTAGACAAAATATGCAGCATAGACATATGGAAAACCGATGATCGTTTAGTTCCACTGTGCGTAGGTATCATTTATAATAAACAAAAAGTTTTGAAGAGTTTATTTTTTGATGAAGATACTAGATGAATTAATTATTGCCATAAGTTGAAGAAGAATTTGACTGCTTATTTACCAAATGTCCATTTGAAAAAATGATTTGAAGTTATTCCATATTTTTGATGTACCCTCTTCCGAAAATGATTTATTTATTTTCAAATGAGATATTTAATATCTTTAATGTACCGTACGAACTGTACCCCTTCCCGACCGTTCAATCCTGCCGGCTTATAACGTCGTTGCCGAGTGGAAGGATTAAAACAGGTCATAGGTCGGGAAGGAGGGTACAAAATTTATTTATTAATTATTAGACAAGAGCAGTCATGAGAAAGAGTAAAAGTGCACATGAAAAGTTGCGCTCCTTGGTTATATGTTAGGGAAAATCTTGCAAAGTAAAATCCGTAAAATGTCTTAATTTAGGGAAAGAGGGAAATCTTAGTAGTTGCTATTGGTTTATGAAATGGATCGAACGTTTCCCACACAATAGCAAAGGGAAAAATGTCCTGCTCTTAATTAAATGCATACTTGAGCCAAAAATAGATTTAAGAACAGGATGTGGCTTTTAAAAGTGTGAGAAAGTATTTCGTTTAGAATAATTAATTAGGATGAAGTTTTATAGCAAAGAAACTAACATAAAAAGATTAATTGAAGCTTTTTATGTTACATATATATATATATATATCTTTGCGATATTTATATAAATATCGCAATATATATATTTTGCGATATATATATTTGCGATATATATATATTTTTGCGATATCGACACATATAAAGAATAATTTTTATCTTAGGATAATTATTCCTTATTCAGAAATATCGCATTATTTATGGCAATTAGATGTGTCTTGACAACGACTATTTGCTTTTACCATTCTTGTTTCTCTACCATTTAGTTTTTTATTTTTATTTTATTCATGTTTTTCATGTTAATTTGTGTGTATATATATATATATATATATATATATATATATATATATATATATATATATATATATATATATATATATATATTGACACAGAAATATCCGCTATGCTACGATCTCAAAATTTCGAGCGGGAATGAATAACTTCAACGAGCACAGTATCTCCAATGGTATTGTTACTGATTTCTTCACTAGTCGAAATAGTGGCGACGACGGGTTCGGCATTTGAATGAACTTTTTAAGAATTTCATAAGAATAGCTTTTGAATGAATTTTTGTTAAGACAAAACAAAACAGATTTAGCGACAAGCTCGGAATGACAAGCGGCAGAAATAACTTTTTGTCTGACTAACTAACTCCACTGTACTCCGTTACCCCTTTTATGTAATTTTTTACCTCATCTCCAAAATTCTCGAATTGTCTCGAAGACGACAGAACGTCGATTCCAGAATCATCGCTTAAAGACCTTGCGAATGACAGTCTCGAAAATTATCGCCACTGGCAGAACAGAAAGGAACCAGTCCGTAACAGTATCACGTGAATTTGGTTTCAAAAGAAAAGTACAACCCTATTATAGTAAATGTTTTTTCAGTATTCTGAGAAATAAAGTGAGAAAAAAAAGTAGGCATAAGGCAAAAAAAATAAATAAATATATATATATAGTCTTAAAAAATAATAGCCCGCATAATTTCTACTAAAATTTTTATTTTTGCCATTTTGTCTGAGCTCAAGGGGGGTGTTTAAACCCCTAAACCCCTCCCTTGCGTACGCCACTGCTTAGGTTTATCATGAGCTCAACAATAACTTCGTTCTCGTGTAATAGTACGCATCCCGAATTTTGACTAATATTTCCTGCATTAACTTCCCATTTTTAAAAATAAAAAATAACCGATTTAGATTATTAAACATTTAGGTTTATCATAAGCTCAACAATAACTTCGCTCCTATGTATTAATACTGGTCCCAAATTTTGACTTATATTTCCTTTATTAATTTCCTATTTCGAAAAATAAAAAATTGCAGATTTAGGTTATTAAACATATCTCTTTTGAAATGCAAAGACAATTTCAGATTACCAAGAATGAATTGCCTTTTGAGAATAGATTTATTTTCCATTGAATACCTTTCATCTTTCCAGGTATTTTGTCTTAACAACTATTAATCAGATTGCTGCACGAAATTTTTATCTTATACTACTATCTTCCAGGCCACTGCTCCATTAATGGTGTTTCTGAGAAACCCTGGAGCTTCGTGGAAGAGTTAAAGGAATTCCGCGAGTTAGTACTTTTAATAACCAATCATAGTTTCGAAACCTCCGATTTCCTTGAGATTCAACTTATAATTCATAATTTATTTAATTTTTCGGTTGCTTTTATGAAGTTATTTCAAGTAAAATGTCAATGAAATAGAAATGACATTTTTGGAAAGAAAATATAATATTTCTAATAATAATATATAGAACAAATTATGAAAAGAAGAAGCATTTATAAAACATTACATTAATATTCAAATCAAACTAACTAAACTATAACTAAATTCTTTAATAAAGAAAGATGTTTCCCTAATAACAGGGTGATTAGCCGAATTATTCAACAAAAAATGAGCACCTTTTAAGCACTTTTCAATCGCACAAAAAATATTTTAAGCACTTTAAAAAATATCATAATTAGGCAGGGTTGGACAGTTTTTGACAATTGACGGTTTTATCTTATTTTAACGTCATGTCAAAAAAACCTTTTGTCATTGTTTTTGACAATTGTCAAAAAAGCATTAAATTTTGAATCATGTAAAGCGAATGGCGTTTTCATACGCTGCGGACTGACAATGTGCCAAAATAGATTGGGGTTGAGTTAATTGTGAAAACGTTGAATAGAACAATGTGAATTTTTTTTGTTACATAATTCGTAGCGAAAATCAATATGGTTAAGGAAAAATCTCATTTTGAAAAAAGGGAAATTAAGCACTTTTTAAAAACACCCAATGAAAAAAGAACCTTTAAGGGCTTTTAAAAAACGAAAATCGAAAATAAGCACCTTTAAGAACTTTTAAAAAACACTACGCACCCTGAATAATTATTTTTAACGTATATAGCAGTTATTTTAAATTTTCATTTCATTGTATATCATCTGCTTATATTATTCTTTTGCAACCTATATATTAGAGGGACCGGAAGGTAATGTCATTTCGGCTCATGAAATATTCGTTAGTCTAAAAAACCTATTCATTTTTTTCAATACATTTCGATTCATTTTCGATCCGGCATCGAAAGATTTTTGCAAACGAGGATGAATACATTATTAATTAAAAATAAAATCTTGATAACAAATATCAAAAGCACCGAAACGACATTACTTTCCAGTCCCCCTAATATATACACCATAAACAGATTCATAACTAGACTAGATATATCACAAGGACTGTAAATTCAACTGCCAGATTTAAGACATTATTTAAGATTTTTAATGATAAAACGATGAAAAAACTTCCTTCCTCTAATTAAATATTTTAAAAATAGTCTTTTATAATGTTCAGAACTACTTTAATAAACTATATTCTAAAGTCAAAGTTTCTTAGCCGAAAAAAAAATTGGGAAGCGCTATTTTAGTCAATGCAGTAATTTTCTAATGGTAACAAATGCCAATCCAACCGTAAGCCTGAAGTGCATTAGAAATAGAGCTAATAAAGTATAACATGTCCCTATTGTCACGAGAAAAATCGCGATCCTAATTGGGAGCGCAATGCATGTTTTATCTGAAAATATTTTACACTAAACATTGCATTTACTTTTCAATTTATTATTTTTTCTGAAACCCTTTGGTAATGAACTACGAGTTCTTGCATTACAAAATCACTAATTTCATTTTCAGAAATTTTAGAGAAAATACGAAAAACTCTAAAAGGAACTCTAAAGGATATAGGATAAAACTCTAAAGGGATATGTCTTACGAGATAGTGAAAATAACATATACAATAGGTAAGACTGGGCCATATTTCCGGACCTTATGAAACGCACCATTTTTTTGTACATCACTTTAAAACATATTTATTCAAAGAAAACACCATCAATAAATATATTAACCTATTTATTATTTTTTATTGTTCATTTTAATATTGTGCTAAAACAATCAAATTAAACTTTGACACCATTTTAATACTCGGCGGATTTTGTCTCCTATGATAAAATTCGGCATTTGAAGGTAATCAGCTGATCAGTTCTTGAGAAAGAAGTATTTTATAATACGACTTCATTAAGGCGAATGAATACGCAAAAAAAGAAATTGACTATAAGGGATACAAATTTTTAACTGCTTTTTTGTCTAAACTATTAAGACTATAACTTTTTAGATTGTTTCCTATGATAAAAAGATCAAAAATCCTAATCTGTTGATAAAATGTATATTTTTTTAAAAAATAGTATGTTTTTGTGTCTAATTTTGCATCTTAGAATATCATCTTAACAAATTAATTAACATCTTTAAGGTCAGTTTCTCGAGCCATTAATACTGAGCCTTTAGTACGTGAAAATTCAAACATTTGATCAAAAGTTATTCAGCTGTGCATAAAGCATTATAATTACAATTATTAAAAATCTTTTCCTCATTTCACTAAAATACCTTACTTGGAATTAAATACTGATACGGTAAATATAATACACCTATTAAAATAATATTAATCAAGTACAGAATTAAATAAAACCAAATATAATGTTATAATAATGTATATCTATTTCCCCTGTAGATATAAAGAAATGGATATAAAGAAAAATAACTGTACATATAAAGAAAAAAATTGTAGAAATCCAGCTACATGTGCGTGCCATTACAATAAAAACCAAAACTATATATACAACTATTTTAAAATAATTCCCAATGGAAAACGTACTCATTTAATCATTTTTAAGTAGCAAATGAGAAATAAATAAACTAAATAAATTTTATTTTAGTTAATCTCATAGTTTTATTAACCAAACATCTTGATAGAATGTTTTTTCAATGGTTTAAAAAAAACTTAAATTTCACTGTCGTATTGATAAATTAAATACATTTAGCTCAAATTTTAGATTAAAAGCTACGCAAGTCTCTTTATTCTAATTTAAATTTTTTAAAAAAAGATAAGTGATTTTTCCGAAAGTGTATTTATTATTCTAATTCCCATTAGAATGAAGAAAATGAATGGTGAAATTAATTATATCATTTGCATTTAAATTTGATACCTCCATTAGCTGAAAATGCGTGGGTGTAGAAGGACTCGAATCTAATTAAGTTAAATCTCATACTAAACAAATTATTGACTTAGACTTGTGCAATCAGCTGTAGGGAAGAGTTATAGCCTCTTATACATTATAATATATAAATATTAGACTGTGTTTTACCAATACGATAGCGATGAAGAAATTTAAATAGTTCAATGTACATTTTCATATTTTCATGTGTACATAAAACTGTAATATTATAGTACTATTTTCTCAGTCCAACCTAACTCTATAAGTTAAATGAAGGCTAATAACACCTTTGAATTGTACGAACAGTAATAAATCTAGAAAATGAGCTTTAACGCAATCTGCACATTTATAAAATACATAATGTGATACAAAATTACATAAATTATGTGATACATAAATTTTAAAAATTATTATTCATTATTTTTTTATATTTACTTTTTTAATTTTAGATATTTTGTTTTACATCGAATTATCCTAAACAGGTTGATAAAAAATTATTTCATAAAGTTACTAACTAAATATTTTTATTGCTACTTGTTGCAAATGCATTTTGCAATACTTGGAGACACTTTGTTTTGTTACAAAAGCTCTTTTAAAACCCAATCAAGACCATCCAGAAGGATTCTTTTTCAATAAACAGAGAAGAAGACACTCAAGAATAGTGCATGGCAATTTTGGTGAGCAAGAATATCCACCTTATTTTCCATACTTGAATTCGATAAATGTTTCCTTTTAATCAATTTTAGAGATAAGAGCTTGTACTAACCATTACACCACTTTTATTTCTCAAAAATATTGTTTGTTCATGAGATGGGACAAAACATCAGCTGGTGGAAGATCAGTTCATAATTGTAACTCTTGTAACATAATAAATAAGTGAATAAGCGAAGGAATAAACAAGTGAAGTATTAAATAAGTGAATCAGTAAATTAAAGAATAAGTGAATTATCTGCAAAGACAAAATTACCTTAAAATTGAGGTACTCAACTAAGTCCATAAATGTTTCAGAACTTATCCTTGCAGGCGAAATCAGTGGTTTGCCAAAATTTGTTGATGGAGAAATGGATTACTTTTCTCAAGTTTATATGAAATGACCTAATCATTTAAACGATAAAAATTTAGCTTGGAAATTAATAAGCTTTCAAATATACTAAATTTAACCTAAATATTACAAACGATCCACAGTTTGTATACACAAATCTAACTCTCTAAACACAAATCTTACACTGTTTAAATTGCTTCACATGTTAAGCACAAATATTCTTGAAAACATAAATTTTAAATTAAAAAAATATTATGAAGCAAAACAAGCAAATGTTGCCTTTTAGGGTAATCAAACTAAATTTTTAAAAAACAATGTGAAACATTGTTTTAGTTTCGTTTAGATATGAAAGTATTATATGAAAAAAGAATTCTATTTCTCAGCGCCGCAGTGTCATTCACGAAACTTTAAAAGGGATCTAGAATTTCCGGACAGTTTTGACAGGAAGTGATGGAATGTTTAGTATCATATCTATAGAATAGAGTTTCATAACAAATCGATTATTTTTAGTTCAACAGAGAGTATAGCAATTGAATTAAAATTTAAAAAGACTTTATTTCCTTATTAAGTCTAATTAGTCATTGTTTTTAAGTGACGCATAATTAAAATTGAGTCGATTTTAGACATTTAATCTAAAATGCATTATTTTTAAAAACCTTTTTGTAAAAATCTATTGCGAATTCGAACATTTTTTTGCAATATGATTGAACATAATTATGCTGACAATGCGTTAAACTATTTCTTTGGATTTTTATAATTGTTTTAATTGTTTGATATTTATAATTGCTTTATATTTAAAAGAAGTTAGTTTTATTTTTATGCGATCACAAAAGATAAATAGGCTCTATTGTTCTTGAAATAAACCAATTATGAATGGTTGATTTAATCCTCTGCTACAGGCAGTTATTCCGGTACTGTCCAATGTCCACCTAACTTCGTGTATTGGTAAGAGTCACTATGAATAAATATTGGCCAATGGCTATTTTCCTAACAGAGTTGGGCTCTTTGATTACTAATTAGAACTTCGAAAAACGTCCATCTTAAGGAAGCACTCTTTTACTTAGTATGCATGTCTATAAGTTTCTGACTTTTAAAACCAAGTTATTTTTCCGTTTGTGTTCAAATTGGACTTTTAATTTATAAAGAGAACAGTTCTTTTTAGAACATTACTCAATTTTTAAAAAGCTGTAATTATGTTATCTGAAACATTTTCATTTACAAAAATCCTATATCCATATTGTTCTATTGAAAATCTTAATCGAATATAATTATAAACTACAGATATAACAACAGACTATAAATATAGGCTTGTATTTTTTAATGGACCATTCAGTAGAATTCATTTGCTTAAATTTTCCTTCTGTCATTCTATGTTTTGACAATGAGCGAGGTTCTTGCTTACTGAAACTAAATTATGGATGGAGAGCCATATAAAGCTAAGCGCAGAGTGGTTAATAATTAAAATATGAAATAAAACTTTTGATTTATTAATACGTATAAACTCAAATAAGAACATATTATTTTACATTGTTATTGTACTTCTACTTTTTAAAATATGATTTGCGCCATTTACCATTCAATTTATAAATTCATTTAGCTTTAGATGTAAAAAAAAAAAAACTGAAGATAACACTTAAAATATGGCAAACCAAACACTTTACTTCAGTTTATTTTAGTCGAATTATGGTTCATAAACTTTTAAAAATTATAAAATACAGAAAAATCTTATGAATGGTAAAATTATGTGCACATTTAAATGCAAATCTCAATAATAAAACTTTCTAGAATATCAAGCCTGTTGCAAATGTAACATAAAAGCTAAAAGTTTTCTATTTCTGTTCCAGTTTTAAATTCTTGTTATTGTTTACGTTCAGTTTCCGTCCATATTATCTTAGCTTTTTTTTCTTTTATTCAGACTTATTCACATTATTTAGCATACGTTTTTTACGCAGATTCTTAACTTTAGTATTTGTGATCCTTAATGTGTAAATTCTTTTAATTTTTGACAAGGACTGTAAAAATATACATTCAAAGCAATTATGACAAATGGTATAAAAGGGTTAATAAATCAACAATCTGTATTTAGATTTGCATGAAACATGTCTCACTAACACATTGTTGTACATTCATAGTTTTACAAATAAAGTGCTCCTCAAAATTAGAACTTTCTCCTCAGCAAGGTTAGAATAATACAGAACATAAAATAATTTTAGTTTAGTTAAGTTTATATAAATAACAGGTATATTTCACTTCCTATAAATTTTGAATAAATATAATTCTTTATTTTAGATTAATTCCTTGTTGAAAATTAATGTAGAGTTTAGATTTATTGCCCAAAAGTTTGCCTCTTCTAAAATAGAAGATAAATTTATTTCCTTGGCTTTTTTTTGTTATTTAAAAAAATTCGTTCAAGTCATATATTCTCGATTCCAGGTTAATACTAAGAGTTTTCCATTAAATGTTGTTTCAAATTCAATTTCAAAATCAAATTTTCTACCCTTGAGATTTTATTGCGTCAAAAACTAAACAAACGTAAATCTCGGAAGATGCGAGTTACAAAAGCTGAAGAAAATTAGTTTTTGGAAAAAAAATTAAAGTTTATAAAAGTGTTTTGAATTACCAATTTCTAACGAGGAATTTAATTATATATATTTTTATTTAATAGATTGATAAGACTTAGAAAGAATATATTTTTTTTCTGCATTTGTAATCAGACTTCAAAAAAGTAATTTTTTTGTTTTAAAAAAAAGTTAGTAAATTAATACATAAAGTTACACTTTTCATAGGTAAAAATCAGTCTAATTTATTCCTTAAAGTGGTAAAAATAAATGCACTTTCCAAGATTAATTATAGTCATTAAACGAATTCTCAGTATTGAATAATTATATTTGTTTTTCACCGTTAATCTTCCAAAAGTCATGATGTTTTACAAAAAAATGTATATGGGAATTAGTCAAACTTCAGCTTACAAATGCATTAACAAAACAAATTAATTAATTTCCATTGAATTGCTTTCTAAACATATATTTCGGATTTTAAAAATGTATTTTTTCCCCGAGAGCTATAATTAGCGGATGTATCGTTCAGTTATAGAATAATTTAGGGAGGATTTATATCTCGCCTAAAGTAAGTCATTGTAAAATTATATTCTGTAACTATGTTAAAATAAAATTTATACATGAATTTTTTTATAAAGGGTTGATTGTGTTGCGAAATATTTTGAAGGTTTTTATAAACTTACAATAATGTCGCTAACGGTCATTACCGGAAGACGTTCGAAAATTATCGATTTTTTATTTTTTACCTTATAACGTCGTTGAACAGCCGACCCAATTTTTGGGTTTACGACTACTAATGTTCAACTCCGTAGCCTTGTAATTTTGAACCCAATCCAGAAGACGAGGGAACTCCTGGATCAAGTATTAGGAGAAGTTTGCCTTCGTGGAGGACTTTTTGATGGAACTAACAACCACATTTGCGTTACATGGAGTGGAAGACCACGAGAACCTCCACTGTTAGCCTGATGGAAAGGGGACTCTAACCCATGATCCGTCTACCACTGAGGATATTTCACGTCAGCAATGTGATCGGTGCAAGCCGGATGCAGAATTCGTATCGACTAGTCATAGCCGGGATCGAACCCCGGTTCACTTCATTGGAAGGAGAACGCTCTTTCACCTGAGCCATCGCGACTCCAAAATTATTGATTGTGTGTCTTCTTATTTTTGTTTCTTCTCATTTACGTCTGGCAAGTAAGGAAAATGAGCATCTATTTTTGAGCGCTTGGAAAGTGCCGACTGTTATGTCCAATCTCAAGTTTTTCACGTAATATCTTACCATATGTCTAACCGCAATATTCAGTTTCTTGAGATTATTTGTTTAATATCAATTTTGTGGTCTAGTTTCGAGTTCGGCACCTCCTCAAATTTTGAAAAAGCATTTTTGTTTCTAAGTTAAAACATATTAAGTTCCAAGTAAACTTTTCCACCGGTTGAATAAAAAGTGATTGGGGAAAATCCTTTAATATCCACATTTTAAATACGTTTGAAAATGGCGATGTGCTGCAAAAACTGACCAAATCATCTGGATCAGTGGTTCCTGAACTTTTCTGTCTCGTAGACCCCTTGCCATGCTTTCTGGTTTTGGGTTCACCCCCTGCTTACCTGATATTCATTTTTTGTAAACTCATCAACTTCAAATGTATTTTTGACAGCTGGTATCGTGCTACTCACCGTAAAAGATTTACATTTCTAACTGTAATAAAGTGTAGTGCGAAAAACTTAAGAAAAAAACTCATGCTAATTTTATACATTTATTAATTAAATTCAAACTATTTTAATTACTAATTTAATTTAAGTAATATGCAAATCGAATAAAATAGTGCACTATAAAACCCGTACTCCACTACTAATATTATAATTGGGTATACTATAGCCTACGTCACAGGTCGTGTTATTCCTACTAAGGCTCCTATAATTCCTACTAAATTTAACTAGTAAACAGCATTTTCTGCGAACCTGATTTCTAGCAACAAGTAAACATTAAATGAAGTGTGTTGTTATAAGTCACTACTCGGCAGGTTGGAATTGTATTAGTCTAGTTCCTTTTGAAATAATTTATTTTGCTGTTTTATCTAAGTTTATGAATTTAGTAAACATATTTAAAACTAAGCTTATTAATTAAATTAAAAGGTAAATGTTATTCCTAGTAAGTGGAAGTAGTTCAGTTGAAGTAGTGGAAGAAGTTTTTCATATTATACCCAATGGGGGAAATAAGTTTGAATACACAACCGTTGTAGTGTATTGTTGGTCTGTTTATTAACGTTTTCACGTAAAAGCTAAGCAACAAGTCACCGTGATCTTGTGCGCAGATAAAATTGGAGGTATAGCTAGCTAAAGAGTTGACACACTTGCTAGGCTGCATTTACCGCAGAAAAATACTTATTTGTTACAAAATGATACCTTGCACGCAGAGAAAAATAAAAACGTTCGAGGGCGAAGCTGCAGGCAACTGCAAGTTTAGAATAATTCAGTTTCGTATATCAAAAAATAATCCTAATAACTTAAATTTTAATAAAATTTTTACTTCCTAGCTACTTTTATAAATTATGTAGAATGTAGATAGATACATGTCTTTATATTATAAGGTAGCATAATGTAAGTAAATAGGTACTATCAGTATATGTTGATTATTCCCTTTATGAAATCCCAAAATTAAAAGTCACTGCCTGCTTACATGCGATCCACTAATAATATCTACTTATGCTAATAAAAATATTGAAATTGTACGAGCACAACTTCATAATTATAATAGTAATTATAAATTCAATTTTCTAGATAATGTTTCTAGATAATTTATTCGATTCCAATTAATAAGTTAAAAAAAATAGCATTGTTTTCTTTTATAAAACAAAAAAGGGTTATTAAAATTTAATTGCTGTACAAAGTTTAGTAGACTCGGATCAAAACTAATAAAAAAGAATAGAAATAATTATAATTTTGTTGAAATTGTGTAGTGGTGTTCAGTTTTAAAGCGACAGTACAATACTTTAAAGACATTCCTTAACATATATGGCAGTACTTTTACTTTCGTTACTTGTACCGCCGGTACAAGTAAAAAGTACGTACTTTTACTTGTACTTCGTTACTTTTTAAATTTAGTACTTTTACTTGTACTTTCGTTACTTTTTTAGGGAAAAAGTACAAGTATTTGTAACGGAAATGTCGAATGAAATCGTTACTTTTTTCTAAAATTCGGTAAGCTTTTTGAAAAAAAAGACAAAAAAACAAAATGCTTTGGAAATGCAATTATTTTGCAAAATGAATAAAAATATTAATTAGCAAGTTATTTTCATTCATTTTCGAGTTTTATGCATTTTTTTAATAAATTTTAAATAAAAAATTTTGGATTTTGTTATTACGTTTTTCAATTTTCTGTTTGAACTCACTAATAATACAATTTTTGTTTTAATACATTTTTTACTAAATACATTTTTACCTAGTACATTTTTTACAAAAATTATGTTTATGCCCGACCTTGTCAAACAATACCCAGTCAAATCTCTAAGAACTTCAGAACTATTTGTGCTACTGAAAGCTATTATAATTACTATTTTAACTCTTGAAAACTATTAATTTAGCCGCTGATACTAAAATTCATTTACAAATTTTAATTATTCCGTTGGGCAGAAATGTTCGGAAAACGATTTTCTTGCATGACTTCAGCATTAGCCATTGTTACAAATAAAATTGTAGACTGTTCTGTTTCAACTTATACTGCTCATTCAATTATTTTTTACTAGCTCAAAGATCACAAAGCTTTTTGAAATCCCATGTTTGCTTTGTTTATGTTTGTGCTCTTAAAACGCGTTTCTATAAAGTAAAACAATTTTAAATCAATGGTAATTTAAATAAATAAAAATAAACTAAAAATTAAAATAAATAGATAAAATTTCTTTTTCGTGCAAATCCATAAAAAGTTTGATATTAAAATTATATTATACGATTATATTATAAAATTATATTATAATATTCTTCCGGATTTAAAAATAAATAAATGTCCATAACTTTCAAAATTAAAAATAATTAAATAAATAACAACAATTTTGCAAAAACATTAGAGAACATAAGAATATTATTCAATAAAATTTTAGGTTCGATTTCCTAGAAATGTACTTTTAAATCGTTACTTTTTTTGTTTAGTACTTGTTCTTTTACTTGTACTTTTTACTCGTTACTTTTTAAACTAAGAACTTTTTACTTTTTACTCGTTACTTTTTTTAAAAATACTTGTACTTTTACTCGTTACTTTTTAAAAGTAACGTTGCCATATATGTTCCTTAATGTAATTTATCGAAAGCAATGTTGTTCGATAAAGAAACCGGTCTCCGATATACTAATACCATTTCTGTAACTGATGTCTATAATGATTTCTCACAACTGTTTTTTATGTCGTCAAAATTTCTGTACCAGCTCTAATTTGTGGGATATTTATATTTTAAACTTCGTAGGATCAAAGGCAGAAATGCAAAAATAAGAGAGATTCGCTGCACTCTCCTTTTACAAGATTTTTTTTTAAAAAGGCATATAGAAAAAGGAGGGCAGGATAGTAGAAAATAAAGAAGAACAGAACTGCAGAACATTTAGAAAAAAATATGGTCAAAACAACCAGAATATCGTAAAATTTACCGTTTCTATGGTTGTGCGAGAGCAACAAAAAATTCGGTAAATTTTTTTGAAGCACTTTGGTAATGATTTTGATAAAATTAACAATAAAATATGGTTTGATAACATATTTTAAAATTTGACAAATGTGTTAAAATTTTGCAATTTCTTCTTGATATCTTATAGCATGGCATAAAAGCCGTTTATTCGGTTAAATTTACTTCTCCTTTTTGCATTTTTTTTACTTACGAAATGTGTGGTAATTAGAGCTATAATTTTGAAAGCCAAAATTTCCGATAAATCATCACCATGTGAACGAAACAATTACCAAATGAATGGTTTAAATATCGATGCCATATATTTTGGTATTTATTACCAGAATAATGGCATTATTAAGGGTTTCATAATTTGTGATAAATGTTTTTAATTTTATCATACCTTAGAGATTGGCATAAAAGACATTTGATTCGGTTAAATAAATTTTTTAGTTTTGTGGTTTTTAACTGTTAGCCAGTAAAGGGTTACCATATGAAAAAATATATTACGTAATGAATGGTTTAAATGCAGTATATTTTGATTCCTTATTTATCAGAATTAATTTTTTGTTACCAGAAATGTCATTACCATATAATACGGTAACTTTACCAGAATTGGTTTTCCTTGTATGGCGGCTTTTGTTCACGTCAACGTAGCTCTTAGAAAAACTGGTTCAAGAGTGAAACATAACACCGATATCTTGAACCATAATATGGTTCAAACATGCTCTCTCAAACCATAATAAAATTTTAAATTTTTCCAGGACGTTGTATAATTAGTTTTAAGAAGCAGGGGTCTGCTTAGAAGAAATTTAGGTCCGTTAACGGACCCTTCACAAAATATCTTTTCATAGAAACGGACCCTTCACAAAATATTTTAACTTAAAAACGGATCCTTCACAAAATAATTTATCTCTTAATCGGACCCTTCAAAGTTTGTTTATCTTCATTATTGCTTTGTTAATCGAATAAACCCTTCCCAGGGAAAGAAAGACAGATGTAAACGAACTAAGTTTTGTCTTCAGCAGACGCTTCTTCCTTTATTCGTCCGAAATGAATATTCCGCGTTCAACGGTATAGGCTAAATACCAAATATTTGTATGTTGCATCTCTAATTTAGTAGCAGCAATTGTTTATTTTTTTAAATTTATTTTTTTTAATATAGTTTTACAGTATTGAGCATGCATCTCTTTACAATTTAAAAACTCATTGCAAAAGTTTTTGCAATAACAGGACCCTATTTGCACAAATTCACAAAAGCAGGACCCTGGTTGAAAGAATTTGACATAACGTTTATTTTATGTTCACAAATTGCGAGTAATTTTTTTTCACAATTTTACAAAAATGGACCTTTTACAAAATATCTGGACAGACCCCTGAGAAGTATTGAATTTTAGTATAATAATTTGATATCGTTCCATCACTTATCATTATTACTTAATTGAAAAATGATATGATTTACCATACACGTTGTAACAACAACAAAAAATTGACCATACCCATTTTATTCAAACGTGAATTATTCAATAAACATATTTCTTCCAAAATGTGTTATTATAACTAACTCTATCAAATAAAGGAGGCTTATATACGAAACACCACCCACATATATATGAAAATATGCTTGACATTCTTAAATGAAATAAATTCACATGAGAGCAAATATTGAGTTATGAAAATACTTTATATTGCATGAAAAAAAGCGATATAAATCGATCACCTCAAGTTTATGAACGGCAACAAAAATCCTGAAATGACGGAAAATGTATTGTTTATTCAGAAAAAAAGAAATGGGGGTTCAGCTTTGAATAGGTTGAATCACTTTATGCAAATAAAGGATTTCACTTCCAAGGAAATAATAACAGCTGATCTCGGGTAGAGATTAAATTCGAAATAACGTTACTAAGTTTCTTGATTATGTAAAACCCACGCAAAAATTCAAACTTGCTTTTACGATGAGCGCAAATTTTATTTGAATATATCTAAAGTGCTTTCTAGGGAGTACGGATTATTCTCTTGAAGCAGCTTTGGAAAGCGGGAGAACCTTTTAATCACAATTCAAAAGAAATTCCTTTTTTAAAGTTTTGGGATTATATCGAAATAAATAAATACGCTCTTTTATTGTTGTTTTTATTCGAACACATTTTCAAACTTTTTTCTTAACTTATGATTTTCCATTCTCCATCCTTTTTATTTATATTTTAAAAAACGTTTTATCGAACATCTCTTTGACACTCTTTTTTTTAATTAAAAGAGCTGAGAATGAAAGGAGTTATCGAATCAATGCTTAATATTAAATATACATATTTAATTAATATTTACCATACATGAGTAGGCTGACAATAAGGTAAAATTTTATTGTATTGCGAGAAATTTTGAAAGTATTTTTTTTTAACTTTTTTATTATTCAAATTTTTTATTATTTTTATTTTTAAACTTTTTTTTTATCATGGTTTACAAGTATAGAGAAAAACAACGTATTTGTTGATGAATAATTTTAAAAAAAAACAGGTTATAATTCAGTTGCTTTGAAACTAGCATTGTTCATTGTAGTAATAGGAGTATTTAAAATAATTATAATAAGATTAATGATAATAATAATATTAATTATAATAATAATAATAATAATAACAATAATATCGCTAACCCAAAGTAATCAGTAATAATAATAATAAAATCGCACAACCCAAATAATTATATCATTTATAATGTAGTAATAATATAATTCAATATCAGTTTTCTAACCAGAGGTATGAGGTTAAATTAAAAACTTAATTAATTTAAAAAATTTTAATTGATGAATTAATTATAAAAAAATTATAAATTTAATTATAAATTAATCATAAATTAAATTTAATTATAATTAATTTTTATAATTAATTACATTATTTATAATTAATTAGGAAATTAATTATAACTTTATTTGAAAAATTTAATAAAATTTAATTAATGTTAAGATTTCTTTTAATTGCTAGCACTTTTCTTCCCCTGTTTGCTCAACTTACCAACACCCTTGATTGCTTTAAATTCATCATTTTTCAGTAAAACGTCAATATTTTTCACGAAAAAATTTTTTTTTTTAATGAAGCATAATTGTTCAGCAAATAATCATTTGGTGATAAAATAACGGAAGAAAAGAATAATTTGTTAATGAAAATTTCAATTTATACTTCTAAATCCAATTTTTATTTGGTGTGTACTGTTAAAAATTCAGGATCAAGTTATGGTAAAAAATACTCACTCTAAGTATACTCTATCCGTGAAATCCATTCACTTTAAAATTCACTGCTACCGTAATGCTTTACACTAAAATTTTTACAGTAATATTTATTTAACTACTTTTTTTCAATGATATTACTGTGAAAATTGCAATACATCTGATATTTTGCTCCATGAAATGTCCCGGTAAAAATGAGTTTTATGGTAAAATGTACAGGAACCCTGAGTTTCGGTATTTTTTACCTTAATTTAATCTTGGTTTTTTTACAGTGTAGTTCCTATTTCCTAATAGTAACTACACTCTATTCCTATTTCCTATATGTTATTATAAATTCAATTATTAAAACAACTATTAAGACAAACTCATCTTTTGTGACTTGTTAATGACAACATTTGGGAAGATTAGTAGATCTCTCCATTACAAGGAGTGAGAGGTGAACCGCAAATTTTCCATATTTTCTTACAGCAACAGGACTCCAACCTTCAATGCAACTAATAGTAGATGTTTCTGTTTAAAGTAGTTTTCAAAATAAAATATAGATGGCAGCACAAAGTCACGTGAGTAGTAAATGTTAATTTTTGTTTCCTGTATTATGTAGTTTAGTTCTCTATAGTCCTTTAGTTTAGTCCTCGAGAAGAATACCTTTAACATTTGTGACACCTTCCCACAATCCTCCACTAAGGATACATTTTAAGACCTTCGTGGGTAACTACCAACCCCCCCCCCTCCTTTTTATGGTAAAATGAGTTAAAAAGTAATTAGTGAGGCAGCCCATTTAATTTCTCATCTTCAAATCCAAAATAAATAAAAGCGAACTGGCAAAAAAAAATAAAAATCCTGATATGTAAATAAATTGTCCTAATTCTATTTGGATCAAAGGATATATAATGATTGATGAAAGCAAAATGTTAGAAAGTCTTTAAAATTGCAAAAACTGTCAAGAAAAGTTTGAGATTTGTTTCTTCATAAACTCGGAATAATTCACAAAATTAAAATTGCCCTTACAGTATATATGTTTCAACTCTGTAATTGTCATTCTGTAAGCTTTTTTGGCTGATTCTCTGCGAAATTTTTTACAGCAAGTTGTTGCTATTCCCAATGCCCCTTGACAATCGTATAGCCTGCTTGGAGAGACCAAACGCCGTTAAGGCAGAGGGTGCGTTTCCTGTATTTCAGTGACGCAGTCTATGGTAAAGAATAAGACTTCAGTACCACACACAAACACGTCACAGCCCGCCTAAAAGAGCGGGCCCATTCATTCATCCACAGATTGTAATTTTTACCCGAACCAGAGTACGAAAAATCTTCAATTCAGTACTCCTAAAGGTATGGGAACTTGGAGAACTTTGTGACCCAACAGATTTAACTTTAACGTGCACCAGTCACCATTGATCACGTCTTCGGTTTTCGGGGATTGAACTCACTGCTTCTTGGACATGAACCCAACACCCTACCAAACAGACCATCTCGGCCCAAACAGCAAGCTTAACCATTAATACTTCTCGAAGAGCCGTGATGGCTCAGGGAATAGAGTGTTCTTCTTCCAATGAGGTGAACCGGGTTCAGCGATGGCTGGTTGATACAAATTTCACATCCGGATTGCACCGACGACTGTGCTGTCGTCAATTATCTTCAGTGGCAGACGGATCATTGGTTACAGTTTCCTTGCAGTCAGGTTAACCGTGGGAGGTTTTCGTGGTTTTCTTCTCCATGTAACGCAAATGGGGTTAATTCCATTAAAAAATTCTCCACGAATTCAAGTGCCTTCCAATACTTGATCCAGGAGCTCCCTTGTCTTCTGGATTGGGTTCAAAATTACTAAGCTACAGAATTGAACATTAGTAGTCGTAAACCTAAAAAATTGGGTCGGCTGTTCAACGACGGTTTGAAAATAAAGTAATTTTTAAATTAATTATGCAATGCTAACACTTTTTCACTGCAGTGTATTCTCTGTAAATTTTTCTGCGTACAATTCCTTCATATTTTCAAGTTTCAAAGTTTTTGCTGTGGGGCAAAACAAAAGTTTAAAGTAAATCTGAATATACAAAACATCTTTTAAGATTTTTTAAATCTGTATTATTGAATCTGTACTTAAAATAAAATAAAAATATCTGCTATTTTTTTAAAATATATTTTTAAAGAAAAGTAAAAATCATAAAAATTAAAGCTAATTATTATCATAATAAGATTATTGTGAATGTTTTTATTTAGTAAATAATATCAGTAATCAATGTTTAGCATGGGTTTTTTAAAGCAAACGTACCGTAACGATAAAAAGTATCAAATTAAGTTTTATTAATTTTTCTTGTAATTTTCACATACATTCTTATAATTTATTCACATACATTCTTATAAATTATTTCTTTTTATTTCATATCTTATTTTCAACACTTATGAAGCTTTTTTCCTCAATTATTATCCATTCTATTTCTACTTTTGTAAATAAATTTCTGACGGAAGAAAAACTTTTCTGGAGTTTCTCAGACTTTTTCTCGAATTAATCTTAAATTCAGAATACTTAACAAATACGCAAAAATTAAGAAAAAAAAGGAATGGAATGTCATTAATTTAGAAAAATATTGGTGGAATTTCATAAAATTATTTTCTTTTTTTTCCTTTTTGAAGTTCTTCTTTTATCTTTATAGTTTTTAACGAAACTAAAAAAAATTCTCTTATCACCTGAGAATAGAGAAAAATGTTTTGCTTTATTGTCAAGAGTATTTTTTTCTGAGAAATAATAAACAAATGTTGAATGAATCTCAAACCATTAATTACCTTTAAAGAAAAATCCATTGTTTTTTTTACAAAAAAATCAAATTTTAGATTCCTTTTCAAAACTAACGTTCTTAAAAAATATCTTATATCGGAAGATTATTAGAGATACTTATCATTTCTGAAAAAAATCTCAATTGTTTAGTTTTTTTTTTTTTTTTTTTTTGGTTCGTGTATTTAATTTGATCAAATATGGCACTTTGATCTTTTAATTTTAACAGATTTTAAAGTAGAAATCTTTTGCCATTGTTAATTAAAGAATAACAGCAACTGAAATAAATATTTAAATAATGTTCTGTAATAACACTGCTAATAATTTGAAATTTCTAATATAACAAAAAGTTATTTTCGTCCTTATTAACTGTAAATAAATTATACTGTGATTAATAATTGAATAATAATCACATTTATCAAATTTTATCACACTTCATAAATTCACATTTAATTATTAATTTTCCCAAAATTGTTCGTCCAAAGCTCTTTGGTAAAAATTACTGAGTTTTTTAGTGTTCTCGTAGGGCTTGAAACACGGTACATTTTACCATTCTGTGGTATTTTTTACTATACTTTTTTGTCAGTGTAGGGTCTTTAAAAATTTTTAAAAATAGGTAGCAAAATTAACAAAAGAAAACATCTCCTAATAAATAAATTTAGTTACGAAATGTATGGTTAACATTAACTGTTTCGTTAATTTTCGTTTCTTTTCATAATTTTAAGATGATAGCTAATGAAAAGAAATCTTTAGCTTTTTTATTACACAACTGAAACTACTTTAAATTTTTGAAGACCGCATACTACATTCCGATTCTACAGATTTAATATATTATCCGATAGAACCCAACCCCACATACCTTCAGTTTCTACGCACTCAGAACTGGATGAATATCAATGTGTTAGCAGTAGTGAAGATTGCGATATCAAAACTAAAAATGATGTATGAGTTATGTAAAATAGAGCCATTACGTAAACATAATGGCTCCACGAATCTTGCACTGTAAAAGTAGATACTCCAATTTCACGAAACGTTTCTTCGGTTTCGACGAAATCGTTTCCTGGTACATGCTCCGAGCGAAAATTTCGTCAAAGTGACGAAGTAACAGTCGTCACTTCTTAAAAGGAAAGGAATTTCGTCAAAAGAAATTAAACATTCCGTCATTCTAGTTTCGATCGTCTAGTCTTCATTCTAATTTAGTCATTCGAGTTAACTATTACCCACAATGCAAGGCGATGAAATTTCGAGTTGAGGAAATATTTTTCTCATATATTTGAGAGCTCGCATATCGTCATAAAACACATGATTTCGGGACGAAATGATTCTCAAAATTAACGAAATATAGCTCAAGAATTAATGAATTGTCAAAAATGAACGTTTTATTTCTGAGATTATGTACTAACTTTAAAAACATTAACCAAAAATCAAGTAAAATGTTTTAGAAAGTGATTAAATCTGTACTTTATATTTTGGTTATTAGATTATATTTATTTATTTTTCAAGGTGAAATACATTCCTTACAGCTTACTGTCATTTTTTCAAAGTTAAGTGTAGGAAATGTGTTATTTTTCATATTTTAACTCCACTTATCCTTTATTGTAGTAAATGACCATCTCACTTGGACATTAAGAAGAGATGGCCACTTGATAGTTTAATTTCAACATTGTTTTTTCATATTTTGTTCCCAATATTCCATTATGTTTTGCTTTAGATATGTTGAGAACATGGATGAGAGTTTAAAATATTCATAAACAGTTCTTGTATCTCTATTCTTAGTACTTTTATTTCAAACTAGTGGGCCACGCCCCCTGCTCGCTAACGCTCGCCAACCCCCGAAAATTTCTACGCAATCTTATATGGTTTGCTTCGCTTACCAAGATCGCTTCGCTCGCTACTAACTTAGGTACATTGCAAATGCACACAATTCTAAGAATTCAAAACAATCATTCAAATCCATATAAAAAAATTACATCTTTTTAGTAAATACTAAGTCATTAAAATAAATTTGAATTCAAATAAATGACATGTAATTCGTTAAACCTATTAGAAATGTGCTATAGTATAATTCGTGATGTAAATCAAAAATCGTCAAATAAATTCGTAATGTATAAATTCGTGAAAAAAAGCGCTTTCGACAAAATACTAAAATAGAGATCTATCGACAAAGACTACTCACTTCTGCCAAGCTTAATAGTATGAGATTGCCGCAGCTGATGCTCTCTGGTTATTTCAGTTTCCGTTTTTAAAAGCGCTATATGTTGAGTCACCTCAGATAGATTTGGCATGTGACATTTTTAGCGGCAATCATGGGTCGATTCGCCGTGTAACAGAAATAGTAGCGTAAGCAAAACAAAGCAAACGTTGCCACCGGCGGAAAAGAAATACAGCCAAAATTTGGGAGCCACGTAAGAGAATTATATATATTAGATATTTAGATCTATTGGTAAACAGAAGTGATTTTTCTATGTAATCATTTTTTTAAATAACATTTATGTTGTTATAACGTTATATTGTTGAAACAAATTTGATGAGTTCACATCCTTAATTTAATATTTTCACTTACCAAACGGTAGGATATATTAAATACTTTTTTTTTTTTTGCCTGCATCTCATTGTGCATGAAGCTGATCCTTAAGTTCTAAATCATTTAACAGATCTCTTTAACAGTAATTTATAACAGTATATTAATGTTATTTGCTGAAAAAAAATAATAATTGTTAGACCACCTTTCTAAATAACTTTATCTTAAAATGTAAGGCAGATTTACATTATAATACTAATAAAAAAACAGCAATTCTCTTAGTTTTAAACTCTTGAATTAAAAGCGTAATAATAGCAGTACAGGAAAATAACTTTAAGTTAGGGATTCAAAAATATTTATAGAAAAGCATGACTTTTATTAATTTTATGCTGACTACAACCAAAACAATAAGGAGACGAATGAGGAAAAACTGGATCACACCACGTGATTTTCTGGCCAATAAAAATGCACCGACAACAATGGAAAACTGCGACACCGTCATTAGAATTTTATATATAGTAAGATTTAAAAAACTATGGCCATCTATCCTAGACTTATCCAATTAGTATTAGTTGAAAGTAATTTTCCAGTATGATATTTAATGCTAATTCACATATTTTGAGTTATCGCAATTTCAAAAGAATAAGAAAATAGCAGCTGTATGGAAGCCTGCTAAATCATTAAAAGTCGGGGAAAATTTTCGAAATTTTGTTCAAAATCATTTTTGCAAATAGTGAGCATATTTTTTCGTTTATTATAATAATTAAATTCCATGTATCTAGTTATGATGATCATATAAATCAAATATATAAGAAAATAGATTGTTTTAAATTTTATATAGAAGGACTTCCTTATTTATCTAAGTTCATAATAACGGAAGATAACTTTATCTCTCATTCAAAGAATCACTTATAAACCTAAGGACTTAGTTTGTTCTTCACTCAGAATTCTTTTCTAATTTAGAATTTAAACTACAAGGAAAGACTTATAGGTATAGATTTAATCAGAATAACGGGATTTGCGAAGGTATTCTTGTTTTTTCTTATAAACTAGAATTCTTGATGAAATCTGTAGGGATCGGGTAGCTTTAAACTTTTCGTAATGAGCGGGATTAGAGAATTTCGTAAGAATGTAAAAAAAAAGTTTATAAGACTTTGGGATGGAGAAAGGCGAAAGTATTCATTAAACAAATAAGGTTTAAATAGATTGGAAATCATGTTAAAGCTATTTTACAGTAAAAAACACAGTTCGGTGATCAATTACAAAATAAACAATCGAGAATAGAATTTCGCTAAATACTCGTTTTCTGTTTGTTTTCCATGCCTTGTTCATCAAGTATTTAAAAAAATTACTCAGATTATAATAAAATAATTAATTTTTAAAAGATTTAATAGTAATATTTTAAAAGAATTGTAATTATGTGTATGCTTATATGCTTTCACCACAGAGAAGTATTTAAGATTTTCCATAACAGAGCATACGAAAAAACGATATTTGTTCTTTTTTCATTGCGTGTGATAATAGCAAAATGCATTGTATCGTTAAGTATACAACGCCCCTCTGCGGTAAAAAGCATAACTACTAATAGGGCAATGAGTTTATTTTTTCTGCAAATATTTTTATTTATGGAACTCTTTATTCATTCGATTATTTTATCGTTATAAATTCTTGGATTTTTTTTGTCCTTCGAGGATATCGATTATTAATTAAGGCAAACTTTACTTTTTCAGGGTGCGTAGCCAAATCTTTCAACAAAAAATAAGCACCTTTTAAGTACTTTTTAAGCACTATATACATTAACAAAATGCAAAATAATTTTCAAAGACTTTACATGATCATGAGAAAATAACTAGCGTCTGACTAAGAACTCTTTTCTTGTTTCTATTAGCCGTTATAAAATGATCGAGAGATTTTTCAGTTCGATATCAGAAGGTGGAAAAAGAAGTCTGAAATTGATAATATCTTGCAAAATGCAGCAGAGTTGCACATGAGAAGGCAATAATCTCACCGAACCGCACGTAGACGCACGTACCGACTCGCAAGTATTTCATCAAACATGTAAAATGATTGGCGCTTTTATACGCTATGAACCGACGGTACGCCGAAATGACCTGCGAAAACGCTGAATAGAACAATGTGAAAAGCACGCTTTTGCATATTACGTGGCGAACATCGATATGGTAACGAAAAAAAAATCTCATTTTTGAAAAAGGGAAAAGCACTTTTTAAAAAAACCCAATGAAAAAAGCACCTTTAAGGGCTTTTAAATAACGAAAATCGAAAATAAGCACTTTTTAAAAACGCTACGCACCGTGTTTTTCTTAGCGCCTATAATAAATTACAATTAGATTTAAATATTTTAACTTTACTCCCAAATTTGTTTCAGTATTGAGAACAACAAATATTTATATGCTTCATATGAACTATTAATCCTTTTAAGGGGAGTATGACAGTTCACCCATCACGCTTTAATAAAAAAGGGTAATGGGTGAATGGGGTAATGAATTTTAGGCGGAAAGATATATTTGGTAATGTAAATGTTACCGTGAAACATCGAAATCTGGAAAATGTCGACATTCACCGGTGAATGTCAACAATCACATAGTCGCTTTGGTGAATGCCCGAAATATTTGTTATATCCAATTTTATATTAACTTATTCGTTAATATTATTATATTTATTTGATATATTTATATTTATTCTATATTTTAATACTTACTGACGATAGATTAAAATAAACATCAGTGTTTGAAGTATCGGGTAAATATATACCGGGCAGTGGCGTTTAACCTTAAAAAACCATCAGTGTAGAGTATACCGGGCAAATGTATACCGGGCAGTGGCACTTAACCTTAAAAAAACATCAGTGTAGGGTATACCGGGCAGAGGCACTTAACCTTAAAAAAGCATCAGTGTAGGAAAATATCGAATAAATGTAATTATATCCACGAATAAATTCATATCAAATCGAATGTAATAAATATTTCGGACATTCACCAAAGCATATCTGTGATTGTCGACATACACCGGTGAGGGTCCGAATGTACAAGAATGTAATGAAATATTCGATCTTTCACCGACGTATTTGGTGTTTGTCGACATTCACCGGTGAAAGTCAACAAACACCGATTTCGGTCTTTCGCCGTGACATATACATATCATGCTTCGAATTTTCTAGAATATGCGCCCCCCTAGTCAAGACTCACCAGACTTGAAATGAATGAAATAAAACATTTTAAGTAAAGTTTCTTACGAAAACAATAGAAAAAAAGCAAAGGTGACAAACAGAACTATAAATATCATGGTCGACTGACGGCAAATCAGAGTATGATCCATTTCCAAGCGCTATTGAGGGTAGATGAGAAACTTGTTTTTAACCAGAGAAACAGAATGATTTAACAAGTTCGATATGTATATTGTCATACATGGTAACAATATTCTATAATTTATTTCATGTTACTAAATCAAATTGGGAGGCACAAAATTAAATTTTTCAGCAATTAAATATTAAAAGGGAAACTCCGCATAAAAATTATGATCTCTTTAAATAAAATCCAGTAAATATTAACAAAAATTTGGAGTTATAATTTAGTATAAACTATTTTTAGAGTCATACCATGTACAGTTAATCATTCCTCATATCATCAACTTTAAAATTACAGCACGTTTCATCTTTTGCGAAGTG
Source organism: Parasteatoda tepidariorum (assembly GCF_982258835.1). NCBI lineage: Eukaryota > Metazoa > Arthropoda > Arachnida > Araneae > Theridiidae > Parasteatoda > Parasteatoda tepidariorum. The sequence continues at coordinate 82,182,627 of NC_141755.1, forward strand.
CAATTATTTTTGAAAATAAGAATGTTTCATATCAAATTGTTTTTATACGTTTTAATCAGTAAAAATGTTTTTTTTTTTTAATTTTTTAAAAAAGTTTAGGTTACTTTCAAATTTTTTTTTCTAAATATACTTAATTTTTTTGTTTTGTTTTGTATAATGCTGATACTTTTACGAGTTACTTTTAAAAAGTAACGTTCCCAAATATGTTCATTCCTGCACATTGTCAGAACCCAGGGCATAAATTTAAATTCGTTTACCCATTTTGCCACCCGGATCTCATCAACTCATCTTGATGTACCTGAATTATTTTCATTCATATGTGTGGGGCGAGGAGTCATCGACTATGTCAACCTTCATCTATGAAAAGGTTGCTTATCCCCCATCTGGTCTGGCGGAATCAGACCAGATCTAAGAATCAGTTGACATTCAAAAAAATCATATACAAGAAGAGGAGATGAATGAATTTCCTCCCGTATCAGACCGAAACTAGCGAGCTAGGAGCGAGATAGTGGTACAGGTTTTCCTATTGTAAGAAACGGTCAAGGCTAGGCTTGGCATATTACTACTACACACTTTTAAATGAATGAAATAGCTGAAATTTAAAAAAAAAATGGAATAAGTCCTCATACAGTCTTTAAACAAGACATTTTTTAATTAGCCTTAGCTTTTAAATTCCCATTTTAAAAATTACAGCTAATTGAAGATCATTCTTAGGAGTTTTTGAAAGTCATAAATTTTCTTCTGGTAGGTAGGCACTTTACCGTTGAACAGTTTAACGAGGACCCCTACCGCTCACCCTCGGTCCCTACGCAGGCTGATGAACTGTTCGTCCACCCGCTTACTGACCGCAGAAGATGATGCTTGACTTCGGTATTCTACTGGAAACCGTATCTCAACCCACTGTAGGTCACTTTTCTTCTGTTTATATATTTACAGATAGGCAAACAAATTTAAATAAAAATTGAGTTTAAGTTTTAAAAATATTTTTTCTGTTTCTCCTTACAGGGATATTTAGATGGGTTTTTTTTTTTCAAAAAATCTGAGATGATATATGATCTTTAGATGTTTTGATAACTTTTTTTTTCAAATCAAAGATGAAAAATAATTTGCAGAACAAATATTTACGTAAGTTTATTCCAGTCATAGTTTGGTTATCAATATCAAAGAAGTTGAAAAGGATACCATTAGAATGCTTTATATCGACGTACGCGTCACATAAATAAAAAAGAGTTAGAAATTTTCACCATTTCATTGATTAATCAAAGAAAAGATTATTGATAAAGTCTGTAGTTAATTTTCTTCTAGATAAATATTCTTACTTAAATCAATACCTAGTGCTAAGAGCGGGCAATGCTATCTTCATTTCAGATAATTTTTTAGTGCAAAGCGGATATCGATTTAATTTATTCATTGTTTGAGCCGAAACTTATCTTCCTTCTCCTTAAGTGCTGAAAGTTGATTCAACTGTTTCGCTCGAGGTGAAATTTCATTAAGAAGTTACTGAAACTGTCATTCAAGCGAAACAATTTACAATCCTGTTAAACAAGATGGGTTCACTTATATTAAAAACTTAATAAATTTTGATAATGATTAAAGTTCTATATTTTTATTTTCAAGAAAAGTAGGAGTAATAAATGTTTTGAATAATAAATCATTCGAAAAGTATTTAAATTTAAGTATTAAATAAAAGTATTTAAATAAAAGTAGTATTTAATTAATACAATACATATTGCAAAGAAATAAAGCCACATTGTGAAAAAAATTCTAAGAAAATTACTGTACTATATAGTAAAGGCATTTCTGATAGAAAGAATACATAATTCTTTATAATAAAACCAAAATACACCGAAGAGCCATTACATTATAACCACCCTGCTAATAACATGTAGGACCACCTTTAGACCTCAAAACTGCTAGCACACGCCGTGGCATTGATTCCACAAGGTGCTGATAGGTAGTCTGAGGTATCTGGTACCAAGCGCTCATCACCTGGTCCTGCAATTCATTCACATTGCGAGGGGGTAGCATGGTAGCACGAATTTGGTTTTCCAAGTAGGACCACAAATGCTCTATTGCATTAAGGTCAGGTGAATTTGGGGGCCAAGACATGACTTGAAAGTTACTGGAATGTTCCTCGACGATTCGACCCTTATGACATGGTGCATTATCCTGCTGGTAAACACCATCCCTCGCAGGAAAAACTGTTGCCATGAACAGTGAACCTGGTCTGCAACTATGTTCAAGTAGCTTACAGACGTCAGGGATTATTCTATGAGGATTATGGGTCCTAATGTGCCCCATGAAAACATTGTTCCTGAGCGAGAAACCATGAAAACCTGGGCGAGCCCATTGTTATAGATGGAGGGTGGTCATAATGTAATGGCTCTTCGGTGTAAAGCCACATTGTGAAAAATTCTAAGAAAATTACTGTACTATATGGTAAAGGCATTTCTGATAGAAAAAAAGTACATAATTCTTTATAATAAAACCAAAATATATGGTATTTAAACCATCCATTTGTTAATTTTTTCTCTTCCTATGGTAACGGTTGACCGAAATTTCTGACTTTCAAAATAGATTTAGGACACATTTAGTAATAAATACGAAATTTAAGAGTAAACTTTAACCGAATAAATGGTTTTATGCCATTCTTTAAGGTATCATGATAGAATTATTAAATTTTTTCATCTCTACCGAATTTTATCACGCATTATAAAATCATGTTTCATTGTTAATTTTTTAAAAATCATTACCAAAACACTTCGATAAAAATTACCGAGTTTAGTGTTCCCACAAAGACAGAAACAAAATAAGTCTTACGATATTCTAATAGTTCTTTTTTTCGTGCAAAAACAGAATTTAACACTTCAACTAAAATTAAAGTATGATAGATTTCTGCTGCTATTTATCTATTACGAAATAAATAATAATTATTTTTTTCATATTTTGAATGAGTTATGGAATATTTAGAGTGATTTGTCTTTTCCGAACAAATTTTTTTTCAACTTAGAAGTTTGAGTGTTTTTTTGACGTTCTTAAAAAAGCTATTTTTTCTTTCAGTGTCCAGAAAAAAAGCTCAAGTTCGTGCTTAGTGCTAACTTGAGTTGAAAATATTTCTTTTTTTCTTTAAAATAAAATAAAATACACATTTTTAGAGGTGACATTTTTCAAACTTTTCCGAAACATTTCTATCTGCTTGGTGCATTTGAAGCTAACAATATCAATTTGTCACTATTATATATATATAAGCTTATTTGTACAGATAAATGTAAGAACAAATTATTATCACTCGCTATTTTATTTATTACTTTTACCTACATTTTAGGAACTCAAACTATTTACTGTAGAGACTTAAAATAAGGAATTTGATTCAATGTACCATCATTATTGGGCGTGTTGCTTAGCATTAAAATTTAAAACTTGAATGTAGTTTACTTAAAATCATGATGATGGCATTTTATTAACCACATATTTTTACCTATTTTTAGACAAATAAAAAAGGAGAACATTAAAATTCATGACTATGTTTCAAATTTGTGGTAAATTGCAAAAAAATTCATTTTATTTTCAGTAATATTAAATAGCAGGTTATTTTTAAAAGTTTATTGTTTGCTACAATTTTACTAATCGTAATCATAATATTTCATGTAAGACTACTTGCATATTAATTCCCAGAATTAGGCAAAAAAAAAAGACATTTCCAATAAAAATGCTATTGAAATGTGCAATTTTTGTGTAAAATTGTAGTAAAATTTACTTTTTGTCCATAAAATATGGAAAATTATAAATTAATAAACTTATTTTACCAGAAGTAATAGAAACATTAGGAACAACATATTAGCAACATTTTTCGTGTTTGGGAAATCACATATGTTAAGTTAGTGCTAGGATACTGAAATAAAATGTAATTTTTTAATTTCATAATTAATGTTTGTTCATTAGAAAAAAAATTTAAAAAATACCGTGCTTGTATCATAATGACAATTTTGTTTAAAAAAAAAACAATAACATAATTCTGATATTGAAGCTGAAATATAAGATGTTTAACCAATTAAGTTTCGGTAACTTTTCCATTTTTATGGTAATTGTTTATCGTGAATTATAATTTTCAAAATTATAATTCTTAATGCCAGATAATTAGTATCATAATATAAAAAAATATGATGAAATTACTAAATTGTGCAACATATACTACCAAACAGCATTGTAATCAGAGCATATTTTATTGTTAATTTTACCAAAGGTCATTACCAAAGCGCTACGGAAAAACTTACTGCATACATTCCAATAGAACTAGAATGTGCCAAACATGGTAAATTCCAACAAAAATTTACCAAAAAATTTACCAAAATACAAAAAAAGCAAAAATTTACCAAAAAACTTTACCAAGAAACTTGCAAAAATTTACCAAAATACGCAAAAATTTACCAAACATGGTACATTTTTGCGTATTTTATTATTTTTTTCCCATACTTCTTTCTGAGTGTAAACTACTTGATGTGAAATATTGCTCGCCTTCAGAAAAAAAATCAGTATAAATTTATTAAACTTAAATAGTTGTACCATTATAAACAAAAATTGTTTTGGCTCAATACGCACCAAAATCTCATATGACCAAACATATAACTTAAATGTATTAGGTCATACGAGGTTTACTCAAAGTGCTAGAATATTATTGCATGATATAATTTTATTTAAGTCTATAAATTTTTGCAATAAATGAGTAGAAATTTTTTTAACCAAAAATATGATGTACTTTTTATCTAAACTAATAATTTAATAATGTATGTAAACTAACTTATCCCGTACCAAGCCTAAGCATTACAGATATATTTGTAAAGTTAAAAAATAACACTTAAACATTTGAAAACTACTCCATACATTCAAACAGATGAGATTTCAGTTTGTGGTTTTCATTTTAAATAAATCGATTAAATAAAACACTGAGGAAGTGGAATAATTTGCTGTAAAGCATAGCTTAAAATTGAGTATTTTTTCTTTTAGATTGTTTTTTAAAGAAATGTATTAAAATTAGGAATTGAATAATAGGAATTACCGTTTCAAATTACTTCTGTCTTAAAAAAGGCTTTTTAACTGTCAATGTAATTATTTTATTTTCAAAAAAAACATTTAATAAGAAAATTTAAATGATACATTTTCTAGCAAACTCGATTTTCACGATCATTTATTTAAATTGTGTTTTGGAAAGAAAAAAAACTAATTCATTTTTAGAAGCTTTGCGTTTTAAGTATTATTTAGTATGCATTTGTAGAAATTGCTTAATTTGCAGAAAACTAAAAATATTGTTTTTTTGTTGAAATAAATCAGTTTCTTGCATTGATTACGCGTATTTCTATGTTTCAAAAATTCTATTAACAGTAATTGTATGATACATATTTCCAAAACCTAAAAGAAATAATAGACAAAATTGTATTTAGCGTATCGAGTGAATTTTTAGGTATTTATCTTGTAAAATGTTTTCGTGTGCAGCTAAGCAATTTATTTTATTTCATGATTTTAGATTTGATAATTAATTCGATGCATTCATTATAAGAGATTGTAACAAATGCTTTATAAAGCCTCATAATTCGAGGTTGTGTTTATTCATGTAAGCAAAGACAAATGCGTTGCACAGTGATTCAAAATCACCTATTTAACTAAATAACAACACACATCTCTGTAACATCTCGAATGTTGCACATTTTTGTAAAAGCGTTAATATTTTGTAAAAGCGATGATTTGTAACTGCTTTACCTTGTGTATTCTTTATTCTGAATCGATTCGATATCTTTTTTCCGATCTCTTTATTCGATATCTTTTGAACTAATTAACTAGCATACTTGAGGTCACCCCCTCAAACGATGAAGATTGAGTTATGGAACGTCCGATTATTAGGTCGAACGTTATTGCACATTAAAAAACAGCAATAAGTATTTTTTCTTACGTGTTTATTGGATTTTGTTGAGAGCAAATCAAACTGAAAGTCACGTAGAACAAACTGAAAACTTAAACTTTATTTACATAAAAAGGAATATAAAAACAATAAGATGTTGCCAGCACAGGAAACTCAAACTATTTAACTAATCTCGAACTCAAACCTCAACATCGTTTTCCATTCTGAAGTGAAGGAAAGTGAAACAAAGTTTTTAAATACTTAAACCCCTTGTGTGATAACTTTTGATTGATATTAGCAGATTCTTCCTATTACTATTACGTTGTCCAGAAAATGTTTGCCTATTTTCGGTAAGTCTAAAATTATGATTGCATCAGAATGATTATAAGCTTAGAAATATTATATCTTTCCATCATATCTAAATAAATGAGAGGATTTAACTTCGTTCTTCTTTAAGACATTTAGATTATTTGCTAAAATTAATTTCCTAAATTTAACACATAAATTTACATTTAGTTATAGTTGAAAAATATCATGATCGCAATTAATTGCAATAAGCCTGAATCTTACGTACATAATCACTCTACTCTTAAATGCATTTCTCTTCTACCTAACACATCATCTAAAGAAATGTTTCTAATTTGATTCACACAATAAATAGCAACATCCTTTATATATTCTATATCCAACATAATCCTAACACATCTGTTGCTTACGATGTGATAAGCTCGGAGAAAGGGATCAATTACTCTTTGCAGCTTCCAAACATGAACGTCTTTGATTGGTTTATTTAGGTTAAAAGAAAATAGATCAATGCTTAAGAAGAATTTATAAGTTCTAACGAATTAAGGCCATAGAATTATTAATCTTTGGTGAAGCATTTAGAATAAGAGACTCTTAGCATAGTTGAGTTGAAATCTTAATCAAAGATTAGGCTGTAGCAGAAATATTATTGTATATATAGCTTTCTAAGAATGTAACTAAAGATAACATTTAAAACTAATTCAAGCAGTTTTGCAAAAATATTTCAATTTTAAATGCACTTTTGAATTAATAATTTATACATTTTTAACAGGGATGGCAAATTTCTTACACAGCGGAAAAAATCATGGAAAAAACGACCCCCGGAGGAAATAGATTTCTTCCAACAGAAGTGGAAGAAATGAAGGAACTCTTTTAGAAAAGAAATATCAAGTATAAAATTAAAATTTTAAGCATTTATAAATACAATCCAATTTAAACAATTAAATTATCTCCAAGTCATTTTATTTAAATAAGTTAAAATAAAAAAGCTGAAACTAAAAATAAAAATAAACTAATTGAATTTCTTAGTAAATTAAAACAATTGTAGTTCATCAAAGTTTTATGCAAAAAAAGTACAGTAGCATATTATTTTGTAATTATATAATGAATTTTTAATGTATCTTTTATATATTATTATAAAGCTATATATTATTATATTATTATTACAAATCACATATTCTATTCCATATTACAAATAACATTCTAATTTTCATAATAAGAGGCTGTTAAATATGAATATTGAAAATATTCCTTAGATAGACTGATACAGGCATTTATCCAAAAAAATTTTGTAATACTGCAGCAACTCGCTTGCTATAACCTATTCTTTTATTCAAATTTTACGACTATTTTTAAATATCTTTTTCCTAACTGCATTGTTATATCAAAAGCAAATTTTATAGTTTCTTTTAATGAGTCTCAGAATGCCTCTTTCCGCCTTGCCAGTTTAGGACGGTCTCTTTACTGAAGAAATAGGCAGTACTTGTTTACCAAATTTTGCGTAATAGATTTAGCCAATCAGAAGGCAGATGGGTTTTTAGTGGCAGTATTCAACTAGTCAAGCAGAGAGAGGGAGAGCATGTGATTTTAAAAAGAAAAGTAAAAAGAATTTGATGGATTATTTAATAATAATGAAAAAAAAGCGCAATATTTGATGAAAAATATCATAACTAAATTGAGTGAAGACATCATAATGAAACTTACAGTAATTTGTCTCATCCGCAACAAAACATTTTTTTAAAAACACCAAATGACTCCACCCCCTGATCGCTTTGCTCAACAACCCCATAATTACTTTTCATTCATCATTGCTTTTTTTCTTTCAGAAATGTCAATATTTTCCACAAAAACATAGAACAGTTTGCTTTTAAAATACATAATTGTTTCTTTATATTAGAAAATTTTGTTACTACGATAATTATAACAAAGTAGACGATTACCCAGCTTTCAAAAATAATCATCTGTACTTGAAAAAAATTGATCTGAAGAATACAGATTGCATGAGCCAATTTAAAGAAATTATATGGGATTTCATTCTTTATCGAGACTTTTAACAATTCAAATAGGGAATGGTTTTCGCAGCTATTCATTAAGTTTTTTTATATTTAAAAATTTCAATATGAATGTTAAGATTGGTAACATGTAATCTCTCTCTGTTTTTTTTGTTGTTGCTGCTTTTGATCGACATCCAGTTGAGCGTAAGCTGTTAAAATATAGAAAGAAACATCTCGAAAGGGAAAACCAATTTTTTTACAACAATGCATAAGTAGTTAATATTTAAAGCAAAAAGCTTTACAAAAATCAAGAAAAAGCACTTAAGTTTACAATAACTTTCAAACAAGTCAGAATTTCGAAACAAAATTTGCATTGAATTCACAAATAAACATGCATCTTTAAGCTCGTCGAATTTTATTTCCTCTCAAGGAAAAGATTTTTTGAAGGAAGCAGAATACTGGGGATTTAGAACAAATCTGAGATAAGAGATACTAGTCAAATGTATTCAAAGCTTACAGGTTTTAAAAAGGGATTTAAAACTCAGAATTTTTTTCTGTAGAAGTAAAGATAACAAACTTATCGGTGGACAAAAAAGTACATCAAACAAATGGGCTGAATGTTCCGACGAATTGTTAAACCAAGAGAACAGCGGTGAATGAAAAATAGACTCTAAAATTAACAAACAGGTCTCAGATAAAAATCTCTGTGAACCTCCAGAAATCATGGAACAAGAACTTAACTTAGGAAACTTAAAGAGATGGAAAAGCGCAAGGCGAAGACTTTATAAGCACTAATTCTTAAAATACGGAGACAAAGAGCTGTCTCGAATGCTCCAAGATACGTTTGCGGAAATTTGGTATACAAGAACTATTCCCAGGGAATAGAACGAGTCTATCATCGTGCCTATATTTAAAAAAAATGAAAATTATAAAGGCACAGCATAGGTTAAAAATTAAGATAGTTACAAAAAGACGTCCATTTTTTTCTTGATCAATTAATTGGTGATTATCAATGTTGTTTTAGAGCTAGCCGATCAACATTAGATCAAATTTTTTGAACCAGAAATATTTTGGAAAACTTTTATGAGCAAAATATAATTGTACACCAATTATTTGTAGAATTCAACCAGACGTGTGACAGCATAGATCGGGAAATACTTTCTAATAACTAGCTACGAAACTTGAAATCCCTAGAAAATTAATTCGACTAATCACATACAAACACAAATGCAAAAGTGGTGGCTCAGGGGATAAAGCATTCCTCTCCAAATGAGGTGAGCCGGATTCGAATCACAGCGATGGCTGGTCGATACGAATTTTGCACCCAGCTCGCACCGACCACAGTGCTGACTTTAGATATCCTCAGTGGTAGATGGATCCTGGGTTACAGTCCCCTTGCCGTCAGGCTAATCGTGGGAGGTTTCGAGGTTTTCTTTTCCATGTAACACAAATGCGGGTCAGTTCCATTAAAAAGTTCTTCACGAAGGCAAGTTTCTCCCAATACTTGATCCAGCAGTTCCCCTGTCTCCTGGATTGAGTTCAAAATTACAAGGTTGAGTTGAACATTTTATAACCGTCATTGAACAGCCGACCCAATTTTGAGTTTACGACTACAAATGTTCAACTCCGTAGCCTTGTAGTTTTGAACCCAATCCAGAAGACAAAGGAGAGCCTGGATCAAGTATTGGGTGATATTTTCCTTTCGTGGAGGACTTTTTGATGGAACTAGCCCGCATTTGCGTTACATGGAGAGGAAGACCACGAGAACTTCCCACGGTTAGCCTAAAGGCAAGGGGACTCTAACCCATGATCCGTCTACCACTGAGGATATTTCACGCCAGCACTGTGGTCGGTGCAAGTCGGATGCGGAATTCGTATCGACCATCATCGCCGGGATCGAACCCCGGTTCACCTCATTGGAAGGCGAATGGCTCAACATTGGGTTGGTTGCTCAACGACGGTTAAAAAAATGTAAGAGCTGTGGTGGATAAGGGGATGGAGCGCTGGCCTCCCAATGAAGTAACCTTAGTTCGAATCCCTGTGATGGCTGGCCGTTACGAATTTAGCTATTGTTAGTATTGTTGTTACGAATTTAGCTGCTATTAGTCTCATAATATTTATCTTTAAATACAATGAAATAATTTTTATACTCTGTTGCACACTCAAATATAAATTTGTATCCTTGGAATTATTTTTATATAAAACAAGTTAAGTCAGTAAATTATTTTATCATGAAATAATCATTAATATTATTAAAAAGAAGCATTAAACGTTTTATTCCCTCTTTCACACGCAAAGATGGACAGCTTCTTTATATTCGAAAATTGCATTAAATTATTCATGCATCATTTTCTAGAATAATATTCTCAGAAACTGATAGTTTTGCCGTAAAATTTGAATTTGAATGAAAAGGTTGAAAGATTAGGTATTATATTCAATATCGCGTAGAATTCTGATAATGTTACGGAATAATTGATAAATTATGAGGTGACTTATCGAGCTATAATATTCATTATTACATAATTTCTCCCTTTTTTTAAGAAAAATGAGAGAGAGATAAAATATAATATAAAATTAATGTAAAATTTAAAAATGATATAAAATTTAAAAATAATATAAAATTTAAAAAATAATATAAAATTTAAAAAATAATATAAAATTTAAATGATAATATAAAATTTAAATGATAATATAAAATTTAAATTTAGTTACCTTCGTTAAACATTCTTTAATTTTAATTCCTTAAACCCAAATTTGTTTGTCTGACGAAAAAAACCATTTACTATTATTGATAAAGCTTTATTTGTAAAATTTATGCATTAAGCTTTTAATAATATTTTATAAATGCTATATGATGAGTGACAAATGCATATGAGTTGAAAGTAAGCTTTTAAAAGTAAAAATGCTGCACTTAAGTGACTTATAAGAAAACAAAAAACGAATTTCTTCAAATAAAATATAATTTAAGTTCATAAGATTTAAATGAAGAACATATAATTTCAATTACTTACCTTAACAAGGCTTTTAAAAAATTTTAAAAAAGTTTCTCAAAAAAAATATTTTACCAAATATTGTATTGACATGATACTAAAATACCTTGAAAAAAACACTTGCTAGCCCTTTTTGTTTAAAAAAGTTTTATCACAACGTGATCACGATACTTCATAGCTATGTAATTTTTACTTCATTATACTCTCTGTAATATAATGCACAATGTAATTTGATTTTGTTGGAAAAAAATAATATACCATCCTACACGAAAAAAAATTATGGTAAAACTAACGTTCTAATAATGACATTTCTGGTAAGGAAAACCATAACTCTAGTAATAAAACTAAAATGTGCGGTATTTAAACCATTTCATTTGATATTTTTTTCCGTCCATACGATAACGGTTTACCGGAAATTCTAGCTTTGTAAATTATAGTTCTTGTTACCACACATATAGTGAAAAATACAAAACTGAAAAGTAAATTTAACAGAATAAAAAAAAAATTATACCATGTTCTAATGTATCATGATAAAATTATCATATTTTGCTAAATTTGCCATAGTTCATCACATATTATAACACTATATTTTCTTGGTAATTTTTCCAAAACCATTACAGGAGCGCTTCCGTAGAAGTTACCGAGCTTTCTGGTGCTCCCACAAAGCCAGAAACGCGGTATATTTTACCATATTTTGATAGTTTTGACCATAATTGTTTTTCAGTCTGTTTTACGATACATTTGAGTACAAAACATCTAAATAGAATATATAAAATGCAAAGACTGGATCAAGGGAAAAAACAGGAGAATGCCTTTAAAAACAGTATTTTTTTTTAAAATTTAATATTGCAAAGTTTAAAAAGTTTACTTTTTTATTTATAGAACTATTTACTTTTCCTAACTTTAGTATTTTCATTCACGTTCTTCATATACTTCTATATATTTGTCCTTCAAATTTGTTATCTAAAACAAAAGAACCGTACATTGTAGGTAGTAATTATATGCGCTCGAAGGCAGATTGTCTTAATTATTGTGGGAAAAGCAAGCAACGTTTCACAACACTGAACAAATATTTTGGAAGTTACTTAGTATTCTCGAAACAAGAAATTAAGACTTTCTCTTGTGATTAAAACTATTGAAATTCTTTACCTCACAGCATTTTTATTACAACTAATTAACTGTTTGCGAAGTTAACGAAATAAGCTTAACAAAAGGAATTAAGTACTCGATCCATTCGCGAAATTTTCATTTTTTTTATTTTATGTTTATTATAAACATGTATAGTGTGTTTTATCATTAAACTTAATATTTAATAGTATGAAAATGCTGTTTTTCTGGGTAAATTTTGCATTGTTTATTTTATTCCTATAAATATTTAGTCAGCGGTAAAAATTGCACAGAAAGTCCCTTGTGAAACACCAGGGTCTTGTTGCATATCATGGCAGTTTTTTATATTTATTTGTTGCAAAAAACTATCAGTTTCAAGTTCGAAAAAACCAGGTATGTGGTAATGAAATTCCCTTGCTAAACACCAGGGTTTTGTTGCATATCATGGCGTTTTTTCTTTATTTATTTGTTGCAAAAAACTATCAGTTTCAAGTTCGTAAAAACCCGGTATGTGGTAATGAAATTCCCTTGCTAAACACCAGGGTTTTGGTGCATATCATGGCGTTTTTTCTTTATTTATTTGTTGCAAAAAACTATCAGTTTCAAGTTCGTAAAAGCCCGGTATGTGGTAATGAAATTCCCTTGCTAAACACCAGGGTTTTGTTGCATATCATGGCGTTTTTTCTTTATTTATTTGTTGCAAAAAACTATCAGTTTAAAGTTCGTAAAAACCCGGTATGTGGTAATGAAATTCCCCTGCTAAACACCAGGGTTTTGTTGTATATCATGGCGTTTTTTTTTTATATTTATTTGTTGCAAAACACTATCAGTTTCAAGTTCGAAAAAACCAGGTATGTGGTAATGAAATTCCCTTGCCAATCACCAGGGTTTTGTTGCATATCATTGCAGTTTTTTATTTATTTGTTGCAGAAAACTATCAGTTTCAAGTTCGTAAAAACCCGGCATGTGGTACTGAAATTCCTTTGCCAAACACCAGGATTTTGTTGCATATCATTGCAGTTTTTTTATTTATTTTTTGCAGAAAACTATCAGTTTCAAGTTCGTAATAACCCGGTATGTGGTACTGAAATTCCCTTGCCAAACGATAAGGTTTCGTTGCATATCATGGCAGTAGTTTTTATTTATTTGTTGAAAAAAACTATCAGTTTAAAGTTCGTAAAAACCCGAAATGTGGTAATAAAGAGAGTAGTATATAATATGTGCTAAAATATGTGACTGTATCACTCAACAAATAAATAACTACTTTTAAGTATAAAATAATAGAAAACAACTTTCATTAACTTTATGTTGTAGGCAACTGATGATATATAGATCTATTTGGTTATTTAGGATCACGTCCTGTGACTTACTGGTTTAATAAGGATAATCAACGCAAGTCATTAAGTACTAGGATTTTGGAACCAAGTAGAGCTGAAATAGTGATTAGATATATTAGAATTTTTACACTGTTTTCATATGTTTACCATTTTATAATTTAGGCTATTTTTTCTACGTTTAAATAAAAAGAGTTTATTCACGGAGATAAGAATTCTGATAAAATTACCGTACCCCATAGTAATGACATTTTTGAGCGAAAAACATAATTTGGGTTCCTAGAACCCGAAATCTACGGTATTCAAATCATTTATTTGGTAGTTTTTCTGTTCATGCTTTAAGCTTTGCAGGAAATTCTTTTATTCAAAATTTTAGTAATACTTATTATCAAATCTTCATTAAAAAATACAAACCTGAAAAGCAAATTCAACCGAATCAATGGTTTTTATGCCATGCTCTAAGGAAGGTATCATGATAAAATTACCAAATTTTATCACACTTTCCAAATTTTGACATATCATAAAACCTATTTCATTGTTAATTTTGCCAAAATGACTACCCAGGCTCTTCGGAAAAAAATATGGAATTTCTCACTGCTCCCAATGAGCCAAAAACGCGGTATATTTTACCGTATTCTGGTAGTTTTGATAGCCATCCTTTTTTTTCTTAGTATACAATTTCAAAAATTTAAATTCTATAACTACCATATAGCAGTAAACATACTGCACAATATATGTTGAACTCGTATGAAGAATATGAGGCTTATAAAATAGAAATTCCAGGAAAATATGTAACTGAAATAAATCATTGTTCAGTGGTATCGGTACTTATTATAACCATGGCATTGACCAATATATGACTCTTAATATAAAGGCAATAAACTAGGGGTGCACAACCTGCGGCCCGCGAAAGTGAAGTGCGGCCCGCGAAAGCTTCTAAACACAGTGAAAAAAATTTTAAAAAATGGCAATTTTTAATCGCACTTTTAAGTCATCCCGTTTTGACACAATCAATTTTAACAGATTCTTTAGTAAATGTACGTTTAACGCGCTTCCTTTAAGCATATTTTATCGTAAATATAAATGATTTTTTTTTAACAGTTATTTCCGCTTTTCTACGTGATTTCGAAAATCCCTAATTTTTATTACGACGCGAGTTTCAGATCGCAAATTTAAATAATCACTTTTTGTGCACTTTATTTGTGATGATTTCATCTTAAATCTAAATGATTTTTTATCTTTTTTTCGCAATTCTTTCTTTTTTTTCAACAATTTTTTTCGGCAGTTATTGCTATGCGTTCCCACGTATTATAAAAAATTCCAATTATTCTATTACGACATGCAAATTTCAAATCATGCACTTGACACGCTTTATTCAGCTGAGTTCAGCATAAATATATTTTTTCCCAATTATTTCTATACTTTTCCACATGATTTTGACGATCCCGTTATTTAACTATGATGTTATTACGACACGTTATTATTAATCGCTCAATTAAATAATCACTTTTTGATACGGTATTTCGTTACAGTTTTCAAATATTTCACAGGAGGTCAAATATTTATTTTCTTCAATGTTTATTTATTTTGATAAATCTATTGTTCATATAATAAAAATAGCAAGTTTTTTTTGTAAAAAATATATATATATAAGTTTTCTTATTTTTGAATGAATTCTAATAATGGAACACTACTAAGTTATTGATATTACTAAGTTTATTGATAAAAAAAATGGAACGCTAATGTTTAAATAAACATTACTACATTTGTCATTGACATGTCTAAATATATGTGCGGCCCTTCGTTAGCCAACCTGCTGTGCAAGTGGCCCTTCACTCAAAAAGGTTGTGCACCCCTACAATAAACTATTAGCTAAAATTCTGGGAGAGCATCTACTTCTTTGAAAATAGTTTGAAAAAATATATTTGGTGTCGAACTTTTATTTTAATTTGAAATATAAATTTTCTTTTAAAAAAGTATTTTCATTCTTTATTTTTATTTCTATAATTATTTATATTTAATATTAAATGTGGTATTTGATTATGAAGAGAGTGAAACTTTCTAATGTAATTCATCACATTTCTTGTATTAATCCATTTCTAAATAATCCGCAGCTTTCATTATTCAAATATTTGTTTCATAGCAATAATTAAAAATAATTGAATTTAAAAAAAAAAACATTTTTATTAAGTTATAGATTAATTACTCATTCGATATATCAAAAATGATTTAAAACACTTAATAACTTCTGAAAATCGTCCCGCAGTGGACTGATCGTTAAGACACGGTTCCCAGCAGATCTCCGAAGTCAAGCAACACTGACTGCGGTCAGTGTGCGGGTGGGTGACCACTTGGATCAGTCTGCGAAGGGTCCGAAGGTGTGCGGTATTGGTCCTCGTTAAACTGTTCTACCGTAAAATGCTCGACTTCGTGTTCAGGTCATCGGGCTACCGAAGCGGGAGTACCATCCCCTTTAGCAGAGGATCAGAATTATAATATCATATCTTTCGATCATTCTCAGTGACGTGTCCCAGACTGTCGCCAATAGCCCTTCGTGCAGCTCTAGAGCGAAGTAAATAAACTACAACAACTTTAGCAAATCATACTAATTGTTTTAATACTTTTTCTAAAAAGTGTCTTCTGTAAATATGCACAAAAATTAATTACTTATTGTTAAAACTATTAACAGAATACGGCAATTATCAAGCGGAATTAACAAAATGACTTAAAAAATTAAATTTCTTCACTTGCTAGTAATGATAACTAGTTATATGTTATAAATTACAATGTGGTATTGAAAAGCCACCGCACTTCATTATTTTTTACAATCACTTGCAAGTTGTTATAATTGCCTAGGATAATTTTAGTATAGCATTTATATCATACTGAGAATGAGACAAAACTTCCTTAAACCAAATCACTTTTCAACAAAGGAAATGTTTTAATATCGTGTTTAAAGTGTAATGATAAACACTTTTTGCCGAATAAATATTATATATAAAAATTTTTAATAAGTTTCCAAGCGTAAAAAACTTTTGAAAAAAAGTTCTCTTAACAAGCAAATAGTTTAAAAACAGCATATTCCAGTGATCAAAAGAGTGAACAACATTTATATTTTTAAATTGTATATAATAAATTTAGTCCAAAGTTTTGTATTTGCTTTTTATTTTTTGACAAGATTTGATACAACAGGTTCAGATGTCATATAAAATTGCTATTTAACTCAATTTTTTTATATTTATCTTCGTACAATGAATCTTTTCTAAACTTATGAATCCAATCTAAAACATTTTATCTGTAAAAGCTTCTCGTTTCCCAAGAGAATCTTTCATCTCACTTTTGTTGATTTACGTTACTTCTTCTGTTTTAGAAAATAAACCCATTATGCGGTGGTTGCATGCTTTCAAACAAAAAACATTAGAAGATAAATCTTAATGGGTATTCACTTTTAGATGGAGATTTTTGGCTTTCACAGGAATAAAGCTTTTTTTTTTAATAAACTTTCTGCGAAACACACATATTTTTATTAAAATGAATATAAATTTCTTGAAAAAAAATTCTCAAGCCGAATGTATTTTTAGTATACAATTATATATCTATACATAGTTTGTGTTATGTTTATATGCTTTTTATGTTGAAAACATAGTTTGTTTTATACATTGAAATATTAAAAAAATTAACAAGCGTATGTTATGTTAAAGCATAATTACATCTGTAATATTTTATCTGATATAAATAAGGAATCTACCAGGTTTTTTTAAAAATATTTTTCTAATTAATTATTTTTACTTTATCATATTGCGTTGCATTTTGTCTTTTCAACAATGGTCATCATCACGACAATCCCTTAATTTCTGTTATGCTATGCGCTCCAATACCACAGGTCCTGGGTTCAATCCTCGGGCCGGGCAAGGTTGATTCAGCCTTTCATCCCTTCAGTGGGTCGATAAATGAGTACCAAGCGTGTTTGGGAACTAAACACTGGGGGTTCCGCGTTCGGCTGACCACCTGAAAGGAACACCTGCTCCTGCACCCCAGAGCCCAAGGTCAAGAAAACTGAGATGGTCACAGTAGGCCTTGGCCCTCTATGGGCTGTCGTGCCACTGAGTTTAGTTTATGTTATGTTAAAATAAATCTTTTCTTTTTCTTTAAATGAGTATTTTCCAACTGTTTCTTTTTGAGATGATTTTTTTAAAATTATTGATGGCTCTTAAATAAAAAAAAAACAATACGCGCAAGCTTAGTGCAAGAATATTTTTCTATAAACATGGATTAATTTTTTTATGAAAGACACTTTAAATGAACATAACTTAATTTTCTTTATATGATACCCGTAACTTTGCATAATTAGTTTTCCGTCATTGGATTCGTGTTTCTTTAAATTAAATACATAGCATATACGGTCATATTTCAAAGTATACACTTACATTGTATTTCAATTATGTAAGCAATTACTTTTTTAATAGTTTCTCTGAACAAATTTATCTTTCAAGTTTTATCTTACAGATCGAAAGAATTTTTCATAAATAAATATTTTCGAAAATTTAAATAAACTACAATTCATGACGAATATAACACTTGTATAACAGCTTTGCAGCTTTTTGAACAACAGATATTATTTAATGAATCGTTCAGTCAAAAAAAAAAAATACTTCACATAAGGGAATTTTTCTTTCTTGACTAAGACGATGCATAAATGCCATAGATTATCGTAAGTTAAAACACCCATTTTGTCATACTAATTCAAATACTGTATGATAATTTCGATATTGGTCCGATTTTATTGATGCCTATTAAAATTTGATATCTACAATGCGCTATTGACCCAACATAAAAATCACTTAATCAAACTAAGTCTGACAAGACCAATATGGGGGAGATTTCCGTATCGTGATCTGTGGCAGAATAATCGCCAAGTCTTCGAAACTTCCGGGCAGTGGCCCGCGAGAAACTAAAAAAAAAAACATCACAGAAAGGGACCAACTCGAAAGGTATAACTCGTAGCCACCCCTGGGCAAACATCGACAAGTTTTTTTTTTCAAACATTTGCACATTGTGCAAATCTATTTGGCACATTGGCGATAGCAATTGGCGCGACAGATCACGATACGGAAATATCCTCACCAATATCACTGAGTTAAGCTACTGATAAAAGATTGTTCAATAATCGAGAGCTACTAATAAGGGCCGCCAAATTACGGACTTATTGTTTGAGCTGGGTTATAAATCAAAATCTAAAAATGCACTAATACCATAATAAATTATGATTTTGATACATTTTAGGAAACGAAAGGGCCGAATTCCTGTGTAATGCAAAACACATTTATTAGCTCTAAAGATATCAAACGAAGAAAATTCATAAGTTTCAGATTTAGAAAAGCAAGAAAGCTTGGAAATTATTTCTTCTTTTAAGTGTATATAATCACTGATGCATAGTTTTCGAAGTCACAAACACGCTATTGCTTAAATTTTGATTGCGAATCTTCAAAATAACTTAGAAATTATTAATAGCTTGAAAGGTAAAACTTTCGTCTGAAACTGTAAGAAGGGTATAGAAACTGTAATATATTGTTTCTGTTACGTACTTCTGTGCGTAACTTTCGCAGGGGGCCCCGAGTTGGGAGGTTTCGGGAAGTCACTGTGACCTCACGAAGAGTTTTACTATTCGGTAAATTTTGTTTGACCATTTGGCGTATTTACAAAATTTCATTTTCACGCTTGTTTTTTTTCCATTTTAGAAAACAAAAATAAAATTTGTGAATATTACCCCTTAATTTAAAATTTTTAAATAGCATTGAAAATGAAAATGATGCGCAAGTATCATATTAGTCATCCATTTCACAATTCTCAAATATTTCTTAACAAATTCAACCCCTCCTTGTCATTGGAAAACCCATTTTTCAAACAATCATCATGGATCTCTTATTTTGAAATACGAACGAGCCAATTTCAACAGAAATTAAAAGCTAAGACACCAAGCAGGTCTTCTTGAAAAGTTCCCTCATCCTTCGTTTATGAAAAAGAAAAATTCAGAAAATGGTTCTTCTATGGAAAGAACTCTCCTTGCCACATAGTCTAAGGCCATCTGCTGCTATGGAAACAAGGAAAGTGCATTTCAAAGGGAGAAGCTTCTCTCTCCTTTGTTTCTCATTCTCTAGTCAACACGAGTCAAAACCTGCTTTTTAAATATTGACCCAATATCCCACTAGATATAGTTAAACCTCATTTCCATAATCACCACCACTACTTTAGACGAATGGCGAGGGGAGTTCATTCCATAGACAGACCGTAACTCAAATATAGTTTAGATAGTAATGTAGAGGAATTGTAACGAAGTCAAAATTTAATTTGGAGATATACTGACAAACTCTTACGATAATGCAAGCTAAGCTTATTTTAAGCACCCACTAATATATATATATATATATATATATATATATATATATATATATATATATATATATATATATATATATATATATTATATATATATATATATATATATATATATATATATATATATATATATATATATATATATATATATATATATATATATATATATATATATATATATATATATATTTATTAAAGATTAACTTAGACTCGGGATTTTTAAAGTGGCCATAAACATTACTTAGTAACATAATAAGGAATCACGATGGATAAGTGGCTAAGGCACTGAACTGCTGTTGCGAAGAGCTTGAGTTCGATCTCTAGTGGGTGCTTAAAATAAGCTTAGCTTGTATTATAGTAAGAGTTTGTTAGTATATCTCAAAAATTAATTACCCAAATCAAAAAAGTTGAGTACCCACCATTTAAATTCTTTTACTTAAAGGAAATTTAATCAAAATATAATCTCTAATAATTGCAAAAAAATTTCATAATTTAGTTTAGAAATGGTATAAAATAAGGTTTGAATTATAAAGTTTTGCAAGATCTATATTTTTCAGAAAAAATGCATTAGCTACTTGAAAAATATAAAATTTAAACATCGGTTGAATAATTCAGGAAAAATATAATAAATGAAAAATGATTTATAAAAATTTTCATTTCCGAAATTGTCATATCAGATGAAAAATAACGTTTCCTCGACATTTTAATGCTAACCTTGTCCGCATTTATTGTTTACTGAAAAGAAAAATGAAATTGTAGAGAATATATTATGGAGAAAAAAATCATATATACCGTAATTTTATAGTAATAATTACCTTTAATTCGCTGAATTATATTAATTAAATAAATATTACTGTAAAAATTACGGTATAATATTTTACGCTAAAAATAGCGGTAAAATGGATTCTTCGGATTATGCACCCAAAGTGCCGATGTATTATTCCGTAATTTGATACGGAATTTTTGATAATGTGTGAAAGTGTGCAGAGTTTATTCAGTAAAATATTTATGCTTTTTTTACAGTGCAAAAACTTTAAATATCTTTTAGAAATTTTTTCACGCAGATGTGTTTAAACCCTTCACTTTTAAATTAGTAGTTCTATCTAAACAAGTTTTCACAGATTTTTTAAAAATTAAATGTGTTGTTAAAAATTAAATGTGGGACATTTAAATTCAGTGAGATTGTTAAAAATTAAATGTGAGACCCAAGTAATCCAGGTCAGCTTAATCTTAAACATTTTTGCTGAATTGCCAATACGTTTTATCTAAAATTTTGTAAAAATTAGTTGATTCATTGCCATTTTTCATTAAAAAAAATCATTTCTTAAACTTCTATTGTTACAGTCCCTCAATTTTTTTTCAATACGTTTAATTCAATACGTTTTCTTTCCTTTTAATTACTTGCAAACAACAATACTTCAGAGAATTTAATAAAACTTTTAAATTTAGTATATTGTTATAATGGTTCTTAAAATATTGTTGCTAAAAATATGTCTTTGTTATTCACACCAACAATATAACAGAAAATATTAAATCCTCATTCTTATTTGAGCTTTTATAAGTGAATAACGTCTTTTTTGACAAGTGACTTATAATTTGTGAAAATGAGTGAATTATTTCGTTTTGCTGTGCTTAATCACTGGCAAAAAGAGTTGAAAAGGAATCCAAGGCCTTGTCGTAAATATCAAAACAATTTATTTAATAGTTTTTTAAGTTGATGATAAATTTCAAAACCTTACCAAATCTCAACTGGGATCCATCTAAGAATGTTTGGAGATAAACGGGATTTGGTGATTTATAATATTAGATGTCTATATTGTTTTATGTGAGACAACCACTAATTTCTGTAATTTATAAATTTATTTATGAATTGATTTTTTCATCAATCAAGAAAATCAATCAAGTCATTAATACATCAATAAAAGGCAAGATAAATTGAAATTTAATTTATAATCTATTTTTAGCTCCTGGATTCTTTGCTGAGGACAGCAGTAGTAGTTCATCTGAAACAGATGGGTAAGTACATGATTTAGAATGTGAAATAATGTGATTGCTTTTAAGAAAAAAATGGCATATTTTGAAAGTACCCAAAACATAAATACAAAGTAAAAAATCCTTCTCAAAAGAAACCGATTCACGGTCAAATTATTTGAAATCCGAAATATTTGCCTAAATTAAATTATCCAATGTTAACATAAAGAAATGTTAACTTAAAACAATCTGTTAGATCTATGCATAGTTTTGTGGTTTTTTTCAATTTCATAGCCCATTTCATGAATAGTGTCTTAATAATTTGCATCAATTTCATGCTTAGATAATACAGGTTAATTTAGACCGGTAAATAAGAACATACATTAATTTTACTTTTCAACATTTAGAGAGACCGAATTTAAAACTGGTATAACTTAATTCAATACTATTCGCATTTAGCATTCTGAGACTTTATATAACTACTGATTAAAAGTCAAAATTCTATCTTATACTTACTGAGATATTATTTTCCTATATTCCTACTTAGGTTGGTAGTTAGCTGTCATTTCTTACTTAGATTTTTTTACTCATTAATATTTTTTTTTAATTTTTACGCAGAAGTTAAAAAAATAATGGTTGATCTGCATAATTCTGCCTAATTTTGGTTTATAAAAAGCATCTCTCTTCCTCGTTTCTTGTGCTTTATTAAAATTTAAACATAGCTCTAATTTAAAATACTACCTGAATAAAAAAAAGGTTCGTAATGAAACTTAAAATGTAGAACATTTAATTTTTAAATGACTTATTATGAAAGCTTTCATTTTTTCCCAACTTTTACCTCAATTTTTTTTCTGCTTTACATTGCCAGCGCAAATAAAAAAGAAATTTAATATACTTTGTGGCAGAATGGGTATAAGATTTTCATATTATTAAATACTACGGCATTTAAACAATTAAGATTAAATATAACTATTTGAATAAAGTATTGCAATATATTTCTTATTCAGAACATGTAATAAATAGAGAACATTTTAAATGTAAATGTTAATGAGAAATGTCAATGTGAAATATGCTTAAAAGAGATTCTTTTAACAGTATTTATTATTACTTAACATTATTATTAATTTTTTGATTAAACAGAAACTGATCTTTATAACATATCAAGTGTTAGTTGAGCAAGAAACTGATGAAAGATGACCATTTTGAGATAATTAAATAATGTAATAATTTTATTTCTTTTTTTAGCTACGAAATGCTGGGAGTTGGTGGTGAGATAGTGTGTGAGGAGTCACATGTGACTTCTGATGATGAGAATGACGCTACTGATAGGTAATTTAAAGAGTTATTATCTTATAGAAATCATAATATCCGTGTTTAAAACTACTTTAACTTTTTAATCAAAGTTGTTGCTTATTAGTATATACATCACAGTCATGCAAAAAAAAAAAAAAAAACGAGAACAAAAAATAAAAATTTCGAAATCAAGATTTTTATGCATTTGCCATTTTTTTGGAATGTTCCACCGATTAAAATTTTTTTCCAAAATTCAATTTTGGTTATTAATGTTTTTAAATCCCATTTTGGAATTCACAACATTAGTAATAGAAATAAAGTAGTCATTCCACTTTTCCCGAAATCTATTGTCAAACATTAAAATTTTTTTTAACTGCATGGCAGAATAATGGTCTTTTGAATCCATATTTTATACTAGAATGGGCGAAGCTGCTCCACCGCCGTGGCTTCGCCACAGGTGCCCACTGGGTACCGAGAAGAGAGTAGCAGTTCTGGCATTAAGAAGCCAATGGGACAATACATCCCAAGTGCCCGCCATTAAAAAAAATTATACTAGAATCATTAAAAAAAGGATGTAAAATACTTTTAGAATGAGTAAATTAAAACAAATCGTTCTGGTAGATGAAGAATTAGAGTTTAATACTATCTTGGACGTAGAATGCATGAAAATATGCTTCAATTATTATTATAAAAAAGACTATTGTTACTGTATTTTTTATACGAAAATATGTTAAACTTAACGCAGCTATATAATGTGATAATGTCCTTTTTTTACCTGTAGCGATGAAATGGAAGAGCTTAGTGCTGAAATACAGCATTCTGAGTCATCAACAACTGATGATGAAGATGCTGATATGCTGAATAGGTAATCTGTTTATCTTTTATCTTATTACTATTGTATTAATTTTCCAGTGCGATTATAAATATTTATTAATTTTCTATGTAGTATATTGAATATATATATATAGTATTTATATTGCTATTTTTACATGATGATTTTCATTGTGGCATCATTATAAAATATTTGGGAAGATTTCTTCTTAAAAAGTACAAATTAATTTAACTCATCTTAATCAGAACGTAAAGAATTTAAAGAAATTTGAATGGGGAATAAATGTACACAGTGCAAGAAAATATACTTCTATTTTTAATAATGAAATTTTTAGTTACTATATTTTTTGATAAATAAAATATGCTAAACAAAGGCATATACTAAGCTGGAGGTGTTAACTATATAATATAATTTGTTTACCTTTAGCGATGACTTGGTGGAGTTGAGCTCTGAAATAGAGATGAAAGATTCATCTTCATCTGATGTTATAGATGTTGCTATCGTGGATAGGTAACTTAAAAAGTTTTTATATTTTTAAGATCAAATTAAGTATTTTAAACAACATCTGATATATTAAGTAATTTTCGAAACATATGTATTAGTATTTAAGTTATTTTTTATCAGAGTTAGATGAATTATGAGAAGTTAAAATGAGGAATATAATAATGAACACATAGAGTTTTTGAAATGAAAGTCGATATAGATTTGTTTTGGAGGTAGTTTGACACATTTTTGCATCCAAGGAACCCTTTTTACTAAGCTTGAGGTATTAACAATATAATAATTTTATTTTTTTATCTTTAGCGATGACTTAGTTGAGTTGAGCTCTGAAATGGAGATGAAAGAGTCATCTTCATCTGATGTTGAAGATATTGCTATCGTGGATAGGTAATTTAAACAGTTTTTATATTAAGGTCGAATTAAGTATATTTTAATCCTGATTACCTTCTTTTTTTTGTTCTTGAACTTACTGCGATACCCGCTGCATTCATTTCACATCTAATGGCATCTGATGAAATTTTTCTATCTTGAAGGCATCGGCGTTTAATTTTGCTATCAGCAGTAGCACTTGTGCATTTTTTCGGCCTAATTTGGTATCCTGAATGCCAAAAAATACATCGAAACTGCCCTGAAACTAAAATTGATACATTCTATCGAGGATCTCTTCCCCAACAACGCCCCATTTATTTCTCAGCAGGATTCAGCTCCATGCCCCACAGCAAAAGTTTCTAAAGCATGGTTTCAAAATAAAGGCATAGATATAATACCATGGTCAGGAAACAACCCTGATCTCAATCCAATAGAAAATTTGTGGCGATGTTTGAAAATTCTTGTACGAAAAAAAACGTCGGATTATTAAAAGACAACTTATTGAAGCTATAATTGATTCTTGGCACCATGTGATTATCAAAGATGAACTTCAAACACTCTTTCACTCGATGAAAAGACGCTGTGAAGCTGTCTTAAAAAATAAGGGTTATCCTACTAAGTATTGATTGTGTAAGTATCACTTTTAAAAAATACAAATCTAAGATAGATCTTACTATTAGTTGCATAACTTTTTTGTAATACAGATATTGTAATACTGTATTTATTATTAAATTTTACATTAAATTACCTTCAATTTGATATATAAACGTTTGTATTTAAGTGAAAATTAATATATTCTACAAGCTCTCAAAGTTGAAAAACATGAAACTTTCAAAAAATGTCCACACTTTTGGCCACCACTGTATATATATATGTACTAAGAGAGAAAAAGAGAGAATCTATTTAAAAAGAAAATATTTACTCTTTTCAGAGTTTGATGAATTATGAGAAGTTAAAATGAAGCATAAACGTACCTTTTTCACAGTGTAGGCACTTTTTAATTTTAGGTCACTATTTCATGCAATAATTTCTTTTTTCTTTTTTTTTTTAGCGGAGAAATAGGAGAATTGCATACTGAAGTAGAACCAATGGAATCAAACATGATTCTTGAAAAAGAAAAGGTTCCTATGAAGGGGTAATTTAAATCATATTTTAAACTAACCAAAAATAAGTCTTCACTTAATATAGACTACAGGATCAACTTTGGACGATTAAATATCGTAACTTTTCCAGTCAAATCCTTCAAAAAATTGGCAAGTAAATAACTTACATTCTATTCGATTAATCTCCAAATTAAATGGAGATTTTTTTGCAACATTTTTCATGGGATTTCTGTTAAATGGTAGCAGTATTTTAATCAAAAACACTGAAACCCAATTGTATGCCCTTATCTCGCATTCTTATATACCTGCTTATTATCAATAAACGTTGATAACTAACTAAAATTTGTGTGAGGGTTTCTTTGTGGAAAGAAATCCCGTTTCATGAATATAGACTATTTAGACTAAAATTTAATATTAATGAATAAAATATTTTTAAAAAAAGGGGGTTTGAACCGCAAGCTGGAAGAGATTAAATTTATGTCGGTGAAATAAGCGGCGAAAGTTCGGCCACCTAAAAATTAGTTTCACTACCATGAAGAGTCCATATTTTTAAATTTTTATTTCTCAAGAACTACTCGATAAAATTCTTTCAATGTTTGTGTTTTGCCTTTTAAAATTTTACAGATTAAAATTGTGCAAAGAAAATCAAAACATTAAATCAAAAGTTAATAAGGTTGTCGTTCCTAACCGGATTGACTGTGTTTGTGAGAGGCATCTTGTCTATTGATTGATAACGTTTAAAAACAGGCAAAACAAAACATTTATTTTAAATAAAAAACAACAAAAAACAAAACAAAACACAGCGTTCCAAAGATATTTCAAAAAGCCAATTCAACGATATTTCCAGTTCTCTCTTTTTTCTCTTGCCATACTCAGAGTAACCTACATATTCTGAATACTTTTGGTGGCGCAAACTAATTGGAGTTAGTGTTTGCCGCAACATTCTCCCCACTTGAGTTTTATGTAGGAGAAAACTCAACACAATAAATTACAAAAAAAAATACTAAAATTATGGCAGACATACAATTGTTATGTTTTAAAATTTAAAGAATTTTAAAAGATACAAATCTGTATTTAACGTCCAAAAATGTTCATAGTTATTTAATGTTCACTGGCATCTTCAGTTACCTCTAAGGGATATAGTCTTTGAATAGGTCTTAGTAAAGTCCCTTTGTCCGTTTTCAATTTGACTAGTCTTACTCGTCCATCTCTTCCAGGGAACAGCTCAATAACTTTTCCTAACGGCCAGAAAATTCGTTTTCTGTCTTCTCTGCCAATCAGGACGATGTCTCCAATATTTATTTGGTCAAGTCTCTTGGAAACAGATGAACGCAAGAAACCTAAATATTCGATCCTGAATCTTTCTTTTAGTCTTTCTCTCAATCTTTGAACATATCTGTATCTCTTGTCTAAATTAGTTTTGTCAATTTTGTCTAAGTCGGCTACGTCGTTAGTAGGGAGGTCTTGAAGGAATGAAGATGGTGTTAAAGCTCTCAAATCTGGTTCTTCAGACACATAAGTCAAAGGTCTATTGTTCATGATCGACTCACATTCACAAACAAGAGTTGAGAGTTCTTCATGAGTCAGAGATGACCGTCCCAAGTTTTTTCTTAAGAGATCTTTGAGAATTCCGATTAATCTTTCCCAGAATCCTCCCCACCATGGGGCGGATGGTGGATTGAATTTCCATTGGATTTGGGAAACTTCAAATTTTTTCATGATTTTGTTCCAATCAAGGCACTTTAAGGAGGCGTTGAGGCCAGTGAAATTGGTACCATTGTCTGAGTATAGCGTAGCTACTCTACCTCTTCTATCAATAAAACGTCGTAATGCTTGAACAAAAGCGTTTGTGATAAGAGAAGGTATCAGCTCTAAGTGAATAGTTCTATATACAGCACAGGAGAAAAGGACGATCAAAACCTTCTCATTAGTCTTGGTCATCAAAGGTCCGTCCAGATCGACACCGGACACTTCGAATACAGCCGATAATCTAGTTCGATCAGGAGGCAGAGGTGGAAATGGTACTTCAAGATTTTTAACCTTTTGTCTCTTGCAGGTGACACATCCTCTAATAACGGAGCGAACAGTTCTTCTACCTTCTATAATCCAAAATCTCTCTCTCAGGATTGTTAGAAGAATGGACGTTCCTGCATGTTTATTCAACAGGTGTTCTTGTTCAATAAGTCGGGTGACAACAAGATGCTTTGACGGAAGAATCAAAGGCGCAATGAATTCAGGGGTTTCATCTTCATTCAAAAGTCTAGACTTTAATCGAAGTATCTCCTCATGATCTGAAAACACTTGAAAGTTTTTCAAAGATTTTTTACCTTCTTCGTCATTGAAGCACTCTTTTTGTACTGACCGCAGAAGAGTCTTTTGTGCATTTCTTATTTCTTCTTGCGTTAAATCAACATTCTTTCTTAAATCTCTAGCTTTTGGTTGGAAGCGTAACAACCATGCTACAACTCTGATTATCTTAGAAAACTTCGAAATTCTAGATGCTAAAGTAGTTGCAATGGATTCCGAGTCTACATTGATAGCCGAAACAACAGTCTTTCGTTTTTCCTTTTCAACTTCCTCTTCATTAACATTAGCTACTGTCATCGGCCAATCATCCTTAGAATTCTTCAGCCAGGCAAGCCCTAGCCACCACTTGGACTTCAGAAGTTGTTTAGCTCCACATCCTCTCGAGAGAAGATCGGCCGGGTTCTGGCTTCCTGGTACATGATACCAATTCTCAGGTGATGTCAGTCTATTTATTTCAGATATTCGATTGTTCACGAACACTGACCACTGTTCTTTCCTCTTAATCCAAGTTAACACAGTCGACGAATCTGTCCAAAAGTAGGTGTCAATGTTTCCTTTTTCGAGTTTTAAAGCAGAGTCCATAGAATTGAACAGGTTAGCTCCAATAGTTGCTCCCATCAATTCAAGACGAGGGATCGTTATTTTTTTCAGTGGAGTTATTCTTGACTTAGCTTGGAGTAGCTGGACATTTACAGAGCCATCAGGGGATTCACTTCTTAGGAATATACAAGCTGAATAAGCTGTTTTGCTTGCATCAACAAATGTATGGAAGCTGAGTTTAGATAAGGCAGTAACTCCCAACCATCTTGGGATCTTAATATCATTTAAGTAATGTAAGTCTTTGAACCATGAATTGAATTTTTTCTTTATTTCTTCATTAACTTCCGAATCGCAATGATCTTTAGTCTTCCAGGTTGCTTGAAGTAAAAGCTTAGGTCTTATTAAAGCTGGAGCAAGAAATCCAATCGGATCAAATATTCGGCTTATCAGGGACAAAATTTTTCTCTTAGTTAATTTTTCGAATTCTTCCAGCTTCAGTGAGTCAGAATCAATTTTTAACGAGTCTAAGTTTTTATCCCATACGTAGCCTAAGACTCGCGCTTCAGTAGCTGCAGACGGGCAATCTAATAATTGGTTGCTTTCCCAACTTCTTAGGTCAAATTGACCTTCTTTCATAATTTCTATAGCTGACTTTATAAAAGTTTCTAATTCAGTTAAATCTTGTACACTCGTTACGCAATTGTCTACATAAAAACTGTTTCGGAGTTTTTCCAACTGTTCTTCAGAATATTGTATCTTGAATGTCTTTTTGGACAGATGATGATGAATGACAGCCATCAATAAGAAAGGACTACTGGTTAGACCGAAAACAACTCGGCGATGCCTATAAGTCTTTAGTTCATTTTGTTCATCAATCAAAAGAAATCGTAAATAATTCCTATCTCTTTCATTTAGAGAAATTTGCAGAAATGCTCTCCTAATGTCAGAAATCACACCAATTTCATGCAATCGAAATCGGGCTAAAATGGATGGTATTGTCTCAATAAAATTTATTCCAGTCTCTAAACAATCATTTAGTGATGGGAAGTTCGGATTCTTGGCTGAAGCGTCAAAGACGGGTCTGATTTTCAAAGAAGTTGTCGTTGACTTTTCCTTAATAATTGGGCGATGTGGGAGGTAATGTGTACCTTTAATTGACAATTCTTCTTGTGGAACTTTCTCAATCACTTCTTCTTCTATCCATTCATCAAAAACTTGCTGGTATTTCTTTTCATATCCCGTTTTTTCTAATTTCTTGTTAGTAGATTTTAATCTTTTAAGAGACAACCCATAATTATTCGGTAATAAAGCATGATCCTTTTTCCATGGTAAGCTTACTTCGTATCTTCCATCTGAATTTTGATAAACTGTGTCTCGAAAATGAATCATAACTGCCCTCTGTGTATCTTCTCTAGTGTTTTGTTCCACAGGGTCTCTAATACCAAGTAATTCTAAATCCCATAAAAATGAAACAGGTAATTCTTGAGAAAGCATATTTACAACCGTCATATTTAAATTATCATGGTTTTCAAACTGAGGAACCTTCCCTATTAATGTCCATCCTAATTTAGTGTCGATGGCGACTAATCCAGATTTTAATTGTTCTTGTTTACCCGTAAATAGTTTACCAACAACATCAGCCCCTAAAAGAACTTCAATAGGTCCTGAATTCCTACAATCAGTTATAAATATCCTTTTTTGTCTCAATTCTCGAATCCACGGCCCTTGTCTAATGCTAGAAACATTATTACAAATTATTTCCTGATCCAATGCATCTAAATTACAACTATATTTACCATCAAGGCTATCGAGATATATTTTATAACATTTGTGCCGTTGAATTTCTGTTTTCTTTCCCCCAAATAATGAGGTCGAAAATTCTTCTTCCCTTTCAAAATCAAAACCTAACTCTTCTGCAGTAGATTTCATAATATAAGACTTTTGAGAACCCGTATCTAAAATAATTCTAGCTTTACGCTGCGCTTTATTTCCCTTAATAATTACTACAAGAGTCTGTAAAAATACTTCTTTAGTTGCATGCACGCGCGAATGTAAGGTGCCAGTCTCTTTTTCTTCGCTTTCATTATTATCTTGTTTTCTTTCATCCGATCGATTACATTCTAAGTCAGGACACATAAATTTTAAATGTTTTCTTGTGCAAATAGAACATTTAATGTTTGATTTACAAGAAAAAGCCAGGTGCCCCTTCAATAAACAAATTTTACATAAACCCTTCCTTCTAATAACAGACTGTTTTTCTTCTAAAGGCATATAAAACGCTTTCTTGCAAAAACGAGTCTCGTGGTTTTTAAAACAAAATAAACAAAGGATATCATCGTTTGAATTATGACTAATTAATTCAGCCGCAGACGATTTCCGATCTCTCAAATTCAGATTCGCCGGTGGTGTCAAGTTCCTTCGTTCGAAGGGGGGATGAAATATTTCAGTTCTACTCAATTTTATTTTTTCTTCCGCTTGTACTTCGTTTTTCAAAAAATAAATTATCGCATCAAGACTGGATAGTTTTTGTTCGCTTTCTAAATTTTTTCTTTGGCGTTCAAATGAGCGTAACACATTTAATGGTAATGAACTTTCAACAAGGGGATACAAAATTACACCACACATCTCAGATGTAACTCCTAGTGAGTTTAATGCTCTCAATTGAGTTGACAGTTTATTGTATAAACAGCTTAAAGAATCATTCTTATTCTTATTCGCATTATTTAATACGAGTTTCAGGAGTTCTCTAACATAAAAATCTATCAATAGATCTTTTCGGCCATACCTTTCGGTTAAACTTTCAACAGCTAAAGGATAATTTTCATCTGTTACAGGAAAAGATTCCACAATTTCCCTAGCTTCCGATTTCAGCTTCGTCGACTGAATTAAATAATGAAATTTATCAGCTTTCGTTAAATTAACATTTTCATGAATATTTTTAAATTGGTTCCAAAACGTTAACCAATCTTTCAAATCTCCGCCGAATTTATATAATTCAACTTCGGGGAGCCGTTGACATAAAGCTTTCGGAGATTTAGTGTTCAGTAATTCGCCGTTGTTTTCGGAAGTAACAATTTCGTTTTCACACGAGTTCTTTTTCAAATTATCTAAGGAACGTTTAGCTTTTAATTGAATTCTCAAAGCTTTTTCTCTGTATTCTTCAACGGAATTATATTCAGTTTCGAATTCTTTTTCATCTTGCAAACTATCTAAATAACTATTATGTGTTATTTCCAAAATGTCTACCTTCTGTTTAAATAAACAAAGATCCGTTTCAATTTCGTCATACGTCACACTATCGCCAATTAATAAATTTTCTAGTTTCTTGTAGGCCTTAGTAAATGAAGCTCTTTGAGCGGTTTTATTTCTTTTTATTATTTCCATTTTTACTATCTTAATATCAAATTCTTAGTTTCTAAAACTATCGATTCTAAGCACATATAAATTACCGTTCTGGTATCAAATATTCAAATAAAAAATATATATATATTTCAAATCTTCAAAAGTATTCAAATTGTCAAATATTTAATCTTCAAAATGGAAATTAATAAATCTTCGCCTACCTTTCTTACCAATCCTTAAGACAAGGCCGCCCACCCGGGGGCGCCAGAAATGTCGTTCCTAACCGGATTGACTGTGTTTGTGAGAGGCATCTTGTCTATTGATTGATAACGTTTAAAAACAGGCAAAACAAAACATTTATTTTAAATAAAAAACAACAAAAAACAAAACAAAACACAGCGTTCCAAAGATATTTCAAAAAGCCAATTCAACGATATTTCCAGTTCTCTCTTTTTTCTCTTGCCATACTCAGAGTAACCTACATATTCTGAAT
Organism: Parasteatoda tepidariorum; assembly: GCF_982258835.1. Lineage (NCBI taxonomy): Eukaryota > Metazoa > Arthropoda > Arachnida > Araneae > Theridiidae > Parasteatoda > Parasteatoda tepidariorum. The sequence continues at coordinate 82,215,395 of NC_141755.1, forward strand.
ACTTTTGGTGGCGCAAACTAATTGGAGTTAGTGTTTGCCGCAACAAAGGTGTTTCGTTTATCAATTCTTTTTTTTGTTGTTCAACTAACTGTTTATCAATTTTAATAATTAACTTTCAAAACAATAATTGACTGTCATCATCGCTACTGTCATGATCTACTTATTTAGTTAGTTTTCTTCTTTAATTTTAGTAGTGGTGGAAGTGACCATTGGTACTTCGAGATAGATTTGAGAGAGAAGAAAATTCTGGCCAATTTTAATAAAGTTAAGGAGTCATTGAACATTGTTGTTGGGTTACAAAGGTATATATTAATTGCTATCGATCTTATTTAAATAAGTTCATTTATTTTAGTGTGAATTTAAATCACTAATATGCTTTTCTGTGTGCTTATTTATATCTAACATATCATGCATAACATATATATTTTATTCTACGTCTTCTTTGGAAACTAAACATAATACATAGTAATTAAATATGCTTTTAAGTACTATAAACTGGCATTGCGCGCATAACTTTAGAGAAAAAGAGAATTTTCATTAACTTTTTTAACCCTATATATATGTTTAAGTAATAAAAATAAATTTTTTTTCATTGTTTGTATTTTATATATTGACTAACTAAGAATGATATTTTTCTAACATTTCTCTTATGGTTTTAGAAAGTAATTTTGACCGTTTTATTTTGTTTTGTAGGGTTAATCGAAGCAAAGACTGCGATTTGCCTTATTTAACATGAAATTGAGTCATTATACGTTTAATATTTATGTATTCATTTCGATGAATCTATAATCATTATAATAATTTAATACTAAGTATTCATATCTATATATTCCCGTCAATAATCTATATATTCATTCATATAATAAATGAGATTTATGTTTTGGGAATTTTTTAGGGAACACAGAAAAAAAGACCAATTTGGTAATTTGTTGGAAATGAAAACCAACTTATAGCAATTTATCTTCTCTTTTTAAAACTCATCAGTTAACACGCCAAACAGTGCATATTGAGCTGTTAAGTTATGTATATAATGAAAATACTAATTTATATATTAAGTTCGTAACTTTGTTTTTCATGGACAATCGAACACAATATATATTTATTCAATAAACATAAGCAGCAAACTAAGCATATTTTTAAAAATTTAATTCAAATAGTTCTTAAAGAGGTAAACACAAAACAACATTTTTTGTAGGTTCAGTATACCTAAAGAAATTCACTATACGATATTTTGCCTGAATAATAATGTAATGAAAATTTAAAATAACTTTTAAATAAATACTTGGATAAGCAAGCTTATAGGTGTCAAAAAAATCTAAACACATATTCTATTATATAATATTGAACGAAATGGTCATAAGCCGATCCAGAATTTAAGGAACATATATATATATATACATATATATATTAATATTAGGATATTTTAATGATATACAGATAAGATACATTGGCACTCTAAAAAATGATATTATTCGTATTTTTTATTTAAGTAATAAATCATTGAAGTTCGTAATAATAAGAAACGATAGAATATTTTTCTACATATTCCTCTCCAAGTTTAATAGTTAACACAATTAAAAAAGATTCCTTTTTTAATATTTTTTTATTGCAAGTCTGTTTTTTGCATGATTCATAAATAATAATTAATATTATAATTTAAGCGTTATATAATTTAAGCACGCAAATAACTTTCATGTAGTGGATTGTTTAATAATAAAAGGATCAATTCTTGCAGATGCGGGGATGTTTCTCGCTTGACAAAAAATCTGGAGGAAAAATTATCTCTGGACCCAGATTTTGCTGCGAGAAGAGAAATGGCCAGAATAAAAGAGAAGAAAGGTTTCCGTTACATCGTGAGACGCCTGTTTTCTGGGTGTTTCACACGGAAATAAACTTCCTGAACTCAAAACTAAACATACCCCGACTTAAGACTACCAAACTAGACGAAATTTCCCGATTTTGTGACTCCAAAAATACTTTTTCGTGACTTTGTGACTCAAAAGTATGCAATTCCTGAATGTGTGAATTTTCCTGGCTGCGACATATCCCGATTGTGACATTTCCCGACTTTGTGACATAAAACCTAGATATTACCCGAATCAAGACTTACCTAAACTAGATGAAATTTCCCGAATATGTGACTATAAAAGTATGCAGTAAAAGTGCTGACTGGAAGAAATGGAAATTTTTAGACATTTCCCGATTGTGTAACTTAAAAAGTAGGCGACTTCATCCTGCATTTGTGACTATGAACGTAGATTGCATTGCCCAAATGTGATACTCTTAAAATGGACTAAATTGCCCAATTGTGTGACTTTTAAAATAGACTATGCACAATTATGTGATTCTTAAAATAGACACTGCACATTTGTGTGATTTTTAAATGGACAATGCACAATTGGGTGACTCTTTAAAAAACATTTTCTGATTGTGTGACGTACTTCTCATGACTGTGAAGACATTTACCGAATTAGACGACGCAACCTGAAAGTAAATGAAATGAGTGACTTTTCAAAGTTGCTATTATCTGACTTTCTGATTTCTAAATTAGAGATTACCAAACTATATGACTCCTAAAATATATGACATTACAAACTGTGTGACTACCGAATTTTAGCACCTTTGATTGCAAATTGTTCCTTTGTTTATTAAAACTGAATGTGTATGCCTGTAAAATTAACGCAAAGTACAATAAATGGAACATGTTTAAAGCTTTGTTTTTTATTTGTTTATCTTATTTATTTATCTTTGTTATTTATCTTTTTTATTTATCTTTGTTATTTGTCTTATTATTAAGAATTATTAAAATAAATTTTTATTAAAAATGTATGTCACTGCACGGTGTATTAAAATAATTTATTAAGTTAAATAGTTTTTTTTTTCTTCTTTTTTTTTAAGTTGGAGCCTCCGATTACTCGCTTACATCAGAAACTGCCGAAGCTGTTTATTTTATATCATTTAGCTCATTTAATTAATTCGTTTTTCCTTAAGTTTATTTATTAACAATCAAATGTACTTTAAAATATTTTATTGCTGATTTTAATAATTTTTTTCTACGTACTTTGTATAGTTGCTCAATTATTTTAATTCTTTTGTCGTATTTGTATTATCCGCAATGGAACGGAGGACCAATAGATTAGCAAAAAATCAAGTTGCTGTAATGGATTGATTTTCGCTTGAATGAAAACCCAATTTTACAGTTTAATTATTCCAAAATGTACTAGAAACTTAAAAAACATTAGGTAGATTGTTGATCTAAAAATATAAGAGTAGGCGATTGCAAAATATCGCATTTAAAAGAGTTACATAACTGGTGCTAGTTTTCCCAAATTTAAATACGTGGAGCAATGACAAACTTCAACATTAGTTTATTATTATTTCAAACACTAATGGTGATGTCAATAACATTTTGCTATGAAAATATTTCTCTAACATTTTCTTAGAAATATGTAATAACATTTTATAATGTTTTATCTAATGGTTTCGAAGTTGCGAGATTTTGTGATTGTTCTTTTAAGTTTTCAGAGACTATGACGACAATTACTTAAAAAAATAATACTAAACTTAAGAGGCCTATTTTCTTTCAACAGATCTCAATTGCAAAATGTTGTTGTTTTCGCTTATGATAGGATATAGTATGGAAAGAACTCCCCTCACCATTCGTCTGGTACAGTGGCGGTGACTATGGTTACGATGTTTAACTATTTCAAGTAGGGATGCTAGGTCAATATTTAAGACAGGTTTTATCTGCGGTCAGAGAGAGAAATGGGATCAAAGGAAAAAGAAGCCCCCCCCCCTTTGAAATGTGCTGCTTCCTGTTTCCAAAGCAGCAGAGACGGCTTTAGACTCTGTGAAGAGGGGAGTTCTTTCCATAGACAAACTATACTCGTTTTTTTTTTTTTTTGCAAATGCACACGTATCGTGCATTTGTGGAAGTTCCATAAACAAACTTTTTTTAATAGAAACAGATAACTTTTAAAGATTAACTTAGACTTAAGATTTCTGAAGTGATCATAAACATCACTTAGTAGTATTATAAAGAGGCGCAATTGTTCAATGTTTAAGGCACTGGTTTGTCATTGCGAAGAGCTGCGGTTCGATCTCTAGTGGCGGCTTGCAATAATCTGAGCTTGCTGTATAGTAAGAGTTTGTCAATATATATCTCCAAAATTAAAATACCCCGAATCAAACAACACAATCAAAACCAAATCAAACAATTTGAGAACCCACCTTTGAAACACCTTTACTTAAAAGAAATTTAATCAAAAAATAACTTCTAGTAATTTTTTAAAAACTTTTTCAACATTTAATTTTAAAATGGTATAAAAATAAGTTGGACCATCAAGGTTTGGCAGAGATATATTTTCAAAAAAATGCATTAATTAAATTAAAAATCGAAATGAAAACATATTTTGAATAATTCTGAACAAATACTACAAACGAAAAATTATTCATTTATATTTTCATTTCTTGTCATTTGAGTTGAAAAAACAACGTTATCTAGATGCTAACCTTCATCACATTTATTGTTTACTGTAAAAGTTGAATGGCATTCTAGAGAGGGACACTCTGTAAAAAATTCGAATCGAATTACGGTGAAAATTAACGGCACTCAGACTGCCGGTACATGTTACCATGAAATCCAATTTTTACAGAATATATTTTTACATTTTTTGCAAAAAATCATTACAACATTTTTTGCAAGCAGTTATAAAATTCGATTATTCAAAGACAATTCTAAACAAAAAGTATTTTTAATAATTATTTATTATGTTTTATTTGTAAAATAATAATAAGTGTGTCATAAAATAATACTAAGCCACAAAATCTAATTTTAAGTTTTAAAAATTTTTCCATCATTTTAACGAATGCAATTATATATAACAATATGCAAAATTTGAATGAAATCGGTCGAATAGTTCTTGAGAAATCAAATTTTAAATATGCGATTTTTTAAAAATTGGATAACTCAGAAACTATCAACCCAATTCAGTTCAAATTATGTATTTTGCCATAGAAAGTTACCATATTTGATTACCATATAAAGATTTCATACATCATTTTAATATGAATGGAAGCTGTTTTGGAAATAACAGCTGCACGAATATTGCTTTAAAATTACTTATTTTGCTTGATTTCGATGGAAAAATAAATCAGTATGCATAGAAGTTAATGAGACGTTGTGTATTTCTAAGTATGAAAATATATTTTTTAAACTGTTTTATAAATAAAAAATAAATAAAAAGCAATAGAAAATTTCTGGAACCCGGTGTAATGTTTTTTTTTTTTTTTTTTTTTTTTTAATGACCCTAAAATTATGTCTAGAAAGTACGTCTTAAAGCTCCAGAATCTCAAATTTTAAGCTCAAAATTAAGAAAATCTTCGCAAAATACAGTCACTGTGGGGAGAATAGTTACAGACCATGTCAACCGTCATCTATGAAAAGGTACTTCAACATAAAAATCGAGTTAGCATGTCTTATATACTAGTGAATTGTAGTTGTATTTTTGTAGTGCTAGATACGCTACAGTACTCCCCCACCAGAATTATATCTGCGATAGAATTAGATGCATGGATTCTACTAGTTGCTGCATTTGTGACAGACCGGGAGAGCTAGATTAAGATCACCGGGTTTTGAACATTAGTCATGAGAGCTGTATTAAGATCAAGGTTGTAGTCGCTCCTGTGTTGCCTTTAGCAGTCGGGTGTATGCAGGTTGACGTTGTGTGTGATCGAGACGAGACTGAGTAGCAACAGTGCGAGGAGGTGGATAATGTCGCAGTCACAAGTGCAAGTCAGCTGTTCAATGTGATCCATCCATCGAAGTAGGCGTTACCAGATCGAAGTGGGCGGTTATAGAAAATGTCTACTGTCATCTATGAAAAGGTACCCCAACATAGAATCGAGATACGCTACATCACTAAGAAAAATAATTATTTAGAACAAACTGAAGCAAAACAAATAAAAAAATGAAGAATAATGAAACAAACAAAATTCAGATGTTTCTTCCTTCTTTAAAAAAAATTTATTGCTTTTTCAGGTGATTTTAAGAAGAATTTGCGTCTTCAATCCGACTGCAAAAGTGTTTAAAACTCAAAGAAATATTCCATCGTTCAAGCAACAAAATCAAGTTAAACTTTTATTTTGTTTTGCTTCCGCAATAAGCAAAGGAAATATCCAGAACAGATGGGTTTGATTGCAGCCATTGTAGCTAAGAAGCACGTACAAAAGCTATTTGTGATAGATAAGCTAAGAAAACAAGAAGGAAAAAAAATAACTCTGTAAATGAGAATTTTTTGATAAAAATGTTTTCGGGTAAAAACTTTTCTCAATTTAAAGGGATAAGACAAGCTAGTTATTATTCAGATAGAAGCAATAATTGCTTTATTTCAGTGAAATATGTTAAATTTCATTAATGTTACTTTTTTATATCATTCTTTCAAGTTTTATATTATTAAGCAGATACGAAAATAGAAATGGTTTTGTTAAGAATAAGAAATTTTAATCAGATACATGAAACCCATTTTCACAATAACACATTTTAACAAGTTTTCTCTGGAATTTAATGTATAAAAAAAAGGATTTAAATTAAAACGATACAAAGTATAAGATGTAAAAAGGATTTAAATTAAAACGATATAAAGTATAAGAAGTGAAAAGGATTTAAATTAAAACGATATAAAGTATAAGATGTAAAAAGGATTTAAATTAAAACGATATAAAGTATAAGATGTGAAAAGGATTTAAATTAAAACGATATAAAGTATAAGATGTGAAAATTATTTAAATTAAAACGATATAAAGTATAAGATGTAAAAAAGATTTAAATTAAAACGATATAAAGTGTAAGATGTAAAATGGATTTAAATTAAAACGATATAAAGTATAAGATGTAAAAAGGATTTAAATTAAAATGATATAAAGTATAAGATGTGAAAAGGATTTCAATTAAAACGGTATAAAGTATGAGATGTAAAAATGATTTAAATTAAAACGATATAAAGTATAAGATGTAAAAAGGATTTAAATTAAAACGATATAAAGTATAAGATGTAAAAAGGATTTAAATTAAAACGATATAAAGTATAAGATGTAAAAAGGATTTAAATTAAAACGATATAAAGTTTAAGATGTAAAAAGGATTTAAATTAAAACGAAAGTATAAGATGTAAAAAGGATTTAAATTAAAAAGATATAAAGTATAAGATGTAAAAAGGATTTAAATTAAAACGATATAAAGTATAAGATGTTAAGAAAAGTTCGAAAATAAAAATATTTACAAAGAGCTTTTCCTCCTGTTTTTGTAATTACTTGTACCATTATCATACAAATTTTATGCATGCATCAGAAAAAAAGTATTATGTATTTCACATGCATTAATAATATGCATTAAAAATAAAGCAATACATTAAATAGCACAAATTAGTACTCAAGGAAGGAAAAAAAACATGAGTACTAATGAATTACTCCTGAAGAACGTGGTATTGGAAGCTTTAAAAGCTATTTATTACCGATAGAAAAAGAAAAGAATGATAAAATGATAATTAGAGACAATAAACCGATCAAAAATGAGTCATCAGGCAATCAAACGGATTTTGAAGTTTTCAGTGCCTCCATTCTTATTGATTCTTGGATAACTTCTGTTTTACTTCTTTTCCTTTTAATAATTGTTTGCAACTTCGAATATTTGTACGTTTTTATTTTATTTTTATCAAGAATAATATACAAAAGGCGGTGGTTACGGAAAACCCTATCTGCGCATAATGCAAACCACACTGTGGAGCTCACCTTTTAGCTATGAAAAACTTTCCGAATTTGTTCAAGTTAACTATAATTTGAGCAACATTTTTTTTATACCGAACCCCCTAGTAAAAGAGACTAAACTGAAGAAAACAAATATGTTTTTGTCAAACTTAAAACAAAGAAAACGTAATCCTCATCATTTTCAAAAGACGCGGGGGATTTTTAATGGTTATAGAAATTTATTATGTGACTGATGTGCCCCGTTATTTTTTTTCCCCTTTGGGGAAAAAAATATTTATTTCAAAAAATATATAAAATTTATTGCTTATTTCTGCAGAAACATTTTTTTTTATTAATTCATTAGTGGGGATTGTTTCTATTATATATGAGTATATTTAAGTAACATAAAATAAATAAAAACTGAAGAAAGAATAACAGTCGTTTCATTACTTTGTCAGACATGTTCTAAAAGATATTTTCACCCCCAAAAAATATGTACTACACTGATAGACATTTTTCTCAAAAAAATGGTTAAATAATAATTTATATAATTGCTATTTCACAATCTTCAAACAAAACAGTCAAAAGACCATGAATAATATTTATACTATTTAAACTGTGAGAAAAACCGTTTTTTAACTGTTTTCCTTAAATAGGGTTTAGCGACCAGAACTTTATTACACCAGCTGGGCCCACCTAATAAGGGCATTTAGTTCCCTGCAGCTGAGTGCATATTATAACCGCGAGGGCTGATCTGTCAATCTCCTGACCGACAGAACGGGGGTTCGAGTTCAAACGTTGCCAAGCGTTTCTTTCATTTTCTTCAGCACATGAAGAATTTCCAGAGTCCTGATCTCTCCAATTTATGGCCCTGGACTATTAAAAAACGATACTCTCATTTACGCATGAATGGCGCTTTTTTTATAAATGAAGACGAAAGAGTATGCACATTAGGAATCACAAGTTAATAGAAAAGGAGAAAAAATATGTTTGATTGCCTCTTAAAACACAGAAATGAATTTATTTTTTCTTATTTTGAATAATCGTCATTCATTTAACTTCTTTCTCTTATTAATGATTTTGATGTCTTGTCCATCAACCTTTTTTAATTAGAATAGATAATATAAAAAATGTGAGTATGCCGAACCTGCTTTATTACTTGTAAAATTAGGTAATTTTCTTAAAAATATTCCAGCAATATAAATATATAATTTCTCGATTATGCAAGAATGAGGATGAGGAAAATAATTATTGTCATAAGGATTTAAAATTCCAAAGTTGGAGAATTTCTATAAATAAATAATCGTTTCGGCACAAATAGTCATATTACTTAAAGGAAAATGCAGTTTAGCCATAAAAAGAATTTAATCAGATTCTAATTCCGTTAGGCTTTTTTTTCCGAGCACATTATCGAAGAGAATCATCGTTTACTTCCCATCAACATAATTGCTTACTTCTAATTTGTCACAATCAGCAGAAAATCCTAGTGAGCTTCCAATATTTTTCTTAATTGGAAATAAATCAAGATCATACAAGAATTAGTTTATTATGTGAGCAAACCTTTATTCTATTGTACCCCTCATTTGCCAAGCAATTAATAAGTTTTCCTTTTTTACTAAAAATGATTCCATGTAGATTGATTATAAGGATGATTTTAAAAGCATGGGAAAACTTTGAGAGGAAGTAGTAGAATTTCATAGGAAGGTTTAAGAATTGCATAGGAAGGTTTAAGAATTGCATAAGAAGGTTTAAGAATTGCATATGAAAGTTTAAGAATTGCATAGGAAGGTTTAAGAATTGCATAAGAAGGTTTAAGAATTGCATAAGAAGGTTTAAGAATTGCATAGGAAGGTTTAAGAATTACATAGGAAGGTTTAAGAATTGCATAAGAAGGTATAAGAATTGCATAGGAAGGTTTAAGAATTGCATAGGAGGGTTTAAGAATTACATAGGAAGGTTTAAGAGTTGCATAGGAAGGTTTAAGAATTGCATAACAAGGTTTAAGAATTGCATAGGAACCCATGACCGATAATTTTATGGAACGCCACTAGGGTCGCTTCCTTATTATAAAATGTTTCTACACCGAGTTAAAAAAAACTGTTACTGCATAACGCAATCATGGGTTCCTATGCGGTTCTAAACCTTTATGATGTACCCGACCATCCTTCCAAGTTTGTCCCTTGAGTTCAGTATCACCAAAAATAGTTTAAGTTGTATATTCGAAAAATCGTAAAATTAAGAACTTTTAATTTTATATTATTTTAGATATTATACACCTTTATTTTAGATTATTTTCACACTTTTTTCATTATTTGGAAAACAAGTTGCTGAATCATTTTTATAGATAAGGATTACAGCCTACAAAATATGTTTCTGTCTATAATATTGTATGAAAATATAAATTTGCATTAATTATAATAAATAATAGAAAAATGTAATAGCTATTTTTTTTTAACTTTTCTCTAAGAAGCAACTTTCCTGAAAATGCAATGTTAAGAAAATAAAAACTTTACGATAATAGCTTTATGATAATTATATTGATCACGCCAAATATTTTTTCACCAACGGTGTAGATTTTTGAAGATAATTATGACCAAAAAATTTTTGAAAAAGAGAAGTTATTCAAAACTATAATGTGGGGGACATTTATAATTGCATCTAATTAAACGAATTTTTCATTTAATAATTTAAATATACAGTTTCTTCCCACAACATGGATAACTGAAATATAAAAAATTTGTTTTGTAGTATCGAAAAAAAAATTAAATCTCTAGCGTCTCCGTCCCCTCTCAGAATTTAAAAGTCAATCAATGTTTGAAAAGAAGTTTCTTTTTTTTTTTAATTATGGAGTGTCTTAAATTTATGTGACATCAATTTAATTTTTTTTGCTTAAATGTTGTTGGAATAATTCTATTATTATTCTAATTTCCGTAAATATTTTCGTTTAACTCAAGAAAAAAAATGTACACTATAAGAAATCCCGGAACAAAATATGGTAAAATGCACCGGCACTCAGGATATCAGTACTTTTTACTGTAAAATCTATATTTAGCAGAACTTGTTACTTATCAAAAAATCTAATTTACAGTAATTTTTACAGCAATACCTACAGTAAAGTCACTGAATCACTCTAATTAAATAAACGCAACTGTAAAAATTGCGGTATTATATTTAACGGTATTAAGTACTGGTACTTTATACCGGAATTTCAGCCGGAATTTTTTGCGTGTACTTAGAAAAATATAAATATGCGATTATCATCAAGAAGAATAATAATTATACGGTGATGAAATTATATAATTTAAAATTCTATTTTCTTAAACATGTTTATTTTTTTTCCAATTATAAATTGTCTTTTAAGAATGCTTAAACCAAAAGTTGAAATTAATAAACAATTTGTAAACAGAAAAGTAGTTAATTGGATATTATCCTCCACATGAGAGAGGAAATTGTATATAATTATGTATAACAAAAATCTTTTATCATTTTGAGCGGAGAGATGTTTTGTTTTACATTAACTTCGTCATTACATCATTACATTTTGCTTCGCATCATTAATCACGTTATTTTTCTCTAAGCCCTAACGACAAGGTAATCTGTTTCAATTTTTGTCCTCCCACTATAATCTGTTTTCAACTCTCTTTTAGTTGAACTGTGGCATTTGGTTTCCAACAGAAATTATTTCAAAGCTTTAATACAATGCATTTAAAACATATAAAGAGATTTCACTCATTAATGCTCAGCCGCAAAAGAAAATTGGTCAATATATGGAAAATATTAATATGAAAAACGTATTAATTTACACCAAGTGATTATTTATTACTCTTACCTACCACTTTTAGTTTTTAAAAAGTACTATACTTTGACTTCGGAACTTTTTTTAATTTCCAATGAGCTGCACAATCGGTCTTGCCGATGAGCAGACCTAGTGCGTTCTCCAGATGTGGTACCCACTCTTTCAGGACCACCACAATGGTGAGATACCGTTGGTCGTGCTAATTTGGACGTCTAGTACCTGCCACACTAGATGACAGCACCGAGACTCTATTTAGATGCTAAAGTGCACTAGGAATTTAATTTTGCCGGAAATGCCAAGACTTCAGAACTAAACATTCATTATTATTTCTGTACACAATGATAAAAATATTCGATTTATCGTTCATTTACCGTATAATTTTATAAACAAAGCCTACTTTACAAGCTAAATGGTATTCTGTCAGTTTACGTTAATAAGAGTATAATTGCAGCTTACTGGGATTTTTTTACGGGTACAGTCTTTTTATAGTTGCAGGACCTTCAAATCTACAACCGAGCTGTTATTCAACTGTCAAATACCTCCCGGTTTAAGTTGGTCAGTGACGTCCTAAAAGAATGCTTTATTTATATGAAAATTATGATTACTAGTGTGCTTTGTCTTCTATTTTCTGACGTTCACCTACCCCAAAGCATCTTTTCGGGATATTATCCAAATCACTCCTGGTGGCACAAAAAATGTTTAAAAAAAATAATTCGAAATTCCATTGAAATCAAATATAAACGACATAAACTGTCGTTTTTATATACTCAAATTGTTACGTGACAATCAACTGGGGATCAAAGTCTCATTTTGTTGTTGTTTCTAATGGCACTTGGAGAAGCCAAGCTTGTCAGCGAATTTCTTTTGAGAAAAGAGCACCACTGGGGTGAACTTGTAACTTAGCTCAGAATCTTTCGGATAGATGGCGACACCACTTATTCGTGAAGCCGCTTCCACAATTTCTACATAAATCTGAAGGAGAGGGAAAAATTTTCCAGATCTCTGTACCTCTGGTACTTCTCAGTGACCGACCACGGGGCGTATATCTCGTGCACTCGGAGGGTCTTAGCGACAAATCAAATTCCGGCCGCTCCAGACCGAAGTCTGATACTCTAACCACTTGGTTACTACGGACTAATTCTCATTTTACACGCTTGTAGTCAATCAAGTGTATGTAGATTGCGCAATGCATTTGAAAGTTTCACCTGGTAGAAGATTCTGCTGTTTGGTACAATAAGAAAGAGAGGTAGCAAATGAAGAAGTTTTTGTATTATTGTGGTACATTTTTGCAGTGTTCTGCTCATATGAAAGAAGAAGAAAATAAAGAATCCGGTCTCAAAAGAATCAGTGGTGATTTCGAACAAGAGTTTGAATAGACAATCGAAAAATAAATTATTTGATTTAAAAAAGAAAAAGAAAACAGGACTTGTTTTCGTGAAATGTAAGCTTTAAAAACTATGGTAAAATTCAGCCGAAATCATCAATATCATCCAAACGTTCAAGGAAGATTAATTTCATGATTACGACTATTTTAATTCGCCGCCTTCTCTGTCTTGTTGTAAAAAAAGAAATGGCAGGTGGATTGGCAAAGATTCTTGTTATCCTTGGCAGCTAATGAAAACGTACAATGATGTCCTGGATCAACCCTTGACAAATAAAAATTGAATCCAAATGGCTTTCTATTTGTAAAATACGAATAAAGTAGCTCTTAATATTCTTTCCAATAAGTCAATTAAGGAACATTCTATTTATATTCAATTGACAGCAGGAAGAGAACTTAAATCAAATTAACATAGGACCAAACTTGATTTACTTAAATAGTAAGCTAGGGTCTTTAGTTTACATTCTTGTGTTTATGTGAGTAATTACGTGAGTTTATGTGAGCCAATTTTCTCCACACGTCATGCCTACCTACCTTGAGCAGTGTGGGCATACTTAAATAGTGTGGGCAAGAAAAGCACTTTTTGTCTACACAAACAGCTACAATCATTTTACCCACACCTATGACTCTCTCTTAAAGAAAACTTTTATATATCTGTTTGTCCGATATGTAAGTTAAATTTCTTTGTATAGTATTTGTCACAACGATCTTTTAAAGAGGTTCACTGGCTGTTTACATTTTGTATTTTGCTACATTTTTTTTAAAAAAAATTCTAACTATGTCCATCACTCTATTTAAATTTTTTTATTATAAATATATTTTTTACTCATAAAAATCTCAATAATTGTGGCAGTACCAATACTACTTGCTTAAAATGTTCGTAAACGTCATTCAAATTAAACCAGTTTACATTTATTAGTAAAATAAATTACCTTACACACCAAACGGAATACCACTACTTTACTTTACGAACATAAAACAACGCAGAAGTAACGATTTCCTTGAACTATTTGGTCTAGAAATGCACATCTAAGTTAGGGGCCGTTCAAAAAGTACGTACACAAAAATGGAGAAATTTTAAACCCCTCCCCCCCCTTCGTACATTACCGTACATAAGGTCTTACTCCCCCCCCCCTAGAGTACGTACATTTTATTAGTCTACCCCCCTTTTTCATAAAAATTAAAATAATTATGTTTTAAATAAAATTAAATATTTACTTAAGGAGTGTGTAGGATAAAGTCAAATTTAAATTTGGTGTATGTTTATAAAGTACGTACTTTGTATAATACCTCCCCCCCTCCCCATCGTACAAAACCGTACATAATAGCAAATCCCCTCCCCCCCCTTCGGGATGTACGTACTTTTTGAACGGCCCCTTAAGATTAGTTGTCTCGAATTTTTCAGTTTCAGTTTACAAATTCTATATAGGACACCTAAACATAGATAACTTACTTTGATGTCGTAGTAGTTAATAAAGATGCCTTTACAGAATGTAGAAAAGGGCAGAAAATGGCTCGTGCTTGATTGAAACTTCATAACTAATGATTGCAATGCTTCCTGTCTATAGTATATAATTAATTTTCCTCAGAAATATTAATTTTCAGAGGATTAAAGAATATGGGAATTTAAATGTATTATTTCTGAAACATGAAAGGATATTCCTCTAAACCTAATAGGAAGAAGATTATTAATTTTAAAATTAAAGAATACATATAATTAAAAATAGTAAGGACCAACTAGTTTTTTTATATATAATCGTCGCTGAACAGCTGACTCATCCAATTTTATGGGGTTACGACTACTAAAGTTCAACTCCGCAGCCTTGTAATTTTGAACCCAATCCAGAAGACAAGGGAACTCCTGGATCAAGTATTGAGAGAATTTTTTGCCTTCGTGGAGGACTTCTTGGTGGAGCTAACCCGCATTTGCGTTACATGGAGACGAAGACCACGAGAACCTCCCTCGTTTAGCCTGACGCCAAGGGGACTCTAACCCATCGGTCTAGCGCTGAGGATATTTTACGTCAGCACTGTGGTCGGTGCAAGACGGATGCGTAGTTCGTATAGACTGGGATCCGAATCCGGTTCGCCTCATTGGAAGGTGAGCGTTCTATCCCCTGAGCCATCGTGGCTCAGATTTAACTAATTCTAAAAATTAGGTCAAATTTAAATTTGATATATAAATATTAAGAGGAAAAACATATTTTAACGAAATTGAAAGCTGTTTAAAAAGCATTCAATACATTACGCTAAAAGAAAGGAAAACGGATCTCCGAACTATTAGATTTGTAGTACTTTCTAGAATAACTTCAAATTTTAATTACAATTTACATTTTATACGGTAAATTAATTAGAATTTATTTTTATTAAGTAAATTCACCTTTACTGAGAATCCCCATTTACCCTGATTCCCCCAACAGAGGGTTAAAATTGTGATGACACGTCTTCAGATCATCCTCAATGATGTTTCCTAAACCATCGACACCAAAATACCCTACTGTGCAGCTTTGGTGCGACGTAAATAAAGTGTCACAAAAATAAAATGTGGAGCTGTTACCTAACACCTCTTGAACAAAGCACTCACGTGCTTCCCCGTTGCATCAGCAGAACATTACGGTGACTGCGATGTTCTTCTTTCTGTGATGAATGCGAAAGATACAAATAGAATGTTTTTATTTTTATTCTTATTTTTGTGGGAGTGAAATAACTTATAAGCTATCCAAGTGGTTTCAAAATAAATAATATATTATAGTTCAGCTTCACAAAATCTACGAAAGAAAAAAAAATTTTTATTCGATATCAAATGCCCATTTCCTTGTTAGAGAGTGAAAATCCAATCATTAGAAAAAAAGGTAAATAAGGAGTTTCGTTTTTATTATTATAAAGATTTATTTTGCACACACACACATCGAACATTAGAGAAACGATACAATATCATCATTTACAAACCAGAACCATTTTTAGATATTTATGAGTGAATTTTTCATTTATTTCGGATTCGTAAACGAGGACGGTACGAAATTCATGCCAGCATTTTTTAAATGGCAGGCTTATTAGGCATAATTTCCAATCGTTGGTAATACTGGTAAGTGTATGCAGGGCTATATCTCCCATACATTCCTGCTGAGTTTATTATCCTGGTTAAACCAGTTATTTTTATTAATTAGCTTGTTTTTTGGTAAACATGAAAAAAAAATGCTGATTAATAACATTACCCGTGTATTTCCTACACTGATATTTTTTTTAATGCTAAAGATCATTAACCGATATCTCTTTAAAAAAAAAATTTATATTCAAAGATCATTGCCCGGTATTCCTCATACAGGCCTTTTTATAATCAAAAGTCTGAATTTGAAATTTTTCTTTTCTTAATTTTATGATGAAAAATCATAGCCGGTTTGGGGAATATTAAAAAAAAATAAGAAAAACTATTGAAATATAAATGAATATAGTATTATAAGAATATATTACAAACTGAATTAAACTCGAATATTTAAAATGTTATTAGTAAAGAAGCAGTTATTTTCGATTTCGAAATCGGAAATAAATTCTGTCAGCTGTTCCTGCCTTGGGAAATTGCAAACATTTCCTACATTTCCGCACCTACAAAAGAAATGAAGAATTCCTTCCCATAAGAAGGGGACATGGAATTGAAGGGCCAATATAAGAACGTTGCAGATTACTGAAACGTATGAGACTATCTCTCAATCATGCGTCATTGTTGAAATTTTCACCTCTGAGTCTTCTTTAAATAATTTCCTTTAACGCTTGACCTGGATTATTAACCTCGATTTTTAAGATCATTTTAAAAATTTTAAAATCCGCTTGTGATTTTTCTATACTAAACTAATATTTCAAAATTGCAGAAATCTATTTTTATTTAGTTTTTTTCCCCTACATTGTTTGAATTAGTATTTATTTAATCTTTTCCAATTTAACATTGAAAACTTTGTCTTTCATCATTTTCTAGGAAATCTCAGAATTTCTAATACATTAATGAGAAATTTCCATTTGTCATTACTTTACTTGCTTTTCGTAATACGAAATTTAAAAAACCTTCACAGAATTTATGTTCTTGTAACTATTGTAGTAATCATTATGTAAGTCTGTCATTTTTGTAATGGAGCAAAGTAGATTTTTCTTAAACACATTTTATCTTAATGGGGAAAAAATTTAGTTTTAATAAACTCTCAAAAATAGCTTCTTTTGAAGCTATTTTTTATACTTCACGTTTAACGCAATTAAACAGTTTCATAGATTTTCAAGTTTATTTTTGATTTTTTATAAGAAATTATATTATTTTTCAAAAATAAATTTTCATTGATTTATATTTTGAAAAAAATCTAGCAGAATTACAATTCTTATAGTACACATTTAGTAAAAAATACGAAACTGAAAAGTAAATTTAACCGACTAAATGGTTTTTATGTCATGCTCTAAGGCACAATGATAAAATTACTAAACTTTACCACATTCATCAATTATTATAAAACCATATTTTATTGTTAATTTCATCAAAATCACCACCACAGCACTTTAGTAAGTATGACTGAACTTTTCAGTATTCCCATAGAGTCAGAAACACGTTAAATTTAACCATATTTTGGTAGTTTTGACCATACTTTTTTCTCAGTGTAGGCACGTTAGCGGTCGCCAATTATTCAAGTAGAGATAAGATCAGGACGAAACAGATCTAACGAACTGAAAAAAGGCATCTGAAAGCACAAATTTCGATTAAGAGATCTGTGATTAGCGTTTTTATTTCTTCTTCTCTTATATATTTTTTATTGCGACTCTTAATATCTGCACTTCCTGTTGACAAGGGTACTAAAATTATATATATAAATATCGATAGTTGTGTAATACTCTCATTTTGTTTATAAGTATCCGGCATATTTTTTCTGAAACTATTCTTAAAGTACAATTTTCTTCTAGATCCATTCAAAAAGTTTATTTTCTTTTAAAATTCAGAGAGTGCCCAGTTTTTTAATTTAAAAATAAACTCGAGATAAATGTTTGAGGAATTGAAAAAAATCAGTAAACAATTAAAAATCAGAAACAGTTAAAAGTTTTTCATCTGAATTCACAGGTGGAAAAAATACATCAATTAACTTTTATAAATTGCAATTTTGCATTAGTTTGAATTTCCATTCAAATCATGGTATACTAACTTAACAGACTTTTATTTACTCCTCTTTCATGGGACTACATACTAATTAATAGCATGGTTGTAATTAACATTTACAAATTTGAAAGTTTCATCGGATATTTACATATTATAATGACTTTTTTAATTATATAAAGGTTCTAAAGTCTTAAAACTGTCATTGTATTAAAGATATAAGCATTTGTTTACATTAGAGTAAAGTAACCAGCACCAAAATATATATTTTAAAATTATTTTAAAAAAAATAAATCATTTTCAGTTTAATAGAAAATTTTACGCAAGAGCTATACCGAAATTGGTCTTCAACTACATATATTATGTATGTTCTTTTACAGATTTAGCAAGCGCTGAGTCAAGCAACCACAGACAAGGATTAGATTTAGACGTTGCTTGTAATTGGATTTCAAAATTTTCCTGAAATTAGCTTTCGTATGCAAATTACTTTTCGCTGTAATATGCCTTTGTTATTTAGAACAGAGACGGGCATCCTTAACTATAATGCGCTCAATCAGAACATACACAGCGCGAAGTAATTATAATTATTTAAGTAACTTTTGACCTTATGATCGTATTTTTATCCACTGATCAGCAGTTCTTATAGTACGAAGCATACACTTATGACAAATCAATTAATAAGCGCTTACTATTGATTATCAGATGAAAGAAAACAAAACTCTTAGAATAAACTTCCGTTTTTAACTTATTCAAACTTTTAACCTTCAAGGCAAACACAAAGTAATTAATGTTAACTAGCAGTTCAGTTAGAAATTTTAGACCTTTTTTTAAATTAATTTTCCTTTTTCATCTCCTACATCTGCGTATATTTTCATAAAACTCCATCTGCTTTTTTATACATAACATTTTCATTTTTATTTTTCACATTTTTATACGTAAGTATGAAACTTATCTTAAAATATTTCAAAACATATGAAATTAATAAAAAAAAATATCTTTTGAATTATAAAGAGCAAAAATTTTCAGTTATAGTTAAATTGCATACATTCATTGCAAACTACATCGATTCAAAATTGCTGGATAAAGAACAATTTCAAAGCATGACTTTTATTTAAAAATTCCAATGTACATGGCGCTGTTGTATTTTTGAACAGTTTTATTTGGACCAATTTTACACCAACAAACAGGCATTTTATTTGGAAGGCACTAAATTAAGAAAATATACATGGCACAACGAGAAAAAAAATTCTGCTGAAATTATCGTTACTATGTTAATGACGTTTTGGTAAAAAAAACATAATTCTGCTTAATAAAGTCAAAATGTGCAGTATTTAAACCATTTATTTGGTAATTTTTCTACTTATATGGTAACGGTCTACCAAAAATCCTGGGTCTCAAAATTGTAGTTCTTATTATCACACATATAGTAAAAAATACAAAACTGCAAAGTAAATTTAACCGAGTAAGTGATTTTTATGCCATTCTTTAAGGTATCAAGATAAAATTAGCATATTTCGCCACATTTACTAAATTTTATTCTTTATTATAAAAACGTATTTTATTTTTAATTTTGCCAAAATCATTAAATAAGCGCTTCGGTAAAAATAACAGAGCTTTTTGGTGTTCCCATAGAGCCAGAAACACTATAATTTCTACTATATATGCTGGAAGTTTTGACCCTACATTTTTCTTTGTGCAGATGTATCACGCAACGAAATGTAGCTCTCAGTTTAAATGTTGTTCATTAACTGTCAATGCAAAATTACAATGGATGATGCAAACATAAGCATATAGCACACATACTTAAGTACAGCTTTTATAGTCCAGTACTTATAGCAAAAATGGGGTGTTTCTTTGGAAAAATTGATATCCAAGATATTTTTTCATAAAAAGTATTATGTCATTATAAACAATGTCTGAAAACTCTTACTCCTTCCTGTTTGGTTTACGTTTTTCAGAGGGACAATTGATTATCATTTATTCAAGCAAATAAGGTATTGCTACTTTTTTTACACTAAATCGAATGAGACCAATCTCGAAATGAAAGAACAAATAATTTACAAATTATAAGGATTTACTGTTCATAATATTACAATTTTTTACATGTACTTATTTATGCATTACTATTTAAACGAATAAGATATTAATTACTACACTGTTAAAAAAAATCCGGAAACGTTTCTGAATATATGGGTCAGCTACGGAGCATGTAATTTTCAAAAACTTTTCTGTATATTCCGGAAACTTCTTTCTTTAATAAAGAGAAGCATTTTGCAATACTTCAGAAATATTTTGGATCATTTCTTGCAGCTTCAAAATTTTTTTTCTTCTAATATTTGAATCATTTCCTAATAAGCGTTTCTTAATATTTAGAAAACCTCTTGTGTACTGCCATCAATTTCAACAGTCACTTATCAAAAGATACCTTTAGACAGAATCGAGTAAACATGTCTTATATACTAGAGAATAGCAATTGAATAGTTGTAGTGGTAGCTACGCTACACTCTTAAACTGAATCGGCGTCAATACGAATCAGTTTCCTACTTTTGAAAATAAAAGAAATGTTTCTTATATAATCGGAAACATAATATTAAGTGAAGATCTCTGAGATTTACGGAAACATTTCTGTCGAGGCAAAATTAGTGTATGTGTACAGTGTATGCATTTCTTTACACTGAACCGAATAAGATGATATACGGGACAATGGAATGAATAGTATAGGTATGAATGGAAGTTGCGAGAGTTTTTATGTATAAAAAGTATTTTTTTACATGTACTAAGTACACACTTTACATTACTATCTAAAGACTTATCTGAATGTGCAAAGTATTATTTCTGTTTATCCCTTAATTGAACGAAACCTATCCCTAGACAATAAGACTAAAAGTTTAGAAGTTATACTCGTTTTATGTACGAAAAATAGAATTTTGTACTTGCACTTATTTACACATCTTACACTGCTATTCAAACAAGTGAGGAACTGTTTTCGTTGCATTTCTTTCCTTGTTCAAGCGAATGTGCCTTCGAATGATTTAGTTTAGAACCTTTTAAGCCAGCCAAATTAAACGCATTAAAGTCGTGTGTCATTGAATAAGTTCAATAGTTCACAATTCATAATGTGTACATTAAAATATGTCATCAAAACATAGTGATGACACATTCAACTAAAATTTACTTCCATTTCTTGCAGCATTGTAATCAATAATTGAGTAAGAACCACGATTGCTCAATAGTTCAGGCACTAAAAATTTTTTGTGAAGAAATGGGGCCGATCCCCAGTGGCTATTTAAAGTTCACGCCACCTCAGATCGATGAATACCAGCTTGTTTGAGAAGTAAAAGCAGCCTGTACGCAATGCTGATTTACTGACATAATCATGTATTTGTCATGAAATTGTGGAGCCTTTATCCTCATGACCTCTCTGGCCCAAAACTGGCAGGTTCGGGAAAGCGTTACTTTCTACATATATCCCAAAGATTTCGAAATTATTATGCATATGTTGTACCTTAAAACATTATTTAAGGTAAAATGACTACATTGTTTAAATAAAATCAAAATACAGTCAACTGTGATCTGCATTAATTAAATTTGTATTTGCATTACATTTTGGCACATACGGTTCTTTTTGATAAAATAATTTTGTAAAACACATATTTAATATACTGAAATAGCAAAATACATTTTCGTTATTTAAAGAAAAACACCGATGGTAGTTAGGGGTAATAAAACCTGAGTACATATTAAAGAAACTATTATAACTAATTTATAAATATTTCGCTGAATATATGCTTCTTTTTTAATTTACATTCTCGTTTCTGTATAGTACTCGTAAAATACTAAAAAAATGTATTAAAGCGTAATGACAACAAAGGGATATTATAGTTTTACAACTAACTTTCTAATATCAGACATTTTCAAAGAAATTTGAGAAAAATCTTAGAACATCAAAAAAAGAAATGAAAAAGAAAGAGAGAAGAAAGTTAATGTGCTTCCAAAAATGTTAATCAAAAAGTATTAGTATAAGCACAAGGTAATTCAAAGGAACAAAATAGTTCCCGTTTATATCACTTTTCTAAAAATAAAATGCGTGGGTGCAAGCTTTTAAGATTATTCGAGAGAAACTAAAAAGAAAAAGTAACGCACTCCAACTTTGGTTTAAGACAAAAGGAATTCATAATGGATGAAACAAGAATCTTGGTTAGTTCTTCTGTGTAGCGAATAAATCGACTTCTTTATACATTCTACAATGTTTTTACTGAGTAATACAAATAAATATATGGATAAAAAATGAATGGGAGTTCTAAAAGTTTAAGATAACTAAATTTTAAACAGTAAATTCAAAATGTGAGATTAATTAAGCTTGATAGGAGCATTATTATCCGCTATGTTCCTTCAACCTACGAATTTCACATAGAATTAACCTACAAAAGATTTTAAATAAACTTTTAAGGATGTTTCTTCAATGCTTTTTTATGTATAAAAATTAAAAAAACTCAATTTGAATGCTGTGTACTCTAAAATAATCTTAAATTTTAAAATACAGTCGGACTTCTTTTTAACGAACTTCCATTTTGCGATTTTTTTCGAGAAACCAAGAATATTTTTTGAAATTTCTTCGTAAAATAACTTCCAAATAGCGAAGTGAATTTTCTATTTAACGAACTTTTCTTTGAGATCCACTTTCTCCATATACCTAAATATTTCAAAACATTTTAAACTTTTTAACGCATTTTACGGGTGAAATGACCTTGAATTGATTTTCGAAACCACTTAACTTTCAGAGTAAGCCGTAAAATCCATTTCCCTTTTTGTTTGCATTTCAAACGAAAAACTCATACAAAACGGATTTTATCTGTAGGAATTAAACTTAAGGACACATGTGGCAATGTATGCTTGAAATTACTTTTATAATAACTGAAGCTGTAATTTTATACATAAATTTAGCTTTTTTCAGTTGAAATTGCATGTAGCATAAGTGTAACATTGGATAATGTTTTGCTCTATTCTTGCTTTAAATGCAGATTTCTTTTATGGCTAACAATAGTAAAATAAATAGTAGATGCTAGTTTACAAGATAAGGATGCATCAATTTCTGTTTTAATTATGTCTAGTGTTTAGGAATTTAAAACCCGTTTTGTGCTGTTTAAGTATTTCAAAAGGTGATTTTCTATTTAACGAATTTTCCAAATAGCGAACTTTTTATCGGGATTTAGCGATTTCGTTAAATAGAGGTTCGACTGTATATATACTATCTTTCAGAAAAGATCGTTTGAAGTTTAAAACGGACAAATAAGTTAACTTTTTTTAAAAATATTCCCATTTGGGTAAAATTTTGTTCTAACGTGAAAAATTATTAATCAAGGAATAGTTATTAATTTTTACATACGTTAAGTTCAAACAATGCAGCGTTTGAATAACTTTCCTGGTGTGAAAAACTCAAACAAATGTTAAAAATTTTAATATTAAAAATTCAAAAACTTCTCTTTTTCACAAAACAGTGGCTTTTCATATTGCGTCGTTATCATAATTAGCAGAGAGAACGTTTGCTAAAAATGGACAAAATATAAATCTAACAGTGATGATTAACTGTCACAAACTTACAACAGTTATTAAAAATAGTATCTTATTGTTTAAAAGGGTTATTTCCTGTCACGACATGTTTCTTAAAGAATTTGCATTAAAGCAATTATGTGATTAATAGATTAAGAAATTCATTATCTTCAAAAATATACATATTTGAAATAACATTCAAGCGCTCAAAAACAGACTCCCATGTTCGAAACTTGAGAAGAAACAAAAGTGATCTGAAATTTTTGAGCACCTGAAACACGTCAATTGTTATTTCCAATTTGTATATTGTTGAAGCGAATAAAGTTTTTAATCAAGTAATTCTCTCGGGGGAACCTGTAACCCCTAGAGAGCGCGCCCCCAGGTGGCGGATAGGGGAATGCCTCCACCGGTTCTTCAGTGGGTAGTGGTAGAAGGGAAATAAAATACCTTCCGCGGACTAACAGGTAGAAGTCCAACCTTTCGAGGCTCTGGCAACCCTCCTTTTCCATAGACAGTGCAATTCCCCTCATTACTGACTTTGATTGTTCCAGAATCTTAACATCAACAATTACTAGACTAAGAACAAACCACTTTAAAGGGATGAAAATTCTTCCCGACGAAATAAGAACTTATATTTCCTGCAAGAACTGCACTGATGTCCACCTTAAACTGGATCACATTCTCGAGTGCCCAGCCCTTGCCCCATATGTTTTACAACTGGGTATGGTGCCACTGGCTTCAGAACTTCGTGAGATCCTTTACAGTAATGATGTATTGGAGCTTGCGGATGCTGTTTTGAAGGTACACGAGGCCATTTAATTGTCCATGGACACGATAAAAAAAATCAAGAAATTGATTACTGCAAACAACTAACTAGCAATACGCCTCACGTGGAACTTTTTTAAAGCACGCAATCAGAAGATTCCTGAAAAAGAAAAAGATTCCGTTTCTGGACCGTGAAGAGCTTACGTAAGCTAAAAAAGTACGCCAAAATGTGCGGAAAATTGAAGCAGTGTGGTACAGTGCATGCGTTTTGTACCATTCTGAAAATCCATAAGTTGTGCATGGTGGATCAGAATCAAGTTTTAAAGTTTAGTTTTGGTTTTCAAATGGTTTTTGTGGCCAAAAAGCAAAAAATCTTTCAAAATGAACTTGCAATGAATATTTGATTTTAAATTTTGTGCCGGTTATTTCTGATTATATTTGACGTTTTTTTTCTTCTTCCAAATTCGTTGTTAAAATTTGTTATTAATTCCAGGAAAAGGATATTTACTTCTGTAATCATTAGAGTGCTCTGGATATTGATTTTTACTACTAGTGAGCTTTGCACGAATTATACCATATTCATGTTGGGGCCATTTGGCTTTATGATGTACAGTTTCAACCTGCTCAGTTTTTTTTAAAAAACCTGGATATTGTCATACATATGTAGAAAATACGTTATTATTGTTGTGGTAAAATAATGAAGATAAAACTCATTTGAATGTCTTATACACATCTAAATACCAAAACTGTGGGAACTGTCTTAATGTGGAACTGACACCATATCATGTTTTTAACTGCCCTGCAGTCGCTGCAGGCCTTCACCTCTTAAACTACCCCACAGAAGAGGATTTGTATTCATTTAATGCCATAGAAATAACAAAAACTATTCAAGCACACCATGAAATATGATTCAATAGAGGATACGATATCAACCATACACATCTAAACGTGTTGCAGTAATTCATGCTCAACATAAAATTATTTCAACTCTTTCAACTCTACAAATTTAAATTTATCAGCTCCCAACTGAACTTCTGAAATACCTCTCGAATTGAGAGCTATACAAGGGAATCATATTTTAAAAAAAGTTCTTTTCAAATTCCAAAGCACTCTTTTAATCAATCTTAACAATTTTCTTTTGTTTTTCCGTTTCCCCTAAACTAATTTCCGTAAATTCTCATTAATTCTTTTCAGCATTATTCTATTCAGTTTTAACTCAACTCGCTGTCTAAACCAACATTTCTCAGGAAGGAATTTTTATAAATTTATTATTCTAAACTATGCGGACAAAAATTACTTCAGAAAGTGGGAAAATAATCAGGAATAGTTTGCTCAGAAATTCTGTTCTTCTTCCTCTACTTTCGTATAATCTGCTATGAATTCTTTACCAAGTAAGCTGAAAGTAACAGATGTTAACTTCATAGAAATGGATGAATCCTATTCTGAAGATTCTTATTCGGAAGATTCTTATTCAGAAAACAGTAACAATGTTTCTGAAATATATAGATAAACATTTCTTAAGTACATTTTTTACGTAACATTTTTAACGCAATGTCTTTTAATAGAAAGAATATATTTTCTCAAAAGAATCCTTTTTTTTACATAATTCATTAATTTGCTGCAAATTAAAGCTATGAAAC
This sequence comes from Parasteatoda tepidariorum, assembly GCF_982258835.1. NCBI lineage: Eukaryota > Metazoa > Arthropoda > Arachnida > Araneae > Theridiidae > Parasteatoda > Parasteatoda tepidariorum. The sequence goes on from NC_141755.1 coordinate 82,241,392, forward strand.
AGATGGAGAATATTTTTTATGAAGTCTTTTAATAGAAAAAATTATTTCCTCAAACGAATTTTTTCTTTTTTTTTACATTATTCATAAATAAAAGCTATGAAACAGATGGAGAATATTTCATGGGCTTTCTTTTACATACGTTATTAATTTAGTACAAATAAAAGCTATTTAACAGATGGAGAATATCTTATGAAATATGTGATGTAAGACGATCTGTATATACCTTTTTTTCTTTGTTTAAAATGCAAAATTATTATTATTCTGTTTAGAAATTATTATCTCTTTCAATCAGATTTCATATTACGAGACGCATTAGTAATCTTTTTTGAAAAACGAAAGATTGCATATCTGTTATGAACTAAAAGGCATAATTTCAAGGAACATAATCTCAAATCCTAACATATAGTCTGAACTGATGTATATTTTAAAGTGAACAGACAAACATGATCATGATAGACAATATGTAAATAGGCTACATATCTAGAATATAATCAAACAGCTATATCTGCAAGCTTATGTGTTAGTTGTCTTAAAGCTTAAAATTAAACGTTTCAAATCAACAGTATATGAGTGTTAGACTTCTTGTATATTTCATCAAGATTAAAGACTATTTTGCATAATCACTGTTGTCTTGAAATCTTCTTTTCAAAAATTCCATCATATTTTAATGCAAAGACGTCAGTCTATTGTTCATAATTTTATACTCAAATTCATTTAGCTCGAATCTCCAAAATCTTACTATTTGATTGAAGCCTCTACGTTTAGAACTACATATCTTGCACTCATCAAACCTATTCTTGAACATGGCTTTCCACTCTATTGCTGTGCCTCAATTTCCAACTTGAAAAAATTAGATCAAGTTCATATGAGTGCAGCTCGGATAATTACCGGATTCAAGAGGAGCAGAGCTTCAGGTATAGTCCTTTTCGAAGCTGATTTAGAGCCTCTTCGCGTTCGAAGACAGGCCAGCCTTACAAAATACTGTAGCAAACTTTACAGCTATGACTCTCAAAACAATACCTCAAAGTATCTTTGTGATTGGAAAAACCACCAGAGACTCAAGAAAAATAGTCCTTTTAGTCAGACTTTGTCTCAAAATGCTATTGCTAAAAATGCTGAACCACATTCTTTTCGTTTCTGTTTGACTCCAACAGAAGATTTTTCCAGGATTCATTTTCATTACAACCTTTCTTCCCCCATCAATAAAAAGAATACTTTACCGGAACATCTTAAACAACTAGCCTTTGAAATCATAAATAATATCCCTAGAAGTGATATTAAATTGTATACCGATGGCAGTAAAACTGACAATCTTGCAGGTAGTGACATTCATATTGAAACACCTCACAAAACTTTTACTCTTAGTCAACGCAACCTAGACTTCTGTTCCGTTTTTAGAAGTGAATTACTAGCAGTGAATGCGGGACTTGAAGCCATTTTGAGGGAAAATGATTATGGAAAACTCTGGATTCTGACTGATAGCCGAAGTTCAATGGAACATCTTAATAATTGGATCGATATTGGTGATAAGACAAGTATATCTATCCTTCACAAGTTTAAGTGCATCTCACTTCAGCATGATACTCATTTCCAGTGGATCCCATCACATGTGAATCTATTTGGTAACGAGAAGGCAGACTGTCTAGCAAAGGACGGTTGCAGCCTGCCAACTTCTGCATCTGATGAACTTGCTTACCTAGAACTTTTTTCTTAGATAAAAAAACTTAAATAGGAGGATTTGGTCAGTGCCCCCACTCATGATTGGTATAGGGCTAGTAAGCCGGGCAGTCGTTAATTTTTCCATGCAACAGAAAAACCAATACTTGCTTTTCACGCCTTGCCAGTGGACATCTAAAATGTCTTACTTTTTCTCAAGGTATAAAATCCTACCCTCTCTGCCCAAAATGCCATCAACATCAGGTTTATTCAGCTGAATATATTTTAGGCTGCTTAGGACTTGTTCGGAAAGAAATTTACACTTCTCCTCTCCTTGTTTCCGAATTTTTACTCGTCAACGGATTTATGGATCTGGTCTGACGCCGTCAGACCTTTGGAGATAAGTAACAACAACAACAACACTATTTGATAATCATATTGTAGTGACCCCAATGTCACGCATTTTAGACTTGTGGTTGAAATCTCATTTATTTTTATATGCACAAATATGCCAAATATGATCTACAACATTTGAAACCTTAAAATTGATACAATCTTCATGTGAATCGTAATGGATCAAGAGATAGTGCATACGTTTCCCTTTGAGTTGACCCTGGATTGAATCCCAGAGGTGGCTGATTGATACGAAGTCTGCTCCCGACTACAATGCTGACGTAAAATCCACTCAATAAAAGACGGATCATGTATTACAGTCCCGTTGCCTTCGGGCTAAACGTGGAAGTTTTCAAGGATTTCCCCAACATGTAACGAAAATGTGTCTTAGTTCCATCAAAAAGTTCTCTACGAAGTCTATTTTGTCCTATTGCTTGATCCAGGACTTCTCTTGTCTTCTAGGTTATGTTCAAAATTACCATGCTACGGAGTTGAACATAGATAGTTGTAAACTCAGAATTGGGTCGATTGTTCAAAGTCGGTTATAAATTTATATAAATATAAATAAATAACATCAAATGTGGTGACATTTTATATCTAATTATGCATAGAAAATTTCAAAAGTACTTAATAAAGAGATATTACATATGATATAAACGAAATATAAATGAAAATAATTAACGTACATGTAAAGGCATACTTTTTCACTTTTTTTTTTCCATTTCCAAAATATAGCATCGATGCTTCAATAGCTAATAATGAAGAACAAATAGAATTTTGTTATGCATCTTGCAGCAGTCATTTTGTTTTGACACTTTCAAATATATACTGAAAATTGTCGGATTTTAAGTTTCAAAACATAAAATAAGTCTTTCTTTCAAATGCTTTCGAATGAATAATGCAATACTTGTTACTATTTCGCAAAATGTACCCGCATTTACTATTAATGAATAGGAATAATAAGAAATGCAAATTTCAGCTAATGTGTGCTTACTCCTTTTCTTTAGAAAATCGTCGTCTCCTGCAGCGAGCATTGTTTTTAATCCTAAAAGTAGTCCCATTTGCATCGAGACAGAGATTTCGGTCTCTTTTGTATCTTTATGCATATAATTCTTGTATTATTAGTTGCTATGCAAATTGAAAGGGATATATGCGGGGGATCTTATTTACGCTTCTTTAAGACACGACTCCTCTTTCGCTTGCATTAGTTAATAATTACCACAGATATTTTTCTCCAAAAAATTGGACCGTCGATTTAACGTAAATACCAGGACTCAAGAACATTTTTACAAGTCTTGTCGGAGATGCTACTCTATAGGATACATACCAGAAAGAATTTTTTTTTAATTTTCGAATATTTTTATCGATTGCACAATAATGAAAACGTAAGAATTTACTTAAAACTAATGTGACGGAGTAAACAATATCATATCTGTTTATTTAAAATCAGGATGCATGAAAATTGCACCAACAAAAACAATCGCTAATGCCAGACAAAAAAAAACTCAACGAAAAAGCAGACCAAATTTTAAAATGGTTAGATAACTTGGAAAAAAAATATCTACCAGTGCTGCGAACAAATAAAAAACTGAAAAACGCTTGCAGGTAGAAGAGAATACTTCTTGAGAAGTCCAGGGCCCGTCCCGATCTGGCTAGGTCATGAAGAAGAAGAATATAAATCAGCATTATCAACTAAGAAGCATTAGGTATTGTTAATATTAAAGTATTGGTCGAGTAAATTCAGATTCTGAACCAATTATCAAGGAAGTGTTGTCATTAAAATTATAAAGAATCAGTTTTTGTAAAATAAAATCGGTTAAATCGGGCAAGGGAGGACACTTGGCATTTTTGATTTTGTTAAAATTTGCAGGATATGTTGGTCCGTTTTAAAAACTTTTACATATAATATGGAACTAAGCTTGAAGTCCCGCACCCTAGTAAATGAATACAAGATAGTTATGAGAACGCTGTAAATTGTTTTAAAAATAGTGATTTAGACCCAATATGAATATCTAGCATTAACACCCTTCCCTGAAATAAGCTTTCTCGATGTCGGATTACTGAAGATATTTCTGTTTAAATAGTGGAAATAGCAGAACGTAAAACGGTGCATTGATTCAATCATTGCACAAAAAGTATTTCGGCATGTAAATAGATGTATTTTTTACAAAATTCCAGAGGATCTTTAGTTCTGAACACCCGAAAAACTCGAGAGAGAAAAATTCCTCAAAAATAAAAAGACCCGCATTCAATAGTTTTACATAAAGAACATATTCTGAAAATTTCAACAAAATCGAGAAAGTTAAGTATCCATACCTAACTGACTCTTGAGTACTGAGGACCATTGCCCTTAAACATGTTACTTAAAAAGAATATTATAATAATTTTAAAATAACTATTTTCTATGCCGAAGATTAGAAGTTAATTCTCGAGCTAACAATCAAAGGTAATTTTTCATTTCTTTGTTCTCTATGTACAGTTTTCTACAAACCTTCGTAATTTTAAGTTTTTAGACAGCAAAACGAAACGTAAAGTAAAATTGACCACCAAAAAACAGCGGGTTTTGCGATTTTTTCAACATGGAGTTGAGGGGATATAATTATCGACTATGTCAACCTTCATCTACCAAAATATCTACCAAAATTCTTATATACTAGTCTTATATACTAGTAAATTGGTATTTAATATTTATAGTGGTAGCTAATGCAACATTTCTCCCCTTCCAGAATTTTATCTGTGATAGAATTCGATGAACAGATTCCACTAGTTGATTCATACTGGTTTTTTTTTCATTTTGCTCAATATATTTTTTTTTTCCACTTTTTTTTTGGTTTTAATTCTTTTACAGCATTTCGCTCATTATTATTTTTTTTTCTTTAAATATTGTTTATTGACCGGGAAACTTTATTTACTCCACCGGATTTTTTTTTCCTTGAGCAGCACTTTTTTAAGCAAATCAACTGTTTTTAATGTGGACCAACCATCAATATTGGCAAGTTCATATCACGTCCAGGTCACCAATGTGGAGATATAATTATCGACTATGAAAACGTCATCTATCAAAACGTACCTCAAGATAGAATAAAGATAAAATGTCTTATTACGAGTGAACTGGTATTTAATATTTATAGTGGTAGTTAACGCCACAGAGTAAAAACTTCAAATGTCCTTATTTTAATTGCATCTCGATTAATATGTAGTACAGAAATGTATAGATAATGTGCAGAAATTTTATAGCAAAAATTATAACTTAATGTAATTTACTCATTTTAATAAATTAAAATTTGCAGGTGTCTTAAAACGTATTATTATGAGTGCATTAAACTTGTGTGAGGCAGTTTCATAACAAGAATACATCATTCTTCTTTTGCCAATTTAATACATTATTCTAAATTCTAGATGAAGAATTGTTCTTGTTCATTCAAGATGTTTCCACTGTCATTGAGAAGCTGTCTCAAAAACTTTTATTTGGAATTCAACCTCTCTTTTAGTTACCGAGACAAACAAAGCGAGTGATTAAATTCGGCTCATCTCAGTTTCATGCAAATTTCAAAAGACTGCATACAAGGCAGAACAATGTCTTTGGCTTTGTGCAAAGTAATTACTATCTCTTCAAGTTCTAAAGAAGTTTGCAGCCACGGTGATTTAAAGAACATTTTTGCGTGGGTGTAGGCACGGAATTGTAGAGACTGAGAAATATAATCTAATGTAAAACTTCCTTCTAAGCAATATTAATATTTTCTTGTTTATGAATTTCGATTACTTTTAGCTAGAAAGGTCGAAATTTCGAATTTTACTTTAATCATGAATATTATCGTCATAATCTATCATCAGGAAATAAATTTACGTTAAAAATATACATGTATATTATTTTATTTCATTTTATAAAAAAATTAAATTCTTATAACAATTTGGAATGTTTACTAGCGTCTTAGTGGAACTGCGTTACTTATTTTATTTTATGACCGTCGTTGAACAGCCGATCCAATCTTGAGTTCACATCTACCAATGTTCATCTCCGTAGCCTTGGAATTTTGAACCCAATCCAGAAGACAAGGGAACTAACTCCTGTATTCGCCTTCGTGGAGGACTTTTTAGAGGGAACTAACCCGCTTTTGGGTTACACGGAGAGAAAAACCAAGGAAACTTCTCATCGTTAGCATTTTAATAAGGAGACTAACCCACGATCCGTCTACCACTAAGGATGTTTTACGTCATCACTGTGATAGGCGTGGTCTGGGCGGGGAATTCGTATCAACCAGCCAACGCTGGAATTCGAACCCGTTCACCTCATTGGTAGACGAGGGCTCTATCCTGTGAGCCACCCTGGCTCGTTTTAAGTTATTGTATAATTTCATACCTTTATCATTTTTTTTTTAATTTTCCAGCTTGAAGAAAACTTTAAATTCAATCTGGGAAACTTCGGCTACAATATTTGTTTAGCTGACGAAATTTTCTGGAGATAAACATAATTTATTTTACGAAGTCGGCAAAAATGTTATGGTTTATTGCATTATTACCTATTTTTAGAAAAGCTTACTCTAAATAATTAACAATTATGTGTTTAAACAATTATGTGTTTAAAAATTAACAATTAATGTGTCTTTAAACAATTATGTGTTTAAAAATTTACAATTATATGTCTTTAAACAATTATGTTTTTAAAAGGAATAAAGAAAAAAAAAGGATATAAAAATTCAATATTTTTGCATAATTTAAATTTTATATTTTATAAACTATTTTTCAACTAAATTTATGGTACTATGTAATTATGTGTTTTTCGCGATTTTCTTATTTTAGAATAATAAAGATTCTGACTCCACTCTTCATCTAAGAATAATTTTTAAAAAAATCATTTGTTTGAACAAAGGCGTTTTTATTAATATACACAATTTTAAAATGCGGTAAATTCTAAATTACAAGGGAATAGAAAATTCGTGTAATTATGTGACATTACAAACGAAAATGAGCAATATAGAACATGAAAATCAAAACAGTAGCACAGATATTGATAAAAAGTTTTAATCCTAACAGAAAGTACTTACTATTATTACTTTCTTTTGTTCTTTAGAATGCAATTAAAACACGGACCTAGAAAATTTTCACCGGCAGTAAATTTGGTGGAAAGCTATGCAGTTTAAGATTGCTGTATTTAGCGTTTATTTGTCACTGGTATTGCACATTTTGTGCGCATAATATAGATGTATCTCCTTATTTACTGAAGAAGAGCTAATATAGATTTCATAATATATAATTATTCATACAATGAATATAGTTTTCTAGAAGAAATTTGAAACTAACTCTTTCAGAACAGAAAACAAAATTTTTAAAAATGATATGAAAGAAATAAACTGTAATCAATGCAAATAAATAAGAAAAGTTTACTTGCCTGCAAAAGAAATAGACAATCTCAAAGACAACTTGCATGGGATGATAGCAAGCTTCGATAACAAAATCGCTAATGAGTCAACAGTTAAAAAATAAATTATCGGTCACAGTTAAAGCTTGTGCCTCTCAGTACTGAAGTTTGGTGCAATCGATTGCGTACGTATTTTTCAATCATATTTACCAATCTATGGTGCAACCTAAATAAAACAGTTTTTCATTTAGCCAATTTATGGTGCAGTTAGAAACTTTGCACCAAGTATTGGTTAAACATTTACCGAGTTTTTTTACAGTGTAGGAGGTGGGCGTCTTACATTTGAGTTTAATTGGAGCCATTGTAGGTTTTCTGTTGTTGTTTTTTCTTCCATTTGTTGTCGTATTCGGAAAGAAAAACTGTCACTTTGCCGAACTGTTTTGTAGTGGATAAGAGAATTTGACGGGACATTCCAGAAATAATGAGAATTTTCTGAAGCAGCAGTTTTGGATCCAATTGTTATTAAAAAAAATAACATGTCACTTTTAAATATCTGTTACAAAATGCTAGTGTGATACGATCGTATTGTCGAACTTTTATTTTTTCAACTATTTGCTTTGAATAAACTGAATTTCATTAATGCTTTAGAAATTCTAAATAAAAACAAATGAAGTAAGAAAGTATATATTATTCTTATATAAAAAAAAAACATTGCTAAAGAAAGACTTATTGTTTTAGCTGATTTTAAGTGTAACAGGCCAGCATGTGTTCAAAGATTCAAAATTCAAATCAATTCATTCAGATCAAGATTCATTCTGCCTTTCAAAGATTCAAGACATACGTCTATTTTACATTACAGACATTTAAAACAGATGCATTTCGTATTGTAACTTCTATAACAAGTTATTAAAGAAAAGTTGTTACAAAAACTCGCTTCTCTCCTTTTACAACAAATGTTGTACTGGTTTATGATCACAAAAATATGCAGATTACGAACAATAAAAGTCGTGTACTTCTTTTTTTTCCTACATTGGAAATTTATTGGTTTTGTCTCGTTTTTTTTTTTTTTTTTTTTTTTGCTTTTTCCTTATTCCCTACACTTAAATATATACTGACTCATGCCATCCTATTTTATAATGGATTTTCAAAACCTTTTCTTTTTTGGAATTAAAGTTTCAAATCAGGATTTTCGAATGACTAGGATCATAACGGTTTCAAAATATTCTTTAATTGTTTTTATACCATTATGAGGAATTTAAGTGAAAAGCAAATGATTGTATTTTTTATAAAATCGCTGGAATAACGGCGTAATTCATAAGTGAAACGTCTGCAACATATATGTTGCAGTTTAAAGGAAAATATCGTACTGATAACAAAATTTCTTATTGTATCGAATGCGGATTTGGAGCTTTTGGACGAATAAAACTACAACAGTTTTGGACTTCCCGAATATTTGGAAAAATGTATGCATACCTCACTTTTTATTCAGATTTCTATAAGCTATTTTCTCGAACAGCAATGGGATTTTTTTCTCATTTTTCCTAGTTTTCGTGACTTTGTTTCAGTAAAAAATTCAAAGTTTATCCTAGAAGAGTTTTCTACTTCCTAAATGTAATATTTATGAAAAAGAAGAATTGTAAGCTGGTTAAATTCGTCCTTTGAATCCAAAACTAAGGAAATAGATAAGAAATGTATGTTTACATTGAGTATGTTTACAATAGTATGTTTACAAATGTATACTTTTATATTTTACGTGTAGATTTACTTCGTTCATCTGAATTATGTCCTTGATAGGGATATTAAGTTAAGTTAAAATTAACTCGATGGCTCTTTTATTCATTATTCTTGTAATAATTATGTTTCTTTTTTTACAGAAATAAAGCACTTAGAGTAATTTATTAAAATATAATACAAAAAGCAGAATTCAAGTTCACCGTTCTTTCATTTTCTGTACTATCTGTCCTTACTGTGGGAGCAACGTTGGTTCACCTAATATGGTGTCCCTGAAAGAGTGACCAACAAATCTGTCCTTCAGATGTGAAAGGTCAATCTCCGGGTGGACAATGGAGAAAAAAAATATTTGAGTTCTCACATAAAAACGAACTCAATGGATTGTGTTCTCAACCGCATCATCTCTTATTATATATCCAGATTATTTCAGCTGTATAACTCAATGTCTTGTTATGGCATACAATACCTAATCATTGTATAAAATGTCTAACGTATTTAGTCAAAGTATCAAGTAAAATTAATCGATATTTTGCCTATCGATGATACAGAATACCTGTAAGTTTTCTTATTAATCATGCTACGAGATGCCAAAGCCATGAATGAAATCATTATAGTTTCATAATTTTCCGGTTTTTAAAGCATCCCGTCTTATGTCTGTTTCAGGAGCGACATCTTACCGTGAAACTTATTCTTAAAAAACGAATGGCAAGAAAATCCTGCTTCATTCTTGAATTGTACTCTTAGAAAATTATTATATTAAGGCTACAGTGGACCTTTATATTGCCAAAAATTGATAAAAATTTCGGGTTTTTTTTGGACATATTTAGACACTTGTTTCATTGCTTTTTCTACTGAATTTTTTTTTTTTTAAATTTCGTCATTTTTTGAGAAGTTATAGGGTAGTTTCGTTTTCACATTATGAAGCCACGCCCCTTTTCTTACACAAAAAGCTGTTTTTCTCAAAATTGAAATTTTGTTATGTTTCACGTATTCAAAATGTTCCAGTCGACTTTGTTTTCATCCTATTGAGATGAAATTTTTTTCTAGTTATTTATATGTATATTAGATTAAGTTTATGCATTTGTTTCTGTTTTATAACAAGTAATAAAAGAGTTATCGGGTTTCATGTGCCTAACGACCTTTATTTTGAAACAAAAATCTACATAAAATTTGTTTTTTGGTCATAAATTTAAAATAAATTTAGGAAAATTCCTATATAATGCATAAAGCTTTTAACATTTATCTCTAAAAAAAGAATATTAAAAAAAAAAAAAAAAAAATTTTAATTTAAGCCGCTGGGAGCATTTTAAAATTGATGAAATTTTTTTAAAAAATTTTAAATTTCTCAAAAATGGTCCAAATATTTTTTACAAAAATTTTTGCAAGGGCATATTTTGATAGAATACATAAGTTATAAAAAAAGTTTTAGTGTAGCATAAAAACTAAAAAAGATTTTTTTGAACGTCCACTGTAGCCTTAAGAAAGAATATTGTCTCACGGAATATAGAGCATCCAAAGAGTTCTCTGTTAAATTGAAAATTGGATTTGTATGATTATTTGACATTGGCCAATAACTAATAGAATTTTTCTCATTTATATCAACATAGACTTATTTAAAGACATCAAAAAGTCTGTAAACAGTAAAAAGTTAAATATATATATATATATATATATATATATATATATATATATATATATATTTTAATTTTTATGTGTTTAAAAAATAAAATAAAAAAGTTGGTGAAGGTCTAATTTTTTTGGTGACTTTTAATTTATTATGAAAACAACCCGGCTAACCAAAAATTGCCATTAGTTCGTGAAGATATTATGCTTTTTAGGTATTTTCTTATTCTTATAGAAAACGTTTTCACGGTTCTTAAAATATCACGATTTTACTGCCCTTATTATCACAAATGGCTTCAAATGATAAATTCCAACAGTAGTAACCGCAAGTGATACCATATAATCTGCGGTTAAATTTTAAAAAGTTTTCGGAAGGTAAAATCATTTTAAATAGTGAAATCGTTAAAATTCAGTGATTGTAAATTATTACAGACTTCTAAATGTTAAATTTTATTTTAAAATACTCTTTAATTTGCTATTTTGCAAAATGCATAAATGAATTAAATATTTTTTTCAATTGATCAAATCATTTTACTATTCAAAATTCAAATCTAATCTAATGTATTCAAAATTCAAATCTAATGTATTCTTGAAATTCAAATCTAAAATTTTATGTTTAAATGTCGCGATCATCAAGAATGTGGAAAATAATTCATTCATTACAGTTACTAAGTTTACTTTATTTTTCTATTACATTTTGATTTTTAATGTCAGAAAGTGCTGCACTTTCAAGTTAAATTTTGACCAGGATACACTTGATTGCTAACAATCAAGCTGTGTAATAAGTAGAGTGGAATAAGTAGTAAGTAATAGAGTGGAATAGTAAGTAGTGGAAAATAAGTAGAGTGGAATTCATACGAATTCCACTCTAATGCTAGAACATCTAAAAATGCAAGCGTTTTTTTCTGTTCAATGTGGATCATCCATCGAAGTAGGCGTTACTGTCTAGGTAGGCGCGTTCATATCGAAGTGGGCGTTACTGCCTAGGTAGGCGTGTTCACATCACGTCCGGGTCACCACTACAGGTTTAGACCAGATTACGAAGTCCAATCCTGTCTTTTATGCAGCAGAAATGAAATAGTAGTTAATCCAATATATTACATTTTAATGTATTTAAAATAAAATAATAAAAGGTTACATGAAATAAAAACATATCTCGCTGACGATCGCGAGAGAGAATAATATCAGATGAGCAACATCTCGTGAACGAACTTGTTTATATCAAAAAAAAAACTACTGTTCACTTCAGTTCAAAGTTCGGAAGTAGAAATTGAAGTAGCAGTCTCAATCTCACAACTGCGTCAGGGGGCAGTTGTCGTTTTTGAGTTTGACTCTGCAGTGAGGATACTGCATATCCAAAGAAATGTGATTTAAATTGATAGATAGGCATAATCACTTTACTTCTTCTTGAGTCGCACGTGCACATCTTCAACTTATCTCTGAGTTAAAGTTTCAGTTTTAAGAAATGGCAACAGCAGAAATTGTTCTACTATTTGCATTGATATCTATCTCTTAAACTTGCTAATAATTTTTGATTTCCAGAAATTTAAAAACTTTCAAATAAATATTAAAATTTTGAGTTGCGTGCAACAAAGATTTTGAAGATGAATCCAGCATCGGTTGAGAAAGAGAAGAGAAAAAGGAGCCGGATCAAGTACGTTAAAAATGTAACGTTTAGAACCTACATTCGACGCCTTCTTTTCACGATAGAAAATGAAGCGAGCATATCTGGGAAATCATTGAAAATAATAGATTCAATAATACTTGATTTATTTCAAAAATTGTCTCAAGGAGCCAAAGACTTCATGAACAAGGATGGAAAAAGAACCTTGCGGGATATTGATGTTCAATGTGCTGTTTTTATTCTACTTCACGGTGAAACAGCCACACATGCTATATCAAACGCTCGCAGAGCAATTAGAAATTTTAACCGCTACAAATGATATTTAATATTTTTGTCTCCTCATATTTTATTTGAAAATTGAATCTTACGTGAATGTTATAATTATAAACTTTTTCCGTTAATAAAATTAATCGCATCATATGATTTGTTTTAATTCATGATGATTATCATTTTAATTGAAATATTGGTAAAAAATATACTTGAGAGTGCCTCTTGGCGAAATTGGCGACTGTTTGGCGCCATTCCAGTTTGCTCGGAACACCGTGGTAGCAAGAATGGTGGCCAAAACATAATGATATTTCAATAAAACATTGGAAAATTTCAACAAACATCGGCCAAAACTGTATGAAATTGCAATGAACCCAATATAAGCAAAATTAATAAACCTAATAAAAGGCATTTTGAATCGAAACAAAAATTAATGGTGAAAGAACAGGAAAAAAAGGGGGAAAAACTCCTTCATTAAACTTAAATATCCTCAGATTTAGGTGCACAGAATTCTCTAATAGCAGTTAGATGTGTTCTAAATTTATCCTGAATAGAATCTGTGTACCTGCTTCGCCACATAAATTCGGCGAAATACGAATCGAAAATGGCGTCTGTGGTACCGGACTGGTGGGGACATTTTTTTCTAAAGTCCCTTTTTGTGACTGCTCACATACCTTCGATTTTATTGGCCAGAAGCTAAAGTAACCTTACCAGCCGGTATCCAACGTAGAACTAACGGACCTCTGAAATTACATATACCGTTGAACATATAAAAATAACGCTAAAATCTAAACAAATTAGAATCACGATTGGGTTTCAACATCGCCCAGCTTGGCGATCAACCGCGATCACAACTAGGTGAGAATCAAGGGGCACACTCAAATATAATCTACCCAAAATATTTTAAATCATCCTTATTTTATAGATAGAAGAAAAAAATCAGAGGGTGATAGTTTACAATCGAAGGCCCCTCTCATTATTGGCGATTTTCAAATAAACGAATATATATGAAAAATAATCAAAAACCAATCACATAAAGGTAAGCAAAAGTTGCCGTAACAGTGAAGGTGATGTAATTGAAAGCGAGGAAGGCAAAAAATATCATGGTAACCAGAAACGAAGTTTTACCAAACAAATTTAAATTTTTGGCGATAAGAATATTTTAGTTCATCAGAAAAAAATAATAATATAACTAAAAATCATAAAATATTACAACCTGTCTGTTGTGGTCACAAACTTTGTTTGACTGTTAAATTTTTTGTCTCTGCTGCTATCTTTATTTTTCAATAGTCCAAGTTTCGATCAAGTATTTAGTTACCAAAGTTCGGTTACTAAATACATTATTCTAACTAAAGACAACCAAAATTCGTTTAAATACTAATATACGGTATGCACTTAGTAACAGTTAAACAGGGTGCGTAGCCAAATCTTTGAATCAAAAATAAGCACTTTTTAAAAACTTTTCAAGCACTTTACAAAAATTTTCAAGCACTCAAAAAATTCATATTGAATCAATGATATTATTGAAAAAGGAAAACTTTTCATGAACAGTTTTAGCATTTAAAAAAAACTCAAAAAGAAACGGACGTAAATCGAAACAATCAGTACTTTCCCACATCACCGAGTGAATTCAACTTGACTCTGAACTCAGAACAAAAGTACCCTTACCCCCTACATCAAAAAAGTGTTAGAAGTAAAATAAAATAAACAAGAATAAAATTATAAATTAAAAAGAAAAACATTTAATAAGGATCTGACTCTATCCGAATTGGAGCACTCAGGTTTCAGTTTCGAGTGCAAGCGCATGCGCAAGTCATAACGTTGTACGACATGAAGTTCGTGTGAATGATTACGTAGCAAACACCCCATTTTTAGTGAAATGCAGGGGATCCGCCAGATATCACTGAAGGAAGAAGAAAAAATTATTCGTGAAAAAAAGCACTTTTTAAAAACGCCAGCTGAAAAAAGCACCTTTAAAAGCTTTTAAAAACGAAATCTCCCAAAAAGCACCTTTAAGTACTTTTTACAAACGTTACGCACCCTGTTAAAGCCAAAAATGACGCGTTATGACTTCAAGTTTCTATTATTACTTATCCGTTTCACAGGGCTAAATTTCGCCATTTCGCAGTGAATGTAGTTGTAGCCAAATGACGAAACTTCGTCATTGCAGTAAATAATTGGTAATCAGAAAATGATGACACTTAGCCAACTGCAGAGCTAATATTTTTGCTATATATATTTTAATGTTTCAGCTAAAGTACAAAGTATTAAGCATAATTTTCAGGCATTAGTATCTGATTAACACCAGAAAGACTCAAACTTAGTATATACCTATATTGCCCAAAAGCAGTCGAAATGACTTTATTGTAAAAGAATAAAAAATGCGTAAGGAAATTTTTTTTAAATTAATTTTTAATATTTTTTATAATTTTTTAACAAGTTATTAGTAAATATTAACAATAAAAAAATTATATGTTGTACAAAATTCTAAGAAATTGTGCCATTATATACATCATTGTTTTTCGAATTGAAATTAAAAGCAGCCAAAATGACTTCCTTAGGCAATCTAGTGTTAAGGATTATTTATATAATATCATAAGGTTTAATGTCATAAATATATGAATTAATATCATAAATAAGGGAAACTGGATGAACCTTGCCGAACCAAATGGCTAAATTACGTGGGTTTTTGATTATTACTATTGTGGGTTATTCGTGTTTTATTTCACCAAGTGGTTATCGCTAGAATTCCAAATTCCACGTTACTTGTGATTTGACATTCCATGCAACGTTATGCAATACATGGCTACAAATAAATACTGCAAGAAAAGTACTACAAGAAAAATACGTTAAACTAAGTTAAATAAGCAACAATAATGAATATTTAAATGAATGCGTTGATATGACAAAAAACGTGGATAAAAATTTTACTATTTATCCCTGTTTAAAATCACTAATTTTAATTTTATATAAATTATTTTACAGGTGAAGTTTATAGTTCACTACGTTTATCTCTAAATACGTGGCTTTATTTTCACCATTCCTCAAAACTTAATGCAAAATGTGGTCAAAAATAATGCGCAAATAAAAATGAATACGTAATAAGACGTGAATGATAATCAATATGTGATGAAAAAAAATTTCGCTATTAAAAATTTAAAAAACTGCATATTCCTCTTTGAACTAGGAATGATTGAACTTTGTATTTCTGTTTTAGTAAAAAGTTGTAACTCAAATGCAAAGTCTCTAACATCATTTCAAATATCTACACTTGTGGAAAATATTTGTGCCAAAACAAAACTTAGGCTCCATGGCAAAAACTAGTGAAACAAATTTTTTAGCTTCTTTTATAATTTAGTCACATTTTTCCCAATAAAATGAAATGTAAAAGGAAATGCAAGTAAGCAAAATGAATGCGCAAATAAACACGTAGCTAAAAATAAAGCGTGGTTTAAAATGTAGCATCGGATCCCACTTTAAAAATAAAAATTTTAAAAAACTAAAATTTATAACCGCCGTTCTAATTTAGCAACATCATAAAAGCGTAGATTTCGCGGTGCGTTACTTGTAAAATGGATTTTTTAATTGTTTTTTAAGGTATTAAAAATTTAGCTCTATATACTTTTAAAATACCCCATATTTTTCTATCACATGTTAAAAAGTTACAGCTGAAATGCAAAATATTGTAAACCAATCTTAAGATTATCGCTCGTAAAAAATTTTTAGCTTAAAAAAAAAGTAGGCTCAGCGGAACAAACATGAAAAATTACATGCCTAGTCTCGTTAAAATTTTAAACCCATGCCTCTTTACGAATCTGGAGTAATATTGGAAGTATATCTACAGCCACTTTTGAAAAGTCACAGCTCAGATTCAAAGCACAAGGCACTATTTTAAAGATTTTCCATTTTAGAAAATATTTCTTCCAAAATTATACATTCCGCGGCACAAACTAGTGAGATTAATTTTAGAGGAGCGTGGAAAGTTTAGCCCAGTGTCTTCGAGTCAATGAAAATTGTAGGCGAAACTTCGAATTTAAGATAAAATTTTGACATTGGTATGAATAATAAATTCTATTGAAATCAAGTAAACTAATGTTATTTTAAATTCTCAATCTAAAGTGAATTTCACTTCCTAATTAAAGATATTCCACTAGATATGATTAAAAAGTTAAAAATAATAATGAAAAATGTTGAAATAGATGAGTATATTTTATGTAGAGACTATTTTTCAAGAAATCTGTGTGAAAAGTATTTATCTCGTGTTAAAATTATGAGAGTTGGTATTTTAAAAAAGTCACTATATTTTAGTATTTTATTCAAAAGCTATATGATATTAATTATTATGTATTATATCTGTTATACATAAAATTGCTGTACTGTATTGTATTGATATTTCTGGTTTAAAAAAGGAAGAAATATATAATTTTGGTAATGAGAATCAAAATATATGGTACTCAAGCTATTAATTTGGTAATTTTTCCATTCATATGGTAACGGCTTATCTGAAATTCCAGTTTTCAAAGTTATTTAGTAAAGACATTTCGTAAAACACATTTAATAAAATATACTAAACCAAATGAATGTTTTTAACTCCATACTCTAAGGTATTATAATAAAAGTACCAAATTTTACCAAATTCATCCTATTTTATCACATATTATAAAACCATATTTTGTATTTAATTTTACCGAAATCATTTCTAAAGTGCTTCGATAAAAATTACGGAGCTTTTTTTTGTTCTTATAAAGCCAGAAATACGGTAAATTTTACACTATTCTAGAAGATTTGACCATACTTTTTTAACAATGCATAATAAATCTTTAAACTGGTACAATTATTTGCTGAAATAATTTGATTCACATATATTCTAAGGAAATTTTTATTCCTTACTTTCTAAAATTATTTTATTCTGTAATAAATCTTGCTAATTTAAACGAAATTAATTACAAAACAACGGTTTTTGAACAAATACAGAATTTTAAGGAAAAAATTGACCTTAAAAAACATTCTAAGCTTTGAAACGAAAACACGTTCACAGTTTAATGCTAGCCAAAAGATACTTTCCAATTGCAAAGTAACTAATTCTTTTAATGTGAATGCGTTTCTTTACAAAAATTACAAAAAATAGTTTTATTCTTTGAGTATTAACAAAATGCGACATTTGAAGAAAAACTCAATAAATTTTGACCCTATAAAAGTAAATCCAAAAATTAGTTTCGAAATAAGATACGAAGCTTCCTCAAGAAATAAATAAATAAAGTAAAAAAGTATAGCTAAGAAAAAAAGTTAAATGTTTGAATTCAGCATTTAAAATTGAGTTTAAAGAAATTTATCTTTTCTCCTAAGTTTTCGAATTGGATCTAAGGCAATTTTTACTGCTCCTTGTTTGAAAAAAAATAAAATAAAATGAAGTAGAGAACAAAACTTAATATTCTATTTAATACGAGAGCGTCTCGGAAACTTTTGAGATACATCTAAGTTTTTAAAATTATATTTACGGAATTTTAGAAGTGTTCTATGTTGTTAACTCCGCCAACGCAGGCTGCAAATTTCAAAAGGTTAAAATGCTTCAATTCTTGCATTTCTGGGAATAGAGGAATAAAATGCTTTTATAGCTCCATCAATCACTTTTTCGGAATGAAAAAAAAGTCCACGTAAGTTATATTTTAAATTTAAAAAATAGCTACATAAGATGATTAGATAACTACACTCATGCGCAAAAATCAAAACATTATTTTGATAATAAAACCCAAAATATATGGTAATATTTCCTTTCATTTGGTGGCAGTTTACCGGGAATTCTCGCTTTCAAAATTATAGTTTTTATCACTACACAATTAGTTAAAAATACTAAATTGAAAATTTAGTTTAACCGAATAAACGTTTTTAATGTCATGCTTTAAAGTATCATGGTGAAACTACCAAATTATATTATGTGTTATAAAACCATATTTTATTATTAGTTTTACCAATATTATCAAAGCACCTTGACAAAAGTTACTGAGCTAAGGTGTTCCCATAGAGTCATAAACAAAATTAATTTTGCCATATTCAGGTAGTTTTTAACGCATTATTTCGCATATTCGCACATTTATAACACATTTATTTTTAAAACTGAAGATTGGTTTATTTAAGTGTTCTTACATTATTAATGATTATAAACTCTCTGACATCTTTCGTATTAAATGTTGCAAGAACAAGAGTCTTGATATATAAAAAAAACAATACATAATTTCAACTATGCCAAGTATACATAACAGTTTTCCACATAAAAATCAGAAGCAGAAAATCACAAGCAATTAAAGAAAACTAAATGTATTAACTACACAATACAATACATTGTTTCTACCATTCAAAGTATTTCATAATAATTTCAACTACTTGATAACGCATATTACATATATTCGCAACATTTTTTTCTTATGTTCATTTTGAAAAATTTACGATTGATAAAATTACGTGCTTTAAATATTTACTAATTACTAAGTTTTATTAATAATAAATTGTTAATATTAGAAATATCAATGAGAAATATCAAATTAGAAATATGTATAACTTTATATTAACTTTTCAACTATGTATAATTATGTTTTATTAAAATAAAGCTTTTTCGAATTTCCTCTATAACTTAAAGATTTGTTTTCTTATATTTATTTTTAGAATGCATTAACTAATAGAAATACTACTATTATATATGAGTATTGCATTCGTTATTTCGCTTCAATTGTATTTCTTATTGTTGAAGCTCGTCAGCAAAATGTTGAAAGGGCTTAATTAAGGTTTATTTCAGTACTTAGTTCAGTTCTCTAGATAAAATCAAGCGAACAAATACTGACTGCAAAATAAAATCAGAAAACAGATTAAATGAATCATTCATATTTTGAAACTGCATCTAGGACATAATTACGTCTATTAAAATGATTAGATTTAGATAAAAATATACTTATTAGGTAGAGAAAATTCACTCAAGTTATACTTGAATTATGAATACGATCTAGTTTTACTTATACTATTGGTTGTTAGATTTATAATTACAAGGGTCTTCAAGTTAAGAGAATTTTCATATTTGATTTATATCTATAACAACTGGAGAGAATTTAATGAAATTCGGTATGAATATACACTGAAGAGCCAAAAAAACTGGTATACGTTTTTTTGCTCTTCTGAACGCACTCTTCTGAATTTAGACACTTCCGCTGGCCACCAAAATCCCCAGACATGAACATTATTGAACATATTTGGGATGCCTTGCAACGTGATGTTCAGAAGATATCCCCACCTCCGCTTACTCCCACTGGTTTATGGACAGCCCTGCAGGATTCATGGTGTCAATTATCTCCAGCACGACTTCACTCATTCATCGAATCCATGCCACGTCGTGTTGCGGCAATTCTGCGTGCTAGCGGGGGCCCTACACGATATTAGGCACGTATTCCAGTTTTTTTTGGCTCTTCAGTGTAGGTTGATGTATTAAAAATAAAATCAGCATTGAACAGTTATACTATACATGCATATTACGTAACCCATTCCTCGGAAGGTATGAAACGGTGTTAGAGAATTGAACAATTTTTAAAGCCAAATATCGTTTGATGCAAAAATATATGCAAGAATAATTGAAATATTTTATCGCAACCACTGGAAGCTAAAACACCAGTGAGACCATAAGACACAGGAGCTGATACCCTCGTATCCATGAAAAATCGTTATTTCGTTACCTGATGAAGGCTTTCCTACACCGGGAGGGGGGATGTGAGTAACAATAACAGAAGAAGATATTCAAACTGTTAACTGTGAGAAAAACCGTTTATTAACTGCTTTCAACTAATATGGTTATAATTAACCAGAATTTTATCGCACCACTTGATGAGGCTATTTAGTTCCTTGCAGTGGATACATATTATAGCAGAAAGGGCTAATCTCATGACCGACAGAACATGTGTTCGAGTCACAGCGTTGACACCGTAATATTTCTTCCATTCCTTTTAACACATGAAAAGTTTCCAGTGCCCTGCACTGCCCATTTTATGACTCTGGACTATTAGAATACAATGCTCTCATTTACGCATAGATGGCAGCACCATAAATTTGTTTAACACCAAAAAAAATTGTATTTACCATTTCTGACGATAGGTGAAACAACCAGTTCAACTAATTAAACCTCATTCTACAATTCATTTGATAAAACACAACTCAACCACTATCTAACTCCAATGCCCATTAAAGCGTAGTTCCAATGTCCAGTAAAATTTCTTTTTTATGCTTTTGAAACCTTGCTAGATGGAAATGGTAAAAAACCGTATAGTTTTGAAGTCATGGTTTCTTAACCATACTAGATGTAAATGGTTTCAAAACTATAAAGGAAAAAAACTTCTTTACCGTAAACTTTACAGTTGATTGGATGGACAGACTGCTGCCGGTTATTTTACCGTAATTTTAGAATGAAAATTCTAACAGTGCATCAGTAAGCATTATTTTATGCTTTAATTACTTTGAATGCAATAATATTGGCTAATTGCCATTTTTTTAATTAGTAATATTGTCTAGAAAAATAATTAGACCGAAGTTATTCAAGAAATTTCAAAAAAGTTAAGCACAAAACATATTTTTAGAAATACTTTTCGGATTGAAATGCTGAAGTGACTTCTTCTTTTTCTTCTCTTACTTTTTTAGGTTAAGAATTGGATGAATAAATAATAATAACTATTAATTTTATTATAATATATAACTTTTGAGCCACGATAGCTCAGGGGATAGAGTGTTCGCCTTCCAATGAGGTGAACCAGGTTCGAGTAGTTAAACATTAGTAGTCGTAAACCCAGAAATTGGATCGACTGTTCAACGACGGTTATAAAATAGAAATATATTACTCTTAATAACAATTGCTAAAATGTCTTGTAGATGTAATGTGCGTTTAGGTTCATTTTCAAAGACGTGCATACTACGAAAATTATGTTAAAATTTCACGTTAAGGTAAAAAAATAACTCAAATAGTAGTTTCCATAAATTTAATTCAAAGACAAACAATGGGGAAAATAATTTTTTGTAATATTTAACGGAACTACTAGGAAGTTGTATCTCACAGTATGCCAAAGTTCAACATTATGTAAATACACCGAAGAGCCATTACAATATGACCATTCTCCATCTATAACAATGGGCTCGCCCAGGTTTTCATGGTTTCTCGCCCAGGAACAATGTTTTCATGGGGCACATAAGAACCCATAATCCTCATAGAACAATCCCTGACGTCTGTAAGCTACTTGAACATAGTTGTAGACCAGATTCACCCATTCATGGCAACAGTTTTTCCTGCAGGGGATGGTGTTTACCAACAGGATAATGCACCATGTCATAAGGGTTGAATCGTCAAGGAACATTCCAGTGACTTTCAAGTCATGCCTTGGCCCCCAAATTCACCTGACCTTAATCCAATAGAGCATTTGTGGTCCCACTTGGAAAACCAAATTCGTGCTGCCACGCTACCCCCGCGCAATGTGAGGGAATTGCAGGACCAGTTGGTGAGCGCTTGGTACCAGATACCTCAGACTGCCTATCAGCACCTTGTGGAATCAGTGCCACGGCGGGTGCTAGCAGTTTTGAGGGTTAAACAGTGGTCCTACATGTTATTAGCAGGGTGGTCATAATGTAATGGCTGTTCGGTGTATCATATCAATACAAATGCTATTGCTTAATACTTACTTATGCTTAGTATTTTTGTAAGCTTACATAAAAGCGTTTATAGAAAGGCCGTAATACTAAGAAGTATATATATAGTACAGAACCCGTTATCCGGAAATCAGAAAACCGGAAAACCAAAAAACCGGAACGAAATTCGATAAATTTTCCCGCCATTTTTTTTTAAATGTTTTTTTCCTCATAAGAATTTAGGATTTTGCTTTCTTTCTTGAAAGATGTTTACCTTACCATCATTTTGGAAATAATCATTAGAGTATTACTTCATCGTTTTTTCTTCTTTTTAAGATTATTTCCAAATAATTTCTTTTTTTTAGTTGGATTTAACAATTAAAAAAAACGGCTTTTTATAGCGATTCAGAAAACCGGAAAAATCAGTTATCTGGAATAGCGCTGGTCCCGATCGTTCCGGATAATCGGTTCCCTACTGTATTTCAATTTTGGCACGTCAATGTAAATCCCTCAGATCGAAGATAGCAAGATCTTTGTTTTTATGTCAAAAGAGGAGAATCTAATCATTAAAAGTAGTTGGTATTAACTAAAATTAAAGTAACTTCACGTAAGCATGAAACTGTGCCTTCTAAAAAAGATATTTTTTTCATAAAGAAAATTAGCCAAGTCAGAAAAATATTATTTTTTTAAATGGCTTAAACTTTCCAAAATAACCTTAAAAGTAGAGGGAAAAAGTTTTCTTTAAACTATCGATATCGAACATTCTGTAGTAACAAGCTGTCTTAAAGTACAAGTTTATAAAAATAAAACACTACATTCTTAATGGTAGTGGTTCTTCTGTTATTGGAAGAAAGAAACCACTTCAAAGAAAGAAATTCGATAACCCTACTGCTTTAACATTCCATGGAAGGATTTCTTTTGTGGAACTTTTTTTAAGTCTTTGAAATAGGTAAAATAATTTTCTTAGTAACTGGGGTTTTGTAAAAACGTGAAATTAAATAGATCTAAATTGAATAAAAAAACTGACTACTTATTCATTCGAAATCAGTTTCAAAGAAATTTCCTAAAGCAAAAAAATTCTTACACTGTTAAAAATTCCGAACAATGTTGCATCAAAAATTGGCATTCATTTGCTGATATAAAATGGTGCTCAATTTTACCATATTTTGGTATTTTGACTAGCTCCAAATATCAGTAGAAAGTTACACCAAAAGTAGGTGTTTTGAAGAAGCAAAACACCTTATTTTAATTCTTTCTTTTTTTTTCCTTTATAAATGCAGAGGATTGTTGGTTGGTTGGTTGGTTGTTTGGGTTTTGGGCACAAGAGCCAGTCTTGGCTGTATCGCGCCTCCAACTAGGTAGATATTTTACAGCCAGGTTCACAATTCTATTTAGTTTAAAAAGTAGATAAATGTATAAATGCCAATATCCTTAAGGTACGAGAAAATGTTAGAGTGAGAATCATCTCCAATTGGTGAAAACAATGACGGATGGAAGGTACCAAAATGACGCAGTCTCTGGTTTTTAAAATTTACTGCATTCGATCAACATATGTATAACAGTTAAAGGTTCTTTACAATTTGTGCATTCTGGTTCTGGTTTGTTTAGAAAAAGGTGTTTATGAGTTATTCGTGTGTGGCCAATACGCAAGCTGTTTAAAAGCACTTCAAGTATTCGACTGATGCTTAACTGTTTATAAGGCTGTATGTAAGTTTTAATGGCGTGTAGTTTGTTATTAGTTTCATTCTTCCAACAGTTTTGTCATTGTGATTGGAGAATATTTTGAATTGACTTTTTTACATCAGAATAAGTCAGCGGATTGTTCGATAGATTGCTTGTTGATTTTGCTATTGAGTCAGCAACTTCGTTTCCTGTTATGTTTGTATGACCTGGAATCCTGCAAAAAGTTACTTTATGTCCATCCTGTAACAATTATCATGAGTGTCTAAAATTTTATTGAAAATGGAGTGAGGATTAGGAGATCGGTTATGTAGCACTGCACCATTATATTGGTATTTATTGGTATTATATTGGTTATATGGTATTTTTCAAGTGCCGAAATGCAGGCCAAGGTTGCTATTTACCGTAAGTTGCTATTTACCGTACCTATTTTATGACATACATCTAGCCATTTTTTACCGCCTACCAAACTTAAAAAGGCAACATAAAGGAAATGAACTTTAATTAATGTAAATAAAACATCTACCTACCTAAATTATACTTGAAACAACATGCATTAATCGTCCCGATACACCGAGACCGAATTGTTAAGAAAACATGGCGTCGTAAACAAATATCATTCAGTTTACAGTCACCGTCAAAGTTTTGTTTCTTTTACCAAATTTTGGTGCTGCTTGTTGCACCATCGAATTATTTCTCTGTTATACTTCACAAATGGGAGATTTCCGTATCGTGATCTGTGGCAGAATAATCGCCAAGTCTAGGAAACCTCCGGGCAGTGACCCGAGAGAAACTGAAAAAAGCATCACAGAAAGGGACCAACTCGAAAGGTATAACTCGTAGCCATCCACGGACAAACATCTACATGTTTTTTTAAAAAAAAATTTGCAAGTTTAAAGTCTATTTGGCACCTTGGCGACTATATTTGTCGCTACAGATCAAGACACGGAAATATCCCCTCACAATTTATGGTGTAACTAAAATAAAATGATCTTTAATTTAACTAAACTTTGGGATAATGAGAAACACTACGCCAAATACTGGTTAAAGATTTACCGAGTATTTTTACAGCGTAAATTGTCCAAAGAAATAAGATAACCAGAATCAGATTACTACTTCAAGTTTTTGATATAATTAGGGCGCTAGGTTACTGATTCGCTGTTGCTCTGCAACACCGAAGATTGCTCCGTAATTATTGCTGTTTCTTGGCATAAAACAGTTACTTCTACGAAAGTTTAAATTATTCTTTTAAAGTACAAGTGCAAAAAAAAATTTTGTTTATTTTCGGTTGTGCACCCACTTATTCGTTTAAAGAATTCCCTGTTGATTCTACAGGATGCGGAGCCAATTTATTCGACAAAAAATAACCACCTTTTAAGCACTTTTCAAGCACTCAAAAATATTTTTAAGCACTTTAAAAAATATATCATAGTTAGGCAGGGTTGGAAAGTTTTTGACAATCCATGGTTTTGTCTTGTTTTAACCGTCATGTCAAAAAAAACAACCTTTTAGCATTGTTTTTGACAATTGTCAATAATCATGAAAATTCGAATCATGTAAAACGAATGGCGTTTTCATACGCTACGGACAGACTTTACGCCGAAATAGAATGGGGTTGAATTAATTATGAAAATATTGAATAGAACAATGTGAACTGTGTCTTTCTGCATAATTTGAAACGAAAATCAACATAGTAAAGGAAAAATCTCATTTTGAAAAAGGGAAAATTAAGCACTTTTTAAAAACACCCGATGAAAAAAGCACCTTTTAGGGCATTTAAAAAACGAAAATCGAAAATAAGCACCTTTAAGCACTTTTTAAAAACGCTACGCACCCTGTTCCATTTAATATGCATTAGTAAACCTATATAATTTTGCTTAGAAATCATTTCTTAAAATAACATTTAAAATTGAAGATACATTGTTATTACAAATTTGATGAGTGCGCAACCGTAATTTACTTCAGTTAACGAAACAGTTTGATATATTAAATATATATTGTGCAAGAAATTGTTGGAATCTCGTAATCATTTAACGAATCTCTTTATTCAAAATTTATAACACTATGTTAATGTTATTTGCACCCAAAAAATAATGGTTGTAAGACGGTTAATAAAATTAGACGCCGTTTCAAATAAGTTTATCTTTAAATGTAGCGTATTAAGAAAATATCATAGAATAAAAAGAAACAAATATTTTAATTTTAAGGTACTAAAGTTAGTAAACAATCAAAATGAAAAACGCAGAGGAGAATAAGAAAAATAAATATTACAGGCAAATACCGTTAAATTAGGATACCGTTATAACTTTTATTAACTTTATCCTAATGAGAACCAAAAATATATGGAAAAATAAATAGTAATGTGGGAAAACTGGACTGGCTTGTAAAAAAAAACCCGAAAACAATGGAAAACTGTGTCAGACCCTTCTGTTCTTATGTTATATAGAGATTTATAGCTCCTATTTGAAAAGGTTCATTAAAGGAGCAATAATTTCTGATTTAATACCATTCCCATTTCTAATTGGCTGGTTGATGCATTTGAAGCGTAAGACTTTCGTATTGTCAACGATTTCATTGGATCCTGCGACACCATCATTTAATTTTTATAAATAGTTAGATTTACTTAAATGATATGAATTTTCTTACTAGGTGGTGTAGTTTACACTAAATCGTTAAAAGTGTCATTTCGTATCTCAGAAATGCTTTAGAAATGCTAGTCAGACTTAAGTCATTTGCGAATTTTTTATTATTATACAGGAGATTAAACAAAATTTTTCTGTTGTAATTTTTTTTTTAAAATTTACAAAATCCCTGTAATTCTTTAAATTAAGAAAGCAAATAGAATAATGTATCCCAGTTTCCGTTTACTAAATATACAATTATTTAGTTAACTATTTAATTATAACTTTATAAATAGTAAACAATGAAATGAAATTATACGGAAAATTAAGGAATTATTATACAAAAACTATGCAGAAAATTATGATTACTGCGCAAAAAAAAATTTTTATACAAAAAAAACAAGAAAAAAAATCGTATAATCTTTAAATATACACAATTATTATACAGAAAATTACCTAATTTTTATATAAGAAATTATTGAATTATTATACAGAAAATTATCATTATTATCATAAAAGGGCATGTAAGCATATTTCCACAAAAAAAAATCATATTTTTATATGTATAGTAGTTTTTTTCCATTGCAGTAACAAATATATCTGAAACAGATTCTTCAAAAAAAATATATTACAGCTCAGATAAAAGGGCATGAAAAAATTACAAATATTATGCAAAATTATTCTGCAAAAAATTATTATATTATTATGCAAAAAACTAGACAACTATTACATAAAAACATACTCCTGTTCAAGTAAAAGAGTATGTGAACTACAAATATTATACCGAATTATTTTATAGAAAATTATCCAATTGCATGATTGATATACAGAATGAGGAAAGATGGTATACAGAAAACTATCATTAGTTGTAGTTCATTTACGTCGTACTAGAGCTGCACAATGGGCTATTGGCGACGGTCTGGGAAACATCCCTGAGGATGATCCGAAGACATGCCATCACAATTTTAATCCTCTGCAGAAGGGATGGCACCCCTGCTTCGGTAGCCAGACGACCTGCACGCGAAGTCGAGGACTTTACGGAAAAATAGTTTAATGAGGACCGATACCGCGCACTCTCGATCCCTACGCAGGCTGATCAAAGTGGTCCTCCATCCGCTTACTGACCGCAGTCAGTGACTAATTTCAGTTCCGAGTGTTTTAAGCTATTCAAATATATTCTATGAATTGTTAAATATTGCAAGTTAACTTTTTTTCCAAATTTTTTTTTAAGTGAGACTTGTTATGGTTTTAAAATCAACTATAAAATTTGATTAAAAAAAATTAGTTTTAAGTCAGTTTCTTGAAAAAAATTATGCCTTTCCTTTCAACTTTTCTATCCATCATAATTTAGCACACTCATACACATCATAGCATACTGACCGCAGCCAGTGATGCTTGACTTCGGTGTTCTGCTGGGAACCGCGTCTTAACGATCAGTCCACTGCGGAACAACTATCATTAGGAAAATTATTATTATTATACAGAAATTTACACAAAAATATTTGTTACAATTCACTTTTTTTTAAAATCTCTGTAACCGTTTAAATTTTAAAAAATCAAGTGCCATAATAAACAGTTTTTTTCTCTAAATATTTATTATTTCGTTAACTATTTAATAACAACTTAATGATAAGTAAAAAATGAATATAATTTAATAAATATTTATTTCCGTAGACAATAAAACATTATTCAACCTTTTTTTACACTATTATTATATATATATCTTATACATGTTGTTTCTTTGGAGCCATTTAAATTCCATTTCTCCTTTCGCTTCTCCGAAGAAAATATTGAGAAAATATATGGTACTATTTTCTTCCTCGAAAGAAAATCAAATTTCCACCATGTATAGTATTTTTTTTCCATCATAGTCACAGACCCATCTGGAACTGATGCATCAAAAAACATATTTTTGCTCAGATAAAAGGACGTGTAAGCTAGAAAGCTTCGATAACTACAAAATATATACATAAAAAGCGATTTTTATGTGTGTGGTTTTCCATTGTGGTTTAGATAAAGTTCATAGTTTAAATAATCTGCTTGAGTTTAAAAGGAAACAAGTGCTAAGCGAACTCTTCTGTGACTTTGTGTGGGGTTGTCTTCTAGAATTTCGAGAATATTTTTTTCATATAAATATGTGTGTCAATTTTTAAAAACTTTAGTTTTATGGTCAGAATATTTTCATATTTTTCGTAAATAAGAACGAGGGGTTACATTTTCGATATTTATTTTATGGTTCTTGGAATATGTTTGTTTTAAACTCTTCCTCTCATCCGCTAATTGCTTAGTATGAGAAATGAAATAGTTTTCAGTAACAGTTATAACATTTTGCTTTGTGTTCGAAAATGGAGAAAAATAAAAAAACGATATTCCATTTAGTCATTTTTTAAAAAATTGCTTTTAAATGTAACAGTAATTTATAAAAAGAAAAATTTATATTTTGCCTACAAAGCTCAAAATATTAATAATCATGCAATAGCAATAATAAACATTTGTTTGTAAATTCATTTATGCAAAAATCACTAAAAAAATGAGATAAGAAATTTTTGCTCTGATCTTTTGCAAAAGCTTTTCTTCTATAGAAGAGTTTGATCTGTCTTTTACTATATGTACAATACTACTTAGGGCTGAAAAAAGGGTTATTTTTCTTTATTAGTAAACTCTTATTAAAGATTTTACTATACAGGTTAAATTAAATCAGTAATTGCAGAAGTGTATCTTGATATTATATAAAATTAATTATGTAACTATGTTGTGTTGCTTGAACTTGTCGCAACAGTAAATAAAATTATTTACATGGTTTTTATGATACCTCAGAGCAGGGCCATTTTAATAGCATATTGCACCCCCTGGTACAAAAATGTTTTAGACACCTAGAAGGTGCCATAACTAAAAAAAACTTCCCATACATAAAATAAATCATTTTTAAGATATGCAATAATTTTAAAAAATTGAAACACATTTTGATTACCCCAAAAACTCAAATAAAATATAATTTTTTATAAAATAAGATGCTAACCAGTTATAATCATCAAATAATAAAATAATTTTCAAAACCGCGTAAGTTAATTAAAATAATTACATTAAATAAGCATAAAGGTATAACAAATCAAAAAAAAAATTCGATAGGTATGAATTATTTTGTTAAACTAAACAATTAGTAAAACATCTTTTAATGCACATCAGCCATAATCAGTTTAAACGAAATTGCTGTGCCATAGCATGTGTAATTCTGATATATATATATATATGTATGTAATACAAAAATTATAAATACTTTCGTATTAATAAAAGCATTAAAACTCTTTTCATATAATATCTTTGGTAAAGAATAGGTGTAGAGATATTCTATTTTGGGACTTCAAGGCTGAAAACATTCCAATGAATGATAATTAGATTCATATTTCAAAGGAGGAGTTATTTTTAGAATCTTCCCCTCTCTCACTTCCATATTAGGAAGCATTAAAGGATATCCCATAATGCGTAGGGTTACAAGGTATGCGACGATTGAGCCTTTCACCTCCTTTTCTATTAGTATATAATGCAGGAGCAATTGTTTTTCCGCGTCTCTTGCTGTATGATGTGCTCCATGTAAGATGCTCCAACCTTCCGGAGTTTTGTCCATCCCCCTCACTGGAGAGTGGGTGTGAAATGTTATAGTCACCAGCCTACTATATATATATATATATATTATATATATATATCCCTCCCTCTCTTTCTCTCTTTTATGTTATTCTTACGACGCTCTCAAGTTTCAGATCGCCCATCTGAATCACATTTTGGCGCACTATATTTGTGCCGCTTTCATCGTAAATCGAAATGATTTTTTATCTTTCATTTTTTTTGCAATTATTTCTTTCTTTTTTTCAACCATTTTTTTCGGAAGTTATTGCTATGCATTCCCACGTAGCGCATTTGACACGTGCTGAATTTAAGTGATTTCTTAACTTTTTTTTTTCAATTATTGTTGTACTTTTCCAAGTAATTTTGACGATCCCGTCATTAAACTGCGATGCGAATTTCTAATCGCGCATTTAAATAATCACTTTTTGATCAAATTTATTCGGGACAGTTTTATCATAAATCCAAGTTATTTTCCCATCGTTTCTTGGGCAATGAATGTGATTTGGTCGAATATTCGGCAAAAAAGCATAGACTGAATACGGTATATTCAGGCCAAATAGCAACATTTTTTAGAAACATAACACTGAAACCAAACTTTCAATGCGAAGAATAATATTTTGCGGAAAAAGCATTCATAAAACAACGTTAAAAAATAAAGCTTATCAGAAACGCGCTTGAAAATGCCGCACTATCATAAAAATGAAATATTATATACAAAAGCAAACCAGAGAAAATAATATATATCTTATTTTTCAAAAGAAAATTTTAACGCTGAACATCTCAGTTTTCCAATTACCACATATTCAAGAAAAAAAGAATTAAGTCCAACAGAAATGCTTTTAAAAATTGCAGCGTTATAATAAAAACTTCTATAGAAAATTATTTTTAAAAAAGACAAAAAAAATAGATTGAAAAAAAAAAAACTTTCTTAATTTTTTAAATTAAAATCTTTTGCTGAAAATCACAATGTAACTTTTTTACATTGCCATATTTTTAGAAGAGAAAAAAAGTGCTATAAAGCAAAGTTTATTAGTAACGTTCATTAAAAAAAACATGCTGTGGCATGATAAAAACGCTGATAAAAAGAAAAGTTAATTAAAAAGAACAAAAAAAACAGATGAAACAAATTGTTCTTTGTTCTTAAAACAAAATTTTAACATTGAAAATCACAGTTTCATATCTTACCGGTAATCTGTATTACAGTACAGGGAAAAAGTGACAATAACTTAATAGTATGAGTCGTTTAGTAAAAATGCTGCGTTATAATAAAAACAGTAAAAAGGAAAAAAAATTCTTTTAAATTCTTAAAACTTAAAGTGTTGAAAAATGACGTAGTTGACTTGTCTGGATATAATTTTTTTATAAAGGTAGAAGTGCAAACATTTGTTGTTCGGTATAAAGTAATCTAGTTTCAATTCTTCGAGTTTTTCCATTTGTTTTCTAGAAAATAAATTTGCAAGCCATGAGCAGAAATAAGAATTTTGAAACTGTTTAAATTTGTTTAAAAACTATTTCTTAAAATAAACAATACTATAATATAGTTAAAAATACGATTTTATATTATTCTTTATCATATCTATACAAACTCAAAAAAATAAATAAATAAATAACTGAGAAAAATACTTTTCTTAAAAATACTCGAATATTTGGCCAATTATTTGGACAGGTGAATTTTTAACAGAAGAGGCCAAAATACTCGTTACATCCCTACTTTTAATTCATTGTTATTGCAACCCGGGAAATTTAACTGAGAATGAATTCTTAAAATTATTACTACCACAGAATTGAGAATGTAATTTTGATTTCAATTTTTTGTTGCTTAAGTGATCTTTTTTGGTAGAAAAAAAGGAAACGTTTATGATGTAAAAAATTTAATAATTCAATAAAAATAAATAATCATTACGAAATAAATATTGAATCTTATTTTGAACTATAACGTTTTTGCTTTTATTTTAAGCTTTTTTTAAACCTTATAAATTTTCTTGAATTAAAATATTTGAATATATATTATTTAATTTGTATTAATTTTTTTTCCTACTTTCATTCTGTGAGTATTGCAGTATTTTATCTTTCTGTTAGAATTTATTTTAAAATGAACTGCGTGAAATGATAAAAAAAAAAAAAAACATTTCTTTAATCTAATGTTTTTTTTCCAATGCCCAACTAGGTTGATATTTCGTCAATTCAGGCATATTAGGCCAGATTTGTTGGCCACTCTTTCAGGGGCAATATAATTAGGTGAGCCAACATTACTCCCACAGTAAGTACAGATAGTACAAAGTTTGATAAAACACCCCCGCATTGTCTGGGTTTCAAGCCCGGAACCTTTATGATGCAAGGCTAGTTCAAATAGCATAGCAGAAAAATATCATAGAAGAAGACTAAGAACAATACTTTAAACCAAATAAATTTTAAGATTAAAATTTATGTAAAATTTTGGTCAAAAATAGATTTAGAAACAGGATGTAGCTTTTAAAAGTGTGAGAAAGTATTTCGATTTGAATAATTAATTAGTAATAAAGTAGGAGTTGTTTTATAGCAAAGAAACTAACATCAAAAGATTAATAGAAGCTTTTTATGTTACATCCCCCCTCGCCGAAAAATTTTGACTAATATCTAAAAATTTTTAAAATTATCCCTTTGCAAAACTTTCCCTATGATGACACAATTAAAATAAAAAGAATTAAATTGCAATGTTAACAAGATGTAAAGTAACATGAATTATAAAAATTACACATTAGTACACAAAGTAATTTTTTTTTTTTAAACAAGTGTTCGAGGAAGAAAAAAAATTTGAAGTAACGCTACCATCAAATTGAAATGTTATATCTTCATTTTCAATAGATTTTTCAGTCCTTCTTGATAATCACAGTAAATAAAGTTATTCCTCATACTAACACAATTAAAATAAACTTTTCACTTAAGACAAGAAAATCTATAAAAAGTTTCTAAAAGATGTAAATATTAACATTCAACAACATGAAAGATAAAAAATAATATGAAAGTGCAAGTGATATGAGATATAAAAATACAAATTGACACTTTTTATCAAAAAAATTTCAATATAAAATGTAAAAAAAAATTGTGACACAATGGTCTTTAATCTGAAGTTTAAGACTTCATTATTTTTATTTCAATGAGAGAATATAAAAAATTGCGACACTGGTAAATTTGATGGTTATTTTACCCTTTGAGGTTCAACTTTTATTGTCCCTGTATACTATTTATTTTTAGCAAAAATATCTGAAAAATTTCTTAAAATTCCTGAAGCTGGAAATTTTTTTCATTATCTTGAATTTGCATAATTCCGTCAACATGATTTTGACAATGCGGCCCCACTTTATCACACTCAGTCTCAAGAACACTTGAAAATTCAAGATTTTTTCAGTTTTGCTATTTAAATCTTTATTTTCAGTCTATCTTTTGTATTATTTTTCTTTAAACTCACTTTGTTAACATTTTTCTTTTTACTATTCTTCTTTTTTTTTTATGCCCAAATTTTTATTTTCTTCCTTTCTTTTTGTTTTTCTTAGATTTGAAATTTTTTTTCTTTTCTATCTACTTTCTTTTTTGGTTTTTTTATTGCAAACATTAACCAAGATTTCAGGAAAAAAAATTTGTGAGAAAAAATTACTTTTACAATCAGAAAAGGTGATCAGTCTTCTCAGAATTTACATTACAACCCGTTTAACACAATTCATTATTAATTGAAATCCAAAACAAAGCTTTCAAATTCAATATGGTATTAGGTAAATCAGTTTTTTAAAATTTGACTGACCTATCTATTTTCCTTATTTTTAATTTGAAGTGCAAGTTAGGTTAATTTGCAAATAACTTTTTGTTTGTTTTCATTTATCTTTTTTTTTTCTTTTTGGACACATAACTTTTCGAAAATATTTGTTGGGTTAATTTTTAAAGTACCACCTGTGTTAGTATTTAACAAGATAGTTTTCTTAGTCACCATCGGGTAGTTGTTACTTTTATTATTTTTATTTTGAATGTATTTTGAGTGTATCCGGATACTATTCATTGTCAATTTGTGGTTTGGTCACTTTATGTTGGATTCGACTCTTTCTCTAATAAACTTGATCTGTTAATGGAAATGCCTGAACCTTCTCTGAGTCTAACTTCATTTAAATTCTAATTTTGAAAAATTTTGTATTGATTTTCAAAATTATTTAATGCACTATTTTTGATTACCATCTTTAATTTGTAATTTTTGCCACTCCGTAAGGGCATTCAAATAATCAAATTTCAATAATTAAATACAACATTTAGAAGGAAGAAAAATAAATTTAAATATATGAATAGCACATATTTTGCTTTTTTAAACACCATAATAAAATAAAAATTTAAATTTCACTTCTACAATTAATATAATATACACTGTGATATATAATGCAACAAAAAGAGTGATTCCTTAAATAATTAAAATTATAATCATACTGAATCAAAAGTGAAAAAAAAATATATGATGGTAACACTAAATTTTAATATTAGTTAATTTAAACAAATAATATTGTAAACCATTGAATAAAATTTCAATAAATGGAAATATTATCAAAATATAAATATCAATTCGCGATCGCAACGCTCGAGTACGCCGTCTAGCGGGAGCCTGTAAATATCAGACATTAATTTATCACGTTTTCATTTAGTTCCATCAAATTCATTGACAGAATCAGACGCCATTTTTTAGCAGCAAATAAGAAGCAAAATTTCCCTAAGGAAAAGGCCGAAGAACTTGAAAAAATCTCCAGAATATTAGTAAATCTTTCAGGAACAGAACACGCCAAACATTTGAAGAAAAATTCCTGAATAATTTTTAATTTCTATTATCAATAAACTTGCAACTGATGACTTCCGATTTCGGATACTGTTACAGATGTGTGTATTAAGGTAAAATGCATTTCTTTTGTCTTCAATTCATTACGAATTAAAGTGAAGTCAACATTGCTTTCGTCATTCCAGTGAATAAATATGAATTCAGAACATACAGAATTGTAATAGTTATAGCATATTCTTCTTCGTTATAGAATAGTAAATATTTCTGTATCCATATAATTCGGAAAACAACAATAAAAAATTATCCAAGTTACTTGAAATAGTGCCATTTGTGCTGATTCTTAATTAATTTTAATCATTTTCTTGGTAAGTATTTTTTAGTTTTGAAAGAATAAGTTCAACTAGAATTCAGCTATTCTGTTTTTAGCTACATATTCAAATTCATATTAATTATAAAATTTTGCTGTGTAGTATGTTATCTAAAAGTAATGAAGGGATAAACTATGTATCTATTATTTGAGAATAAAGTTTTCAAACAAGGAACTTATCATTTTGGAATTCTCCGGGAATTATAAATCAGGTAAGTGCAATGACTTTTACAATAAAAAATTTGCTTGTAAATAATTGTTTTTCATTTGATGATGGTTCTCTACAGAATGGTTCTTTACGTCTGATTAAGAACTATAAGAATAATAAAAAAAACAATATGAAAGTTTTTATTTCAATGTAAAGAATTCTTAAAATCGTTTTTTTATCCTAAGAATTCTTTATTTTCCGTTTTTTTGTTTATAATTTTTTGATAAAAATTGTTCTCAAAATCCTTTTTTTGAAAAATTAAATGGTATAACATTATGTGTTTATGTATACTTCTTGTATATTCCAATGTTTGAAGTAATATGATTCAGAAAAGTATGGAATAAAAATTCGGTACTTACGTATTAACGCCACCGCCGCTACAGATTTGGCGGTTTTTAAGTGCCGCCAATCTACACTTAAAATTTTGCGACAATTCATAAAATAAAACACTTTATTTAAAATCAAAATAGTCAATCGGATTTCGGTGGAAAATGAGCCGATATAGAGTTTAGCATAGATTCGAAACAATCATATCGCCATATGAACTCTGATAAATAAGATTCCAAATGAAATAACATTTCCAAAACGAACGTTTACCAAGATAAAGTTTTATGTTGTGGGAATTGGTACATTTTCGTTTTTTCGGTAAAATATTTCCCTCCTAAAAAAATACAATTGCATCTTGTTTTGTTTTTGGCAAATCCCAAAGACGAATTTTTGTAGCACTAAAAATGGCGACAAAAAAGAATTGTTCATTTGTTTTTGTTTCGTCAGCATTCTTTATTTTACGTTTCTTAGTTTCTAAATAATGATTTTTATTGAAACTTGAAATTTTTTGATAAAAGTTGTTGTCAAAAAACTTTGTTTACAAAATTAAATATCATAAAATTATGAGGCTTATGTATACTTTTTGTTCATTTTAATTTTTGAAGTAATATGATTCTTAAAACTATAGAATGCGAAGTTTAAATGGGCCTTTCATGTTATATCATTAAATTTAGTAATACTATTTCTCGGGCATTACGTTTTAACTCTTATAAGAATATACATATTTTTTTCTGTTAATGTACAAATATTTTTCCGATGTGTTTTGGATATTCCTTCTCTAATAAAAAGAGATACCATTTTGTTTTCGTTTGCATAAGAAAGAATATCAAGCATTTTTCTTTTTTAAATTTAATTAGCCACAATAAAGAAGGAACGTTGCAATGCTACGTGCTACATTAACGACGTTTTTAGAGTAAATGAATGACTGTTCATGTAGAAATCGCAGGTATTAGTCTCATACAACAACGCCCCCTATAGTTCGTTGCGATCGCGAATAGCCATAAATTTGTTTGTTTAAATTTCGAGATATGAGCGTGAATGATTAGAAAGCATTCACGTTTAAAAATTTCACCTGGAGAATACCATTAAAAATATCAGAGCATGATTTGTCAAATAAGTATAATTGATGTAAAATGTGTAAAATATTAATCCCCCCAAAGAGATTTTCATAGCACTCATCCATTTTTGTTCACAAGATTTCACTAATAAGCACGATCCACTAAAGTTCACACACTGAACACAGCTTGCTTTGGCCAACATTAAGTGCCACCAAGATGAACTTCTGGAAATGTAGAATCGCTGTCATTTTGAAATAGGCATGAAATCAAAAATATGGAACAGCAGGTCTTTAGAGGCATGGAATTCTCGAAAAGGTGAAGCAAGCGAAAAATCTTTTTTTTTTTTCTTAATGTTTTCTCCATAGTCGCTCCAATCCAAGAGTAAGCACGACAGTTAGTAAAAAGGGGAATAAACCAATTTTCTTCGTTAAGATGAGTCACAGACTAACGCCGAAAGTGATAGAGAAATTGTGGCAGATTATGCTTTCGATTTCTGGGTAGAACGGGAAAGTGTCGCCAGCCAGGGTCAAGGTTCATCCAAATCCAATTAATTTCGCAGCATTGGCAATAAACTGCTCAGCTTTCTCTTCAAGTCAATTTATGACATTTCGCTGAGAAGTCCAATTTCGATCCGTTCGTTAATAGGCTCAAATCTTCCAACATAGTAGAAGTGTGTTCTTTCAGTTAATTTTTTTTTCTTTCTGTTTTGAAGAAGCGTTTAATATTATCCTGCGCCCGTTTCATCAGTTCTTATAATCCTGCTCGGCTTGAAAAATGATGCAGTCGGACCGAGCAGGGAAACAGACACAGGATTTTAATGAAGTCAGATGTATTTTATTTAGATCATGTTCTTATGGAAGACCAGCGAAAAGTGATGTTAACTCCATTCAGGATCAGTCTTTCTGGTAGGGAAAATCTTGCAAAAGTCCGAAAATGTCCCTATTTAGGGAAATCTTAGAAATTACTATTGGTTAATGAGCTTGCTCGAGTGATTCCCACGGCTTAAAAGGGAAAAGGGAAAAAAGATCTTTATTTAAATTTATGCATAGTTTGGCCAAAAATAGATTTAGAAACAGGATGTAGCTTTTAAAAGTGTGAGAAAGTATTTCGATTTGAATAATTAATTAGTAATAATAATGTTTTATAGCAAAGAAACTAACATAAAAAGATTAATAGAAGCTTTTTATGTTACATATATATATATATATATATATATATATATATATATATATATATATATATATATATATATATATATATATATATATATATATATATATATATATATATATATATATATATATATATATACATGTAATTTTCTACACAATTAGTTCTACTTTCATTAAAAATCGTCAACATAATGAATTTTATGAATTATGTATGCAACACAGTAAAATATTTTACTTATAAAACTTAGAAAAAAGTATGGTCAATTATAGTAAAATT
The DNA here is from genome assembly GCF_982258835.1 of Parasteatoda tepidariorum. Classification (NCBI taxonomy): domain Eukaryota; kingdom Metazoa; phylum Arthropoda; class Arachnida; order Araneae; family Theridiidae; genus Parasteatoda; species Parasteatoda tepidariorum. Next base: position 82,279,810 of record NC_141755.1, read on the forward strand.
TACTATACTCGAATATAGTAAAATTTACTATGCTATCCGAATATAGTAAAATTTACTGTGTTTCTGGCAATATGGAAATACCAGAATCTCAGCAGTTCTAACCGAAGTGCTTTGGTATTGATTTTGGTAAAATTAACAATAAAATATGTCTTGTTTTTTATCATTTAAATGGAGTTTTTTTACCATATGTTTGGTAGTAAATAAACTAAAATTCGGTATCATTTGATAATTTTATTATATCTGTCATAGCATAAAAACAAGTTAGTTGATGAAATTTACTTTACAGTTTTGTAATTATTAATAAATGTGTGATAAAATGAGAAGTTGTTGGAAGATTAACAAAAGTCACTAAATTCAAATTAAATGGCATGATACTGATTTCGATGGAATGATACTGATGAATGGAATGATACAAGGAAAACACAGGGCTGAAAAGTTATTACTTTTTCGTATTTTTACTGTGGTAAATTGTTGGCTCTGGGAAAGAGTAAGAACTATTATTTTGAAAACCAGACTATTGCCTTACAAGCGGGAAAAAATTACCAAATGAATGGTTTAAAAACCGTATATTTTAGTTTTATTAACCAGAATTATGTCTTTTTTCTTATAATAAATGTCATTACCATGATAATTTTACCAGAATTGTTTTATTCATGTATAAAGTTACTTGCCACTAAATCACTAATTAAATTTCAATTGCAGAACTCTTGAGGTTCTTGAACTTTTTAAAAACCTCAAAAATAAAATTTAAATTTTTAAGTCGTCAAAGAAATGTTAAAGTGTCAGTCCTTTTCCCTTTTAGCCACTTTTTTTTTCTTGCAAAAATTTTTGATCGATGACTTTACGCTTTGTTAAGAGACTTGCTTGCACTTTCCGTTTTCTGCCGTTTATCAATCATTGAGGCATGTGCTGTCACGTCATGAATTTTATCTGGAGTCAATATTCTTTTAGTGCTGCTTTTAATATGTCGTTTGTAAGAACTACTCATAGTGAACAAAATTCCCAATCAAATGTTTTATTGTTCATTGCAAATAATATAGTAGTTAAATGAATTAAATAAAATGCATTATTTAGTGGTTGTTTGAATAATTTCCTTATCTCAAGGTTTATAGATGGAATTAAGAATAAAAACTTAGCTCGAATGAAGGCAGTAAATTGGTCATAAAAATATCTTTTTAACTCTGCCGTAACAATAAGAATTAATTTTTTAAAAAACATTTCATTTTTAATGTCTATAGTTTTAATGCAATAAATTACATTTTGCATTTTAGAAAAAGAAAGTTTGATGGAAAATGCTATGTTTAACATTAACAAGCTTTTGACGATATTTCAATTTTAAGGTCATTATTTCTACTCAGAGAAATCAAAACTTTCATATTATTACTTTTCAAATATCTTTTCTAGAAAGAAGATTTCCTGACAAAATATTAGGAAAACATAATGCTGTTTCCCCAAATTCCATTTTTTTTATTGAAAAACTAGTTGGGCAATCTCCTTTTGTTTCAAAGGTGTAATTTGGGAGTACAAATTAGTTCGGTCTGTTTTCTTGTGGTCAAAAATGCATTTATTTTTGAACAAAATGAATGAACAGATTAATCAAAGTATCGTTCATCGCTAGCTACTACTTTTCCCTACCTCTCAGGCAATTTTCGAATTCCATCTCGAAAAAATGTCTCGTCTTTTGAGGCGATCCAAGTTAGCGGTCAATTTTCGATTTTTTCGAAAAAAGTGAAGCTGTGACCTGCCAAATCATGCTGCATCCGTTGGAACAACCAGTAATCAGAAGGAGCAATGTCCGGTGAATACGGCAGGTGTGGTAAAATATCCTACTTGAGCGTTTCCAAACAATTTTTTCACGTTTTTTGCAACATGAGGCCGACCGTTATCATGCAGAAGAATAACTTTTTCGTGTCTTTGCTCGTATTCCGGCCGTTTTTCTCATGATGCATGGCTCAAACGAATCAATTGTAGCCTATACGGATCGCCTGTAATGGAATCGCCAGTTGTAGCAGCTCATAGTACACAACACCATTCACCATTCTTCTTTCACAATTCACCATTCTTTTTTCACCGTTCACCATTCTTGAAAAGTCGAAACCATTCCTTACATGATTTATCAATTGGAGAATTGTCACCATAAACTTCTACAAGCATTCGATGCGCTTCAGCTGCACTTTTCTTGATATTAAAGCAAAAACATAAAAACCTCCCGCAAATGGTGCTTAGTTACCACAAAATTTGACATATTCAACAAAGTAAAAAACATGGTTTTTGTATGAAACCCAAAGTGATATAAACTGAATACTATTGACAGATGTTAAACCTCTCTGAAACCACCGAAACCAGCTGTCACTATATAACTTTCATAACAGCAGAGTCATCTTTTAAAGACGGACCAAACTAATTTGTACTCCCAATACATTGAATAGATGGTATACTAGGCTGTATAAATAGTTAACTTGCTTCAAAATGATAATTATGGAAAAAGCATGTTTCATGCGCTCAAATATCAAGACACAAGACTGACCATTCTCTAGACTGACCATAAGAAAATGAGGAAAACAAAAAAATATTTAAAACAGAATGCTTAAAGTTGCTAATGAAAAAAGAGGGAAATAAAACTAGAAAAACTGCAGTGGCTGAGAAAGGCGAATCAGTTGAGCTGTTTTAAGCGCTGGAAACATACCGACATTTCCCGCATAATATATAGTTTTTGAAGCAAATAAAGTTTTTATATTTTAAAGTATACTTTTCTGCTTCATTTTATTTAGCATTACATTACTAGTCAGTGAGACTAATGGGTTTAAGAAGCCTTATTGTTAAATTGTATATGATTGAATTTTAGTGATGTTTTAAGAGACTTATTATTTCAGGTAGGAGACTATAATCTATTTATGGAACTAGACTCTCCGCCCACACCTTGTTTGCACCCCTAATTTACCAGCCCCATTGAAGATGCAGTATTAGGATTTAATTTCGCTACGCGCTTAATGTTAATGGAAAAGGGGCTACTTCAATTAATTCGATGATCTTGGGCATGAAAGGGATGGGACTGATTTAGCCCCGATTCTCCATTAACTATAGCTGAGCGTGATAGAATGGTCTTCACTCTAGGATGACCATACCGGAAAATTCTAGACGTACTTCTCCTATTTTGCCCCGATGCGCCCTACGCCGCTTTGAGGCAATGAGCAGGATTTTGGAATTGAAAATTTATTTTTTAGATGCATTAAAAGCAAAGTCAATGTCCTCAGAAAAAAAAGCCATAAATTCTGAAATATTTAATGAAGTTAGAAAATTTTTGATCAAACCATCTACAGTTTCAAAACCTGTATCTTTTCATTTACTGTGCTGTTATTTGGGCTGTAATTGAGTGCTAGAAATAGCTGTATTCTCTGAAAGTTTCTAATAAGGAAGTTTTGGAGTCTTAAGGACTGCATAATAAATTCATCTCCTATCAAAACGAACCCCTGTGCTCGGTACAATATCGTCATTATTTAAGGCGTTTTAAATTGCAAACTTATCTTTATTCAGGTGCAAACTTGTGGAGTTTTTCTTGACTAAAACAGTTGTGGAATATAAAAAAAAAACTGATCCCTACCATTTTTCACATTCAATTCAAGCATCTCTTAAGGAACAACAGAAAGTTTGAGAGCGACGTATATCAAGCGCATTACCTCTTTTCTTCTGAATCGAATTGTTAATAGAAACCCAAAATACACTAGTTTAATGATTATTATTACTAAATTATACTGCTAATATTTTCAAAATTATTACTTTTTTTAATTATTTTAACTATTGCTTACTCTTCCAAAATATTAACATTTTTAATAAGTTTTAAATGTAAAAATTACCGAGATTTTCCTTGTTCCTATAGAACCAGAAACACGGTAAATTTAACCATATTTTAGCAATTTTAATTCTTTTTTTTCTCGGTGTAAAATAATATTCAAGCTAATCTTAAGAAAAAATCAAAATTTTAAAGATTCAAAATTGTTTTTGTTCTCGGAATATATTGAGAGGAGATAATCAAATGAATACTGGGAACACTTCTTTAGTAGTAGCCGGCAATCAAACTGATTTTCATCTTTTTTAGTCCCACCTTTCTCAACAGTGATTTAACGTATTATGATACAAAAAATTACGTCTCTCTTCACTTAAATGTCTTACAGCAACTCTTAATTGCACATATTTTTTTTAAAAAAATATTAAAAATACATATTAAGGATGGTGATGACGGAATGCATAATGTAAAAATTGCAAACACAGAAAAGATATTACTTTTTTATTATTCAGTTATCGATATAGCTGTATTTAATTGAGATTAACTGAGAGAAGTTGCAGCTTTTTCAGTAGTTAAAAAATGATTTCGAAATTAAACATTTCAAAAAATTATTATTTTCTTCTTCTTTTTTAAAATTTACGTGGTATTACCATCCATACAACAGCAGATAAGTTTTCATTTTTTGGTAAAACAGAATCAGAAAGAAGATCGTATTTTTTTTATTAATTTTTAAGGAATTTACCCTTATATTTAACAGAATTTCTTAATCTATATAAAAAATATTCGTTTTATGTACCTTGAAAATTGAATAATTCTATTTATCTTTTCTACTTTGAATTTCTTCACTTATTTTATCAAATTGTGTTTCTCACAAGTTCATAAAGTTTTCCGAAAATAATAATTTTCCTACTTATACGAGGGTTGCTATTTATATTTCTGGCCTTGGCAACAGTAAGTGTTGCTAGGCGACCGCAGACGATTTTAATCGAAAGTTTGATATTTTTAAACATAAATTCAGCAGGCGATTTACCATTATAGCTTTATTTGTGTTGTTGGCAGTAAATTGAAAAGTTCTTCTCTTTCAAAAAATGGAATTGAATCGTGAACATTTTCGTGCCATTATTTTTCATAACTTTCGACGTGGATTGTCAAGACAAGAGTGCTTTGATGAACTTAATTCTTTATTCAGCGATAAAGCGCCATCCTACAGCACTGTAAAAAATTGGTATAACGAATTTAATCGTGGTCGATGTTCGATCCAGGACGAATCCCGTGCAGGTCGTCCAAAATCCGTTGTTGTGCCAGAAAAGATCCATGCTGTGCGTGAACTGATAAAGCAAGATCGTCATGTGAAATACCGTGAGATAGAGGCGTCTTTGGACATTAGTATGACTAGCATCAATAAAATATTGCATGAACATTTGAGTGTAAAAAAAATTTGTTCGCGTTGGATCCCGCATAATCTGACAAACGCTCAAAAAAAGGCTCGTGTCGATTGGTGCAAGGAAATTTTGGAAAAATAAGTTCAAGATACATCAAAGGCTGTGTATAACATCTACACAGGTGACGAATCATGGATCTATGCATATGAGCCGGAAACAAAACAGCAATCAACTGTATGGGTCTTCCAAGACGAGGCAAAACCAACAAAAGTTGTTCGAGGAAGAAGCACATCGAAACAAATGATTGCCTGTTTCTTCGGCATTAAGGGTCATGTGGCAACAGTAGCGTTAGAGCAACGCAGGACGGTCAATTCTGAATGGTACACGACCATTTGTTTGCCAGAAGTCAGCGGAGAAATTCGAAAAAAGCAGAAGAAAAGGCGAATCATTCTTCATCATGACAATGCGAGCTCTCACACATCGACTCAAACAAAGGCATTTCTGACGGAGCGAAAGATCGAACTGATGGGTCATCCGCCGTACAGCCCTGATTTGGCACCCAATGGCTTCTTCTTATTCCCACACATCAAAAATAAATTACGTGGACAACGATTTTCGACCCCCAAAGAAACGGTTGATGCATTCAAAACGCATGTTTTTGAGTTACCTCAATCGGACTGGAAAAAGTGCTTTGAAGATTGGTTCAAACGCATGCAAAAGTGTATTGATCATCATGGAGAATATTTTGAAAAACAATAAAACCAATTTCGATCCTACATATTTGTTTTTTCATTATTAGGCCAGAAATATAAATAGCAACCCTCGTATATGTAAGATTATTAAAAAGCTAACGCAAAGAATAAATGCGTTAAGAAAATAATGAAGTCCCCGTGTATTTTAAAGTATTATTTATTGTAATTTATTTTATTTGTGCATACTTCAATTTTTTAAGTGAATTAATTCTATTTTCATTTATTAAAATAACTAAATAAAAATTTGTAATGGAAAATTTATGTATGAAAAAAAAACTTCTTTCATTTACAATTTTTTTTCTCCAGGTGCTGTTACATATTTTTAGAAACAGATGAACAATAACTTTTTACCACGCAAGAAAAGTACTCTCTTTGCAAATGATCCAAATTTTTCATATTTAAAATAACTTGCATCTTCTAACCATGTTATTACCTTTAGTGACCGTATTTGTAATTAGTAAAATGTCTAATGAGAAAATTCTTTTGGGTTATCATAAGAAAAATAATATTATCCTATAAATTTAATAGAACAGTAAAGTGCATCAGATATAAAATGTCTTCAAGGACTTTTATTATCTTTCATGAATTGGGAACGATGAAGCTATGATGTTCCCTGCAATTTCGAATTGTTCACGATTTCGATTCGATTGTTCACTTTAATTGGCACTAATTTTAGTCAAGGCAAGAAAAAAGTATGGAAACCTAGAAAATGCAACTGGAAATTATTTTTGTTCTGAAAAAAATGTATATTCTGTTCCAAAATATTCGAAGGGATTATCTAATTATTTAAAATAAATTTCGGGGAAACCTGTATTCCATCAGGGAGAAAGCCTAGAGACTTTAACAGTTTTTAAGAACCTAACAGTGACTTTTATTTTTATTTCTATTTGTGACCTGAAACAATAGATAACAATGACAGCAAAAGCTTACATTCGCAATATTAAATTAATGAAAGGAAGAAAATTTTATCATTGAATTATCATTAGTAAGTAATTTTATTTTTATTTTTTGATATTATGTTAAAAATTTATGACATTATTCAACTAAAAATAGTTGGTTAAAGATGGAAAAAGTTTTTAAATGTTGCTTTAGCTATGAGGTTGCAGTTGATTAAGATTGATCATATTTTTGATTTTACCTATTAATAACTTGTCTTAATTTGAACTAGCAAAGCGGAATAAATTACAACGAAAAATTTCCCAGAGTGTAACCTAGTCACAATTTTTAATAATATCGACATATTTTGCTAGAAGGAGATGCTTTCTGAATTGTTAAAATCTTTTAAATGCAGGAAATATTAAATTCTTCAAATATATTTTCGTTAAATGTCTTATTGTAATAATTTCAATATTAATTGTAATTTACATATTATAAATTTGGGAGCAATGAATTTATTCTCTGATATACAATTTGAATGTGTATATTTTGGTTCAATAGTCATTAATTTTTCTCTTTTTCTGAAAAAGGTAGCTCTTGAGCACTGTAAAAATTTCAACATTGTAATAAATCTAATAATATAAATTTACCGTATTGTTTGGTGCAGCATGTCCTCATCTGGACCTTGCGCCACTATACCCTACATTCAATCAATCAGTAATATAAATTCATTTCATCTAACAAAATAAATATTGATAACCTGACAACTCTAACTAAAACTAACAAGTGAAAACGTAGGGAAAAGTATTGAAACTATTATCTAACTAATGATTAAACACATCCTGTGGTGATGAAACGGGTGTTCAGAAACGCTTTAGACTAAGTTTTTTTTTTCTTTTCCAATGCCCACCAGTGTTAACATCCGTCAATTCAGGCATTTACAAGGCAATTTTGTTGGCCTCTCTTTCAGGGGCATCATATTAGGTGGGCCAACGTCGCTCCCACAGTGAGGACAGATAGTACAGAGAAGGAAAGAGCATCCATGCCTTGCCCGCGATTCGAACCCAGAACCTTTCTGACGCAAGGACAGTTCCCTGCCCCCTACACAAGCCGGTAGGCTGATTTAGACTAAGTTACTATTACGATCTTTGTTACCTAACACTGTAAAAAGTTATGGATCGAATTACGGTAAAATCCAATTTCCACAAAAAAAATCGGACATACCATGCTTTTTACAGTTAAAATCACCGTAAAATGACAAAATCATTCCAATAAAATAAATATTACTGTAAAAATTATAGCATACCATTTTACGGTAAAAATGCACCCAAAGTGCCGGTACTTTATGCGGAAATTTGATTTGATTTGATTTTACAATGTGTTTAAACCTAACCAATAAAAATTTCTTATTTTAAAACATTTTTATTAAAGCTAATTTATTAAAAACACTTAGAAAATCGTTAATTTCCGTTCTCCTTCGTCTACGTCTTAAAAAATAATAACTCCTTCATTGACAAATTGGGAACGCCACTTCTTGGGAACATAGTAGTATTACTTTTCACTATTCTTGCAATAAATACCATAGGAAATACGTTATTCATACTCATGTTTGCTCTAGGCATACCGAATGTGCATTGATTTTGTATATAGTTTAAACTGAGAACTTCTGCTCCTAATCTAGTATATCTGTTGTATGTATTTTCTAAATTAAGGGATTGAAAAAGTGAAAGTAAAAAATAAAACAAAAATTAAACAGCTCAATATAAAAAAGCGGAAATATAAATAAACGGATACGGAAACATAAAAAAAAGTTTACAAATTTTTAATTTTTTTTTCAAAACCGTGAATTTTTTAAAAATAATATAGTGTTAAAAAACGCGCGTCATATTCTGTGAAAATGCACATGTCGGTGTAAAAATAGTTAAAGATTATTGTTTTTTTTAAAAAGCTTTACTTTGCCCAAATAAATTATCTACAGAGTACATATAATAGGAAGGACAATTTGTGATTTTTAAATATGTTTTAGAGAAACGAAACTTTTTAAAACTTTTTATGGATACTTTGCGAAATTATTTTTTAATTTATTAAACAACGCGATTCTTTTAAAACTAGTTAATTATTCAAATATACGTGCAAATTGCCTGAAAATGCCAATATATAACTAGAAATAATATAAGAATATATTTAATATAGTTTCATTTTGTCCGAAACACGCAGTTTTAAGTGCAGATATGGAATATGAAAAATACGGAGACATTGTAAATTTCTTAAAATTTTTTGAACAGAACGATTCTTTTAAAATTAGTTTAATATTGAAGTATGCACGTCATATTGTCTGAAAATGCAAATATATAGCTATAGGGGCCGGGATAGCCTGGTTGGTGTGGTATTGGGCCTATGTCCAAGAGGTCGTGGGTTCTATCCCCGCCGGCCGAAGGCTCCCCGTGTAGTAAATGGTGACTGATGAAAGTTAAATCCGTCTGGGTCACAAAGTCCTCCAAGTTGACAAAGAAATCAATACCTCTGGGGGAACTAATAAAGGAGTTCTCTTGTCTTCTGTATTGGGATCAAAATTACAAGGACACGGAGTTGAACATTGTTAGTCGTAAACCCAGAATTGTGTGGGTTGTTTAATGACGGTTAAAAAATAAAAATATATATTACTAGAAATAATCTAAGAATATAATTAATAAAGTTTCATTTTGACCAAAACACACCATTTTCAACGCAGATACGAAATATGAAAAATATGGACACTTTGCGAAATTTTTCAAATTTTTTGAGCAGTGCGATTCTTTTAAAGCTAGTTTATTATTAAAATATGCACGTCATAACTGTCTGAAAATATCCATATATAACTGGAAATAATCTAAGAATTTTTAAAAATTTCCTTTTGTTCGAAACAAAATTTTCAGCGCAGTATATGATTTTTTTTTTAATTTTTTGAAACGCGCAATTCTTTTAAAATTTATTTTTCATTAAAAATTGCGCGTCAAACAGACTATATGCCTTAGGTATATATTATATGCATTTTCAGAATATATAAAATTCCTCTAGTTACATATAGGCATTTTACTTATTCTGAAAATGCCTATACATAACTATAAATAATCAAAGAATATAGTTTAAGCTTGTCCGAAACACTCAATTTTCAGCGCAGATATGAAAAATATGGACACTTTGCGAATTTTTTTAAATTTTTTGAACAGCGCGATTTTTTAAAAATTGGTCTATAATTAAAGTATGCGCGCCATATTGTCTGAAAATGCTTTATATATAAATAGAAATAGTCAAAGAATACAGTTAATATAGTCTCATTTTGCAGAAACACACAATTTTCAGCGCAGACACGAAATATGAAAAATACAGACAATTTGTGAATTTTTTTAAATTTTTTGAACAGTGCGATTCGTTTGATGAGCGAGATAATGTCTTAAAATGCCCATATATAATTAGAAATGATCTAAGAAAATATTTAATATAGGGTTATTTTATCCCAATACGCAACTTGCAGCGTAGATATGAAATATGAGAAATACGGACACTTGGCGAATTTTTTTTAAATTTTTTGAACCATGCGATTCTTTTGAAACTGGTTTATTACTAAAATATGAACGTCACATAGTCTGAAAATGCCCATATATAACTATAAATAGTCTAAGAATATAATTTAAAAAATTTCATTTTGTCCAAAACACAATTTTCAGCGCAGATATGAAATATGGTTTTTTCTTAATTTTTTGAAAATCGCGATTCTTATAAAACTGGTTTATTATTAAAAAATGCACTTCATATAGTCTGAATATGCCCATATATAACTAGAAAAAATCTAAGAATATATTTAATATAGTGTTATTTTGTCCCAATACACAATTTTAATTAAAGATACGAAATACGAAAAATACGCACACTTTGCGAACTTCTTAAATTTTGTGAACAGCGCGATTCTTTTAAAACTAGTTTATTGTTGAAATATACTCTTCATATTGTCTGAAAATGCCTGTATATACCTAGAAATAATTAAAGAATATATTTAATCTATAGAGTTTAATTTCTAGAGTTTTGTTTTTTATTTTCAATTACTTTAATTATTGCTATACATATTTATTTCTGAAATATACTACCTAGCTTACTAGATCATCAATAAACCTTGTAAATCAGAATAGAAATAAGAAATAAAAAAATACTAATAAATTTTAACAAGAAATTAGCATTTATAAAACTTTACGCATTTTACTTTCCATAAACCGCTTTTGAAAATTTGCGAATTTTGTCAACTTACAATATTTAAATAATATGTTTATAAGCTATAGATTTCAATAACTACATATTAATAAGCATATTTTATTTCAAAAAAATAAGTAATTATAATGTTAAAAATATATATTTTTTTATAATAATATTAAATGATTAATTGTGTATAGTGATAATTATAAATTGAAAAAAAAAATGATTTTGGAACAATCCAGTTTACATTTGCTATTAAAAAAACAAGAATTAAATATGAATTAAAATAAAACTTAAAATATTTTGCTTTATAAAATTAATCAATCTAAATTAGAAAATAAAAACCAACCACAAAACATACTGTTGATTGGGGTGCATTTTTATAAAAATGGAGAGAAAATTAAAAAAAAAATGTGATCAAAATGAAATAACATTGACTTAGCAATCGAAAACAAACACCCAATAAGTATTAGAAAACGAAAGAACCTTTAAACGATAAATTTTAAACCGACTCAGAAAAATCAAAAGTGAACAACAGAAGTGAACTCAAAGCATATTAATTCTTTTTTAATCATCTATCTATTTGGCAAGAAAATAAAATAAGTCGGACTCACCCCTTTCGTATGATTTTTCTCTTTTTGTTGTCTCTACTTTTGTCTCTTTTTGGAACTTAGGGAGTTAAGAAATCACTTTCTGGTTTTCACACTGCGAAAGCTCGAAACTTCTTAAAATCACAGGAATACAATGGCTATTAACCAAACTATAAAATGATCGAAGCTTCGAGTTTGAATACAACATTCAACAAAAAGTTATCCCTTTTTTGATATATTCAATTTTTGGTGACATCATCGTAGTCAGAATTACCATATGAGTTCTTCGTTTATATATTCGAACAAACTATGTCAAACGGAGCTGCCATTTTAAAATATCTGACATAGAAAATTCAGTTCATCCTTCTACACCAAATAATACATTACAAATTACAACTAAGTAACTAAACATCCATCAAAAATCGACAGCAAACAAATAACATTTAATGTAAGTAGAACAAAGCTTCTATAAAACAAAGGCATTCATCATCGTTTTCCACGGATTCAACACAAACCAATAAATTTAATCTTGTAACATATCTTTTACGGACGATTATAAGTTCAATTTTAAATAATAGCATCAACTTTCTGAATTCGAGCCACTCCTTGATATTGAAAAAGAAATAATAATAAAAAGTTTAAAAAAAAAAAAAAAAAAAAAAAAAACGTGCTGACGATTAAAAAAAAAGACGCCAGCTGTGGTTCATGTTTGATTTAAAATCGTTTGCTTTTTGCTAACAATTTGGTATAATATGAAAAAAACACAACTACTTCGATTTAGTAGGAACAACATATGACGCAATGCTAAACGAATGGAATTTAGTTGTTGTTTATTTAGTTATTGTTATTAGTAGCTGTTGTTATTTGTTTTAGTTGTTGTTGTTTATTTAGTTGTATTTAGTTTCAATAACTTTTCTTAATAATGCAATAAAATCTGGCGAGCAGCTATTTAAACGATCGAACACTTCGTTTGTTTATTTGTGGCTTGAAGTTAGGCTCGCAGAAAATGCCGTTCATGGGTTAAATTTAGTAGGAACAACACAACCTGTGACGTAGGCTATATTATACCCAATTGGGTATAATATAAAAAAAACACAACTACTTCCACTTAGTAGGAATAACATTTACCATGACGCAATGCTAAATTCTATGCCACTATCCACGTAAATCAATTATTAATCAAAAATCGAATATCAATTACTTTTCTTTATAATGCAATAAAATCTGGCGAGCAGCTATTTAAACGATCAAACACTTCGTTTGTTTATTTGTGGCTTGAAGTTAGGCTCGCAGAAAATGCCGTTCATGGGTTAAATTTAGTAGGAATAACACAACCTGTGACGTAGGTTATAGTATACCCAATTATTAATTAGATGTTCATTCTTTTGAATAATTTTCGCCTATGGAACAGCTTTACATTTACACTTTCATAACTAAAAATTTGAAATTTAAAATTGTACTCAAATTCTCAAAGTGTTTAGGTTATGCGATCTCTCATAATCATCAATGAAGTTTAAAGCTTTTTGAGGTTTAAGGGACCACAATAAATTACAAAGGGAAAATAGTGTTTTTTTTAACACCCTATGCCAAAAATTGTAGCATTAAATTCGTAACAATTATTTTGGTCATTATATGCGATAATTGTACAAAATTTCGTAAACTTTGCTTAAATATTTTTGAAGATATGGATATTTTTATGAAAAAAAAAGTTTTTGTCTAGCGTATTTTGCTATAACTTTAAAAACATGCGATAAAATGAAACAAAATTTTTGGAGCAATTTAAAATTAATAACAAAATCATTGTTTCAAAATTTGAGAAAAATTTAATTAAAAGTGCGAAAGATATAAGAAATTAAAATAGTTATTTTTTACTGCGCATGCGTGGGAAAAGTTTGCATTTTGTTTTACTTAATTTTGTAGTGAATCATATTTTGCGACTAATAAAAAAAGTTCGATTCGAATATCTTAAAAATTCAAAAAATTTAAAGCAATTTTCTTAGTAATTTTTGAACTAGAAATCTCAAAATGATTGGATTTTCCACAAATTTCCTATTATACTATTAAACAAGATTTATTAAAAACGACACCGGTATTGTTAGGAATCATCCCCCACAAAAGTATCTTTTCTTTCTCATGTTGTCTTTTCTCATGTTGTCTTTCCTCATATAATCATATTTCAGTTTATGAACGTTTATTGTAAGGTATTCTCGATCGCGTGTTATTTAATTTTGTCTTATGATTATTTTGTCTTATGTTATTTAATTTGGTCTACAAAATAATATTTGTAGAAAACACTTATCGTTTTGAATTTCTTTTAAAAAACACAAAAATTACTTCGAAAATTGCTTGAAAATTATTAAATTTTTAAGATATTATGACGGACTTTTTTCATTCTATACGATTCACTACAAAATTATAAAAAAAATTTTTTTACTTTTCTTCCGTGCATGCGCATTATAAAACAACTACTTTAATTACTCATATTTTGCACAATTTTCAACGAATTTTTTTTTTCAAATTTAAGAAAAAGAACTTTGTAATTAATTTTAAAATGCTTTAAAAATTTCGTTCAATTTTATTGAATATTTATAAAGTTATATATAAATAATGTATATAAAGTTATAGCAAAATAACAAAAGGAAAAAAAATTGTTTTTATAAAAAATATCAATATCTACTTAAATATTTAAGCTAGGCTTACGGAATTTTGTGAATTTATTGCATATAACAGGGGGGGGGGCAAGCTCCTTGATAGTCGAGTCATTTTTCAAAATTTGAAATTTTTAGCGAGCCGCAATTTAATACGTATTTAAAAGGTATGCAAAAAAGGCATTAATTTTTTGTTTTACATAAACTATATTTATTGAAATCATATAAATAAAAGTACGAAATATGTGTATTAAATTTAAATATTAAAAATTAAACACATTTATTTTACTTCTCTTGATAACTCCTTAAAATTTAGAAAAATTTTCTAACTTGTTTTTAAAGATTATGGCACGTTCTAGGTGTCTAAAATATTTTCGTACCAGGGAGTCCTATATATCCCTGCTCAGAGGTATCATAAAAACCGCACACTTCTCAGTAATTCTTTGAGATGCTGGTTAGTTAATACTGATCTGTGTTTGGATTTCACGAATTTTAAAGTGGAATAAAATGATTCACATAATTACGTTGTTCCGAATACTGAAATAATTCGACAAGCAGCCTTTTTTAATTCAGGATACTTCGATACTGGTACAAATTTCCAAAATTCAGTAATCGACGTCTACTTATATTTTAAATGCAGAGCTTGATCTTCTTGCATCTCTATTAATTCTAATTCTCCATATGCTTTTTGGGTCATAATTATATTGGAAATGGAAAACACTCACCTTGAATTATGTTAATTTCAAATGGATTCAGAAAAAAATCAAGAAACGATTTAAAATGTTTCAAGTTTTGAAACCTATTTTGGAATTCTGTCAATATTCCTTCTAGCTTTTTTAAATACTCGTTGAGTTTTTCTTGTTTAATATTGGAACAAATTTTTTTAATTTAAGGAAAATGACAAAATGTTTTATTTTTAATGTCCTTTCAAAAAAGTTTCAATTTAGTTTAAAAACAAAAAAAAACACTGTGAGAGGTCAGGTATTATTTTATCTTTCCTCTGCAATGGTAAATTCAGTGTTTGCAAATGCTCTATGACATCAGTTAAAAACATTAAGTCTTGTAACCACTCGTCATCGTTTAATTCTGAATAGGTTATTTCCTTTTGTTTCAGAAATGCCGTTATTTGATTAAACAAATCTACAAAATGATTTAATACGATGTAACTAGATAACCGTCTAACAATGCAAAAGAAATTAATGTCATTTGGAAGTTCTTCGTCCTTTAGTTCTTTAAGGAAATTTTTGAACTGTCGATGATTTTTTGCATTGATGAGAATGTAATTTACAATGTGTAACACTATTTTCATAACATCAGGATATTTTAAATATTTTGTAACGAGATGTTCTCCGTGAATTATGCAGTTAATCGGTATGAGTTGTGGAATTTGAGAATCATCTCTTAAAAGTCCAATAAGTCCGATTTTTTTACGCAGAATTGCCGGAGCTCCATCAGCTGCAATGCTTACAAGTTTAGTACGAGGCACATCAAAAGCTTTCATGAAATCTAATGCATTTTTAATATCGACACCGCGGGTTGACTCTTGAAGTGCTACTAAATCTAATCAAACTATTGAGACCATATTTCCCAGATTGCGTTTGCCCCCTATATTTTGAGGGCCTTAAATCCGAAACCGTTGAAAATATGGTATGTTTATTCAGAGAAATTACGCTTTAAGCGTCTTAACTTAAAATATCATCTGCACTTATTAAGTGCAGTACAGAACCCGTTATCAGGAAATCAGAAAACCGGAAAACCAAAAAACCGGAATGAAATTCGAAAGATTTTTCAGCCATATTTTAAAAAAAAAAAAAATTTCTCATAAGATTTTAGGATTTTTCTTTCCTTTTTGAAAGATGTTTACCTTACCATCATTTTGGAAATAATATTTAGTGTATTACTTCATCGTTTTTTCTTCTTTTTAAGATAATTTCCAAACAATTTTTTTTTTTAGTTGGGCTTAACAATAAAAAAAACGGCTTTTTGTAGTGATTCAGAAAACCGGAAAAGTCAGTTATCCGAAATATCGATGATCCTGATCATTCCGGATAATCGGTTCCCTACTGTAGCATATTTGAGGTCACCTCTTTGAGCCATTAAATTGAGTTCTAGTACGTGAAAGTCCGATCATTAAATCAAAAGTTATTCAGGGTGGTCCGTTTTTTTTCTTCCTTTTTTGTTTTTTTTCCCTTTTTTTGGAGCACTGTTCAAGAATTAACTTATGAATAAATGTGAAACAGAAAATGTCTCGTTTAAAAAACAAACAATGTATCCAAAACTCTAATCGAATTCTACGTAAGTATTGGTTTTTCTCGATACGAAACAATGTAGCAACAAGAAAAAGAAAGTTTTTTTTTAGGCTTTTTTTTAGGTTTTTGCCAAGAAATCGATTTTATCAAAGAGAGACTTAACCAATGACATGAAAACTTTTCGACTGACTGGGGCTTCAATAGATGGGATACTCTTTTTAAAAGTAATATCTATAGCCAGTTCAAAATAATGTGCTATGAGCCTCTTGTTGAAGAAAAGGAGATTGAATGCTTATGGTCTGGAAGATTTTTTTCCTCCAAGTTGAATGGATTTTTCGTTTGCTTGAAATATTTCATAAGCATGAAAAACATTTAATAAAATTCAAATTTGGTGTTTTGAATTTATGCTAGAGTAAATCTAAATTCTTTTTCTATTTGAGAAAAATTTAAACTCAATTGGTCATTTCCTTTGAAAATTCATCTAATTTTTATGCTTACTGCATTTATGAATAAAGTTTAAAAATAAAATTCTTGAAGATATTATCACGTGACGGATAACACTGTAATAATCGCCATAACAAGGGAGAATAAGCAAAAGAGCATAAGGAAAATTTATTATAATTTTCTTTTTTAATCATACGTTTATTCTCTGCTTCTCTATAATTGTTCTATAAAAGAATTTCAGTTCAGTTTTTTATTTCAATAAAATATCACACTTTAATTTAAATTTGATTAATCTCGTTAGACACTATATTTAAAAATATATATGAGATTTAGGACAAAAAAAGAAGTACACTAGTTTGCTCTGACACTCTGCATAGCAACTCAGTTGCCGTCTGTCCGGGTTTTTTTTTAAAATTTCAAGAAGAAACATTGCTGTTAAGCATTAATACAAAATAATTAAAAATGCACGCTTTGTTCATTAGAATACACAAAGAAAAAAAGTAATACATCACATTGCCCTTGACTGTCACATTGTTACTTACTAAACCATTCATACTCTGTAAAAAATTCCAATTCAAATTACGGTAAAAATTACTGGCACTCGGGTGCCGGAACTTTTTACAGTACGGAAACAAATAATCTCATTTACAGAAATTTTTACTGTAATAATTACGGAAAAATCATCGAATCAATTTAATTAAATAAGTATTACTGTAAAAATTATGGGTATAATATTTTACGGTAAGAATGGATCTTACGGGAAAAGGGGATTTTTCAGCGATATGGATTTTGCAAATAATGCACCCAAAATCCAGTAACGTAATTTCATCTGGATTTTTCATACATTGTAAAAAATATCGTAATTTGATACGGAATTTTTTACAGTGAAGGATGTTCTAATTTATTATAAGAAAAAATTATTCACATATATATATTTATTTATAAACATACAATACATATATGCGTTATCTGATCAATACAAATAACGACTTTAAATTCAAAACATGGTAAAGCAAATGATAGCTCTAAATAAGGAAGAGCAGCTCAAATATACATTCAAGTTACTCCTAGTTCTATTATACAGTAACTGCTATTATCCCTTTATATTCCGTTCTATTATATAGTAACTATTATATAGTTCTGTTTATTAGTAACTGCTTATAACACAACATTTCATGACACAGTAATCGTTTTACAATTATCATATGATAATTGAATTCTTTTTTTTTTCCTATTAATAAGTTATTCTTAAAACTTACTTTGCGTAAGCCTGAGTCACCTTTTCCACTTAGAATGATGAATGCAAAATTACCATTTAAATTTCTAAGAGCAATATTACGAATGAATTTTAAGCATTATTTCTATATGAACTCTGAATCAAAAAAATATTTAGCGAGTATTTAGAGTTACCCAAAACTACATACACTGAAAAAAAAGTATGGTTAAAACTACCAGAATATGGGAAAATTTACCGTGTTTATGGTTCTCTGGGAACACCAAAAAGCTCGAAAATTCTTACCGAAACTCTTCGCTAATGATTTTGGTAAAATTAAAAATAAAATATGGTTTGATAAGATGTTTTAGAATTTGGTTAATGTGCCAAAATTAGGCAATTTCATCCTGATATCTTATAGCATGGCATAAAAACCGTTTATTCGGTTAAATTTACTTCTCCATTTTATATTTTTTTTAACTAAATGTGTAGCAATAAAAACTAGAATTTCAAAAACCAGAATTTCCGGTAAATCATCACTATATGAGTGAAAATATTATCAACTGAATGGCTTAAATACCCATACTTTATCTATTGTATTTATTACCAGAATGTTTTTTTTTCAATGGAAATGTCATTACCACACAATATGGTAATTTTACTAGAATTTTTTTTTTCCCAGCAGTAATTTGAAAACAAGTTTGGGGAATGCAATGATAAGAGAAAAAAAAAATTATCAGGTTAATAGGGCATTAATTGTTAGCTTTAAATGTTGTCCCTATCTTAATGAAATCAGAAACTGAATCTGCACAACTAATTCTATATTAATGAAATACAAAATGCTAGAATCAGTTTATTTTTATTATTTCTAATTTGTTGCATTAATATATTTATGGGAACAAAAATTAAACGAAGTAATCGAGAGAATTGCTATGTGAAACGAGCATAAGATGGAACAGAGGATCTTTAATAAAATTTTAAATAAAAAAAAATAACAGGAGTAATAGAGATAAAATAGAGAATGTAAAAATTGAAACAAAACCTTTAATCGCAGTACATAAAAAAAATTCCCTCCCCCCTCAATTTTGAGACAGTACAACCTGGCAGCTATACGCAACGTTTTATGTTATGGAACTATACGCAACGTTTTATTTTAAATGTTCTATTTTCCGTTTTATTTACTCCTCAATAAAGAAAGTTTATTCACTTTCATTTACTATTCAATTCATTTACTTTCATTTTCTTAATACAATTTCATTTTATTCCATTTCAAATTATCGTATGTTGAGAATCAAGTAAGAGAACGATTATCATATGTTTAATTTGACACAGTATATTTTTCAACAAAAACTTGATGTCATTAAATTAACAATGTCAGTAAATAGAGTGTTTATTAACGCATCTCATTATGTGACATTGTTGAGTTGCAGTGTATCTTTGACAAAGTTAAGCTAATCCCACCTGACCTTTGCGAAATGAGCAGATGTTATCAGACCACATTATGTTCACGCCTCATTAGCCTTCCAAACCTCCAAATTAGATGGAGACAATACGAGTATTCTACTCTTTAGTTCATATTATGCACTGTTCAGTATAGTTTATTCTCCCCCCTATTATTTTCTATAAAATATAACTGATACAAAATCTAATGAATGTCAAAATAAATTTTTTTAACAAATGCTATTAAAAAAATGTATTTATTGGCATTATAACGTTTCTATATGTAAAACAATACCCGAAATTAAATTCTGAATTCCTGTTAATGACTGAGTTAAATCCGATACTTTGTTAAACTTTTTAATCAATTAACACTAGATTGCCTAAGAAGTCATTTTAACTGCTTTTAATTTCAATTAGAAAAACAATGATGTATATAATGGCACAATTTTTTAGAATTTTGTACAACATATAATTTTTTTATTGGTAATATTTACTAATACCTTGTTATATAACTGTAAATAACATAAAAAATATAAAAAATTAATTTTACGCAAATTTCTTTACATATTATTTATTCTTTTACCATCCAGTCATTTTGACTGCCTTTGGGCAATATAGGTATATACTAAGCTTCATTTTTTCTAGTGTTAAAAAAGTCATCATAAATAAAACTAATAAGTATGATATTTCATACAATTGTCTGACTACCCTTAAATCAAAGTACAAAAGAAAAAGAACTCAACGTGACTGATAAAATTATGCACTAAATTTCTAAATTAAAGTTACTATAAATTATTAATTGCTAAAGAAGCAATAAAATGGAAAACACAATGAAGAAAAGTAGATTTAAATGAGACACGCAATAGTGAATGTGAAAACAAGAAGAAAAAAAAGCAAGATTTTGTTTTAAAGACTAATTTTCTATTGAATTGATCTATAGTTCAAAAACTAACGCAGAAAGCTAGTAAAACAAACACTTTAGCAGAATTAAGTAATAATTTCAAATGTAATCACTTTCAAAAAATGGAGGCTCATCGATAACATTTCAAAAAAATTAAAGCATTGAAATATTAATAAATATTCAAAACATAGATTAAATTCATACCTCAATCTACACATTCATCATAAAGAGAAGATATTCATTATTAGTGTCTAAATTTTGGTTAATTTTAAATTTATGAATTTTTTACAATAAGTCAAATTTTATAAAAAGAAAAATATTTTGATAATTAGGAAATTTTTTTAAACGCTATTTATTCTAATTGATAATATTATTTTAACTTAGTGGGCCGGGATAGCCTGGTCGGTAGGGCGGTGGGCCCATGTCCGAGAGTTCGTGGGTTCGAACCCCGCCGCCCGAAGACTCTCCGTGTTGTAAATGGTGACTGATGCACGTTAAATCTGTCGAGTCGCAAAGTCTTCCATGTTCCCATAAAAAATCAATACCTCTGGGGGATTGAAGATCGATCGTTCTCTGATTCAGGTCAAAATTACGATCTGTGAATGAATGGATGTATGAATGGGTCCACCCTATAAACGGGCTGTGACGTGTGTGAGGCTGAAGACGGATTCTTGGACATAGATGGCGCCACTGAAGAACAAGAAACGCACCCTCTGCGTAACATTTGCTTGGTTTTACCAAGCAGGCTTGCTAGTGTGGCGAGTAGTATTAGAAACAACAACAACATTTTAATTTAGTAAATGTCTTTTCGGCGAAATATATTATGAGAAAAAAATATGGTCGAAACTGCCAGAATGTGGTAAAATTAGGTTAATTCTGGTTCCTAGAAACACCAGAAAGCTTGGTACTTTTTACCGAAGCAGTTTGATAATGGTTTTGGTAAAATTAACAGAACAATATGGTTTTATATGTTAAGAATTTGGTAAATGTGTTAAAGTTTGGTAATTTTATCATGATATCTTACAGCATGGCATAAAAACCATTTATTAGTTAAATTTACTTTTCACTTTTGTGTTTTAAACTAAATGTGTAGTAAAAAGAGCTATAATTTTGGAAACCAGAACCTCCAGTAAGTCTTTACATATGAGCGAAAAGATTACCAAATAAATGGTTTAAAAACCATATATTTTGGTTTTATTAACCAGCTATAGATTTTTACCAAATAGTAGTGTAATTTTACTGAATTTTTTTCTCCGCGTTTATTCTACGTAATCCCTGTGCTTTTTCTATGCACCTTCACAATTTCAATAATGCTGCAAAAGATGTAAAATAAAATTGTAGTGAAGAAAAAAATGAGCACCCGGGATTATTTTTGATTTAACTGTGACTCAATTTTAACTGCTTAAAGGGATGATCTCAAATATGCTAATTAATTAGTTCATTGGATATTCTAAGTTAGACACAAGAACATACTTTCTTTAAATAAGCATACATTTTTTCCCGACTGATTTGGTTTTTTGATATGGGGGTGATCGCAATCTGGGAAATATAGTCTAAGAAAAAGATTGTTTTTTCTTTTGTAATTCGTTCTTACTTTTCAAGGAATTACTCTACCATTACTCAATTTCACAATTATTAAAAGAATTTTAAATATTTAGGCAAAAAAATAATTCAACTTATTAAAAAGTGTAACGTTAAATGACAAAATATAAAATTTGATTTCATTTAAATGAATATTATCTGAGAAATAAAAAATAAAATAAAAAACTGTATATTTAAATTCACAGAAACAAAAAACACAATAGAAACTTAATTCACATAAGCTAGAGTTTAAAAAATAGTATTCTGACTTGAGACTTGCTTAAATAAAATGAATGAAAGCTGAAAATGCAAAAATAGGAAGACAGATTACGTGCCTTCTTATTTGTGAAACGTGCCTTTCACTGATTTTAAGTTCTTTTAAAATGAATTTTTATTGCTCTTTCGTGTATTTTTGCAAAATAAAATCTCTTGAATTTTAATGATGATTGAAAAAACTTTCCAAAATTTATCTTTTAAAGTTAAATAATAAAGTAAAATCATTCAGAAAAGTTCATCTTTTTTTTCCTTCTTGATATTTTATCAGAACCATTTTTAAGTTTTTATAAATCGTATTATACATGCACTGAGTAAAAAAAAAACTTTTTTTAAAGAAATACTAAAGCATTTCGACTTCAGTAACTAATCAAGTTACTCTATTGGATATCTAAGCAACTATAATGTGATTAAATTTGAATACAGTACTACTTGGTGTTTTATAAGTAAATTAATTTTTGTGTATCTAGTATTTGCTCCGATAAAATACATTAAAATATTTAGCTCTAAGTTTCATCTGAATGTAACATGTTAATATAATACTTTAGAATTTTCAAGTGCCAGCTTTGTGTGTAGAAATACAAGTAAAGTAATAATAATTCTACGCAGGTATTTTTCTTAAAAAAATTTATGTTTTATGTTTCATAGTCCCCACAACATTTATTCATCATGAAAAATAAATTAATTTGAAAATAAAAAATTAAAATTTACCTTCTGTAATTTAAAATGTGCATTGTATTGTCATAAACATGATTTTTATATTTCGCATTCAGTAATTTTATGCGTTTTCAGAGCTGTTTTTGTTACTTACGTTTAGCCTTTTGTGAAGCTTTTCTGCTAGCTCTTTCAGTGTTTTCTGGTCTTATAATCATACAAATTATATAATGCTTGCCTATATTCTGGTGTTTTTATCTATGTAGAAGTGAATTAAAAACCAAAGACTCAGTCAATTGAACCGGATATTATTATACAATGTCATTAGTACTTATTGAAGGAATTTGCAAGATATTGTTTTTGTTACGCGCAATTGAGAAGGAAATGATATAAACATGGAGGAGTAATTTTCTATTGTAGCAGTGTAAAAAAATTAATTTTTGATTTTATAATAATAAATATTATGTTAATATTTATTATTATAAAATAAATTCTCAATGAATATTACTAAGAGGAAATGACGGGAGAAACTCCTCTTTGTGAAAGATTGCTTAAGTAAAACTTATTAACTTTTGCGTTACCTTACGAAGAAAACCTCGAAAGACTCACACGTTTACCCTATTAAGAAGGCGACTCTGCCTCACATTACCCCCAACCACGGATGATACTTTTATTACCGTGGAAAGTAATGACCAGAAACAATCTGCAAATAACATTTCTCCTGCCTTTAAAGTTCAATGTGGTTTTAATTTGAATATCCTGCACCATTAATTACAATTTACAAAAGCTAAACGTTGCGTAATAACCAGAGAGCTTGTGTCTAACTTAGTTTAGGGAGTTTTAACATGCAAGTGACAGTCTGTGATTGTCTAGAGCCAACACTTACGACTCAATCCTGTTAACCGCCAACCACACTGTTCGATATTTCTCAGAAAAAAATAGTTAAATAACAATTTATTTCATTGTTATTTCACCATATTCAAACATAACAGTCAAATAACCATTGGTATTCAGTTTTCTGAGAAACACCGTTTATTAACTGTTTTCACCAAATATGGTTGAACAACCAGCATTTTATCGCACTAACTTGACCCATCTAATGAAGCCATCATTTTCTTCCATACAGCAGGGTACGTGGCCAAAAATGTAATCGATTACATTTCTTGATTACAGTAATCAATGTTTGTAATCATGATTACATGTAATTGATTACTGTAATTGAGTATTGTAATCACGATTACAGTTTTAATCAAAATTTGTCATCATAATTACAAGTAATTGATTACTGTGATTGAAATATGCAATCGATTACTTTTTTGCTCTACTCTGATGTAATCAAAAATTATGATTACTTGTAATAGCGATTACTTGCAATCTTGCAGTTGATTACATAGCAGTAATTGTCTGTAATCAATTATAGTTGTAATTGACGGCCAACTGTGGTACTTACTGTAGCTGAGAGGGCTAATCGGTCAATTTCCTAAACGGCTGGATAAGGGTTCAAATCCCAGCGTTGATACTTTAATATTTCTTTCATTCCTGCAATACATAAAGAGTTTCCAGTGCCCTGCGCTCCCAATTTGTGACCCTGGCCTATTAGAAAACGATACTCTCTTTCACGCATAGATTGCAGCCCCATTAACGCTGCTCAACTATCTTCAATGTCCAATTAAAAGAATTTTTACGGTTTTGAAAATATGGTTGTTGTAAATGGTTAAAATCCGTACAGTTTTGTATTCATTATTTTTTTAACCATACTAATTGTAAACAGTTTCAAAACAGTAAAGGTAAAATTTGCTTTTTAATCTTAAACTTCACTGTTAATTGGATGAACAGACAGCTGCTAGTTATTTTATCAAATAACAATTAGTTTTAGAATGAAAATTCTAATAGTAAACAGACAGCATTTTTTTTTTTTTGGTCACAGTGAACAGAAAATATCATCCGGAAAAAATCAGCAGATAACCTAATGATCAGCAGATGATTCTAATTTGATGATTATGCACCATCAACTGCAGTTTACATCTTTAAAGTCTTTATTCGCAAAAACACTAAAGTCCCTATATGTAGCATAGAGAGTTACAATGTACGGGTAGCAGCCTATTATATGCCACAACGAAAAGAAACCAACAAAAGTTTGCTTCATTACTTGGACATAGCATTTTTATCCGGCGGCATCTCAAAATTAAATGTATATACAAAACTTTCTTGATTTTAAAATTAATTTCAACTATTCAAAGTATCTAATAAAGGCAAAAATAGTGGTAAATAGCCATATTTTTATGATATAATAACGTTTTAATAACTATGATAGCAATACTTGACAATTTTAACAAGTTATTCATGCTACTAAAATAAGTTTTTTTTTAAAAAACTTCGGTTCTCTTGCTTAGAACTTGTTACTAAAACTAAACTCAGTGGCACGTCAGCTCATAGACTGCCTAGGCCTACTGTGCCCGTCTCAGTTTTCTTGACCTTGGGCTCTGGGTTGCAGGAGCAGATGTTCCGGTTAGGTGGTCAACCGAACGCGGAACCCCGAGTGCTTAGTTCCCAAGTATGCTTGGTACTCATTTATCGATCCACTGAAGAGACGAAAGGCTGAGTCAACCTTGCCCGGCCCGAGGTTCGAACACAGGACCAGTGACACGGCAGCGCGAAGCGCTACCACTCAGCCACCGGGCGTCAGAACTTGTTACTAGTACAGCTAAAAGTATACAAATTAAACATATAGTAATATCTTATATCTAAAGAGCTTAATTAGTTCATTAAAGATGCAAGAAAGGTGAAGGAGATATTAAAATGATTTAAAATTAGTTCAGTTGTGCACGGTGATCAAAGGCGATGCCCAATGAAAGGTGAGCGCAATCCAACCTTACTACACAAATAAACTGATTTTTAATGATTTTAACCTCTGCTTTGCTTTTTCCTACCTCAAAATTACAGCCCAAAATTTGAAAACGCTTGACACTGAAATATTGCTTTTTCTCCTGAATCTTAATTTAAGCTTGACACTGGAACTTTGTTTTTTTCTCCCGAATATTAATGTAAGACAGCTAACATGCTCAGTTTCTTGACATCATTTTCCAAACGAATTCAACTGTGTGAGAGTGGTTATTGCGCAACATCTAGTGCGTTCAATAAGCCAAAAAAGATATCCACAGCGTAGCTTTTACTCCAATGATGTTATTTTCTCGAAATAAAAATCAACTTTAAAGATTTTAAGTGTTGGTCACAAATTCGCTGATTAATTAATGCTAACTTTAAACTATGTGACGGGATAAGACACAAAAACTTTCTAAATATGAATAAACATTTATTTTTTCCTAATGTATTTTGATTCTTAATCATCACAATATGCGAGACAGTCGCAGTCTGGAAAATAGTTTAGTCAAGAGAGTTTTCGAATAAGTCCGTTTTCTAAAATTTCATCTCTCAAGAACAATTAAAATTTCTTTTCGACTGATTTTTTTATTCAAATATCATGTACTGACAATTGAGAAAAAAGTATGGTCAAAGCTATTCCAGAACATGGTAAAATTTACCGTATTTCTAGCTCTATGGGAACACTAAAAATTTCGGTAATTTTTACCAAAGCACTTTTATAGTGATTTTGGTAAAATTAACTATAAAATATGGTTTTATAATAAGCTATAAAATTTGGTAAATGTAGTAAAATTCGATAATTTTATCATGATAACTTAAAAAATGCCATAAAAAAACACTTATTCTGTTAAATTTACTTTTCAGTTTTGTATATTTTACTTAACGTGTCGTAATTAGAACTAGAATTTTGAAAACTGTAATTTTTGGTAAACCGTTATATGAACGGAAAAATTACTAAATGAAAGTTTAAATACCGTAGATTTTAGCTTTTAATATTAAAGTTGTTGTTGCTGTTTTTTTTTTTACCACAAATGCCATTATCATACATTACGGTAATTTCACCAGAATTTTTTTCACCGTGTTGCTTAAAACGGTGGCACAAAACTGTGGCTTTTCTCCATATTAACGTTTCGCGCCATTTTCAAAATAGGCGCTGATAGCGCTGACTTTAGATACGCTAAACTTGACGTAACAATCATGAGTAACGGTTTCAAACTAAAAGCAGTTACAAAACTAAACTATTTGGATTCAGTCTATTTGGTCAGATTATTTGATTCTAAACTATTTGGATATTTAGATTGCAACTTTCACTCTCCCAGTATTTTGGTAATCGACAATCCAAAATTCCAACAACAACAACAAAAAAACTTTGTCTATGTCTTACTGTACTTTTATTTAACCCCTTCCTTCTCGCTCCCGTGAAAATGACGGGGTGAGGTTTCGCCCTCTATTTCTCGCTTCCGTGATATTCCGCGTCAATAAGAAAAAAACTAATTCATTTCTTTTGCTTTGCCCGGAAAAAAATTTATTTCTCATTTTACACACCAGATGGCAGTACCAAATATTTTTAAGGTAATTGCCGATAGTTTATTTTAAACTAAATGCCAGCAGTAATCAAATGCGCGATACAAATACAAAAGTCAAAAAAATAGGCACTTTTATGACCGTTGTACTAGACTTGTAGATAGTTAGTTTATTTTATTAGAAGAGATGAAAACAATAAGAGATGTAGTTAAACTCGGTACTACTGTCCAGATTGTGACGTTGGTCTCTGTATCTCATGCTTTGAAATTTATCACGCAAGAAAAAATTACTAATCTTTATTTATATTATACGTAAGTTCAATTAAAAAAAATTTTAATGTTAAAACATATATTTTTCAAATTTTCCCTGCTTGTTGGAAAACCAACATAAAGTCATAGTAACCCTGAATGTTGGCTTTTATTAAAAATTTTATTTTTGTAAAATTTCAAGCTAAAAACAAATTAAAAATGAATATATTTTGTTCATACACATATTTTTATATAATTTTCAGGGATAAAAAAATAGGTACTTTTATGACCGTTTTTTTGAAAATTAGCCGATCGTTAAAGGGTTTTAATAAAGTATTTTGGCTTATGGCTCACATTTAAAAAAAAAAAAAATTGGTTTTCGAGAACACCATGTCCAGAAATAACCATAGAACGATTTATACAAATAAAAAAGTATCTCTTAATTTAAATATCTGGCAAAAAGGGACATAACTTTTTCTGATAAACGACTCCTAAACAGCTTATTCTACTCAGCCAAGTGGAAGATTATATATTTCCCTTAGGAATGAAAGAAACTCAATAACAGCTATCATTGAGATGATCACAGATAAGCCAATGACATCTGATCTCTAAGGGACATCATTGCTCAAATATTTTTGTTTTAGGGATTCTAACGATAAAGTTTTTTTTTCTATTCTTACCACTTGAACTTTGATATTTCTCCATTCTTTCGAAAAAAAATCCAATTCTGATCTAGCTAGAATGTGTGTCGCGTGTCATGAATATGAATGTATTAATTACTAATTTACTGTCACAAAACAAAATGGTAAAAGTCATAAATAATGTAAAACTTCAAATCTACAAGTTGTTTGTATTCTTTAAAAAGTGAAATATTAAGTTAGTGTAAGCTATTAATCAAGCTATCAGTTTATTAGCTGCTCCTAAAGCCACTTTTATTTTTTTTACTAAGCAACATTTTTAATCTAATTACTACAATTTAACCTGTAGTTAGAAAATGGCGAAAAAGAAATATTTTTAATAATTCATTTTTATATTATTAAAATTTCATTAACTTTTTTATTTTATTCATATTAATGGAAACTGTATTAGAAGATCATGTCTAACTACTACATGCATAATGTTTAACATTATGTTTTGCATCAGCATGCTGACATAAATACTACACAGTAAAAAAAAGTTTCTTCGAAATTAAACGAAAATGTGTTTAAATTCACATAAATACTTCACTGTAAAGAAAGTTTCTTCGAAATTGAGCAAAAATGTGTTAAAATAGCTCCAAAATGAATAAAGTCGAACTCGAAAACCTCATGTATTCAAACTTGAAACAGCTTGTACTCATTTTTCAGCAAAAGGCATACTCTCAAAAATAATGGAGCAGTCAAAAATCTTAAAGTGTGCGTTTGAATTACCTCTATAACAAAATTCTTTTTTATTGAATCCAGGTTTTGCAGCTAGGTATACAATTTTACACATAAAAAATTATGAAAATATTAAACTAATTAGTAAAAAACATAGATATTTCTGAAATAGGATGATGATTTTTCATATATCAAGCTTCAATATTATTTTCTGAATTTTAAAGTAATTTTATAGCAATCTTTTAACTTAATCTCCCCCCCCCAACCCAAAAAAAAAACTATCTCTGCATGAAGCTTTATTTCGTGTCATACAGTTATACATTCCATTTTTTAATATATTAAGGATTTGCACTTTCATGACTCTAAAAATAGAATGTGATTTCATTCGCCTACTCATAAAAAAATATATATATAATTATATCAAAACTCTTCAAACAATTTTTAAACAAAAACAAACCTTTCCTAAATAAAACGAAACAATCAAGTCAAACTGAAAAGTAGTTTGTGATAATATTCACTCGAAGCAAATTATATATTGGTTTTGAACTTTTGTGTTAAGTAGGTGTCTAGACAGGAAAAATATAAGAAAAATATGGAATCTTTGCAGTAGAAGATCATTGAAATGAGCTATCCGCATTTTTCATTTCTTCAAAGTCGTGGAATTCGTGTAATTATCAAATATGTTTATAATCTATTACAAATTACAGCCAATTTTTTGTATTATTCTAGAGTCATGTACTTGAGACTAAAATTGGTCTATTGTTAAGTGACACACAGGAAAATGCTAGTACTTTTCATTTTATAAATTAGTTTACCAATACAGTATATTGAATGGAGTTTTATTTGTATGTTTTTAAAAATTAAGTATTGCAAATTATTATGTACACTTTGCACATAATGATATATTAAATACATATCTATGAATTGCCTATAATAATTTTTTGTATTATTCTATCTAGAGTCATATACTTGAGACTAAAATTGGCTTAATGTTAAGTGACAAACGGAGAAATGCTAGTACTTTTTATTTAATTAATTAGTTTACCAATACAATATATTGAATGCCGTTTTATTTGTATTTTTTTAAAATAATAAGTATTGTAAATTATTAGATACACTTTGCATATAATGATATATTAAATACATATCTATGAATTGCCTATAATAATTTTTTGTATTATTCTAGAGTCATATACTTGAGACTAAAATTGGCTTATTGTTAAGTGACAAACGGAGAAATGCTAGTACTTTTTATTTAATTAATTAGTTTACCAATACAATATATTGAATGCCGTTTTATTTGTATTTTTTTAAAATAATAAGTATTGTAAATTATTAGATACACTTTGCATATAATGATATATTAAATACATATCTATGAATTGCCTATAATAATTTTTTGTATTATTCTATCTAGAGTCATATACTTGAGACTAAAATTGGCTTAATGTTAAGTGACAAACGGAGAAATGCTAGTACTTTTTATTTAATTAATTAGTTTACCAATACAATATATTGAATGCCGTTTTATTTGTATTTTTTTAAAATAATAAGTATTGTAAATTATTACATACACTTCGCACATAATGATATATTAAATACATATCTATGAATTGCCTATAATAATTTTTTGTATTATTCTATCTAGAGTCATATACTTGAGACTAAAATTGGCTTAATGTTAAGTGACAAACGGAGAAATGCTAGTACTTTTTATTTAATTAATTAGTTTACCAATACAATATATTGAATGCCGTTTTATTTGTATTTTTTTAAAATAATAAGTATTGTAAATTATTATATACACTTCGCACATAATGATATATTAAATACATATCTATGAATTGCCTATAATAATTTTTTGTATTATTCTATCTAGAGTCATATACTTGAGACTAAAATTGGCTTAATGTTAAGTGACAAACGGAGAAATGCTAGTACTTCTTATTTAATTAATTAGTTTACCAATACAATATATTGAATGCCGTTTTATTTGTATTTTTTTTAAATAATAAGTATTGTAAATTATTATATACACTTCGCACATAATGATATATTAAATACATATCTATGAATTGCCTATAATAATTTTTTGTATTATTCTATCTAGAGTCATATACTTGAGACTAAAATTGGCTTAATGTTAAGTGACAAACGGAGAAATGCTAGTACTTTTTATTTAATTAATTAGTTTACCAATACAATATATTGAATGCCGTTTTATTTGTATTTTTTTAAAATAATAAGTATTGTAAATTATATACACTTCGCACATAATGATATATTAAATACATATCTATGAATTGCCTATAATAATTTTTTGTATTATTCTATCTCGAGTCATATACTTGAGACTAAAATTGGCTTAATGTTAAGTGACAAACGGAGAAATGCTAGTACTTTTTATTTAATTAATTAGTTTACCAATACAATATATTGAATGCCGTTTTATTTGTATTTTTTTAAAATAATAAGTATTGTAAATTATTATATACACTTCGCACATAATGATATATTAAATACATATCTATGAATTGCCTATAATAATTTTTTGTATTATTCTATCTAGAGTCATATACTTGAGACTAAAATTGGCTTAATGTTAAGTGACAAACGGAGAAATGCTAGTACTTTTTATTTAATTAATTAGTTTACCAATACAATATATTGAATGCCGTTTTATTTGTATTTTTTTAAAATAATAAGTATTGTAAATTATTATATACACTTCGCACATAATGATATATTAAATACATATCTATGAATTGCCTATAATAATTTTTTTGTATTATTCTAGAATCATATACTTGAGACAAAAATTGGTTTATTGTTAAGTGTCAAACGGAGAAATGCTAGTACTTTTTATTTAATTAACTAGTTTACCAATACAGTATATTGAATGGCGTTTTATTTGCATTTCTTAAAAAATTAAGTATTGTAAATTATTACATACACTTTGAACATAATGATATATTAAATACATATCTATGTTATTTTACTTGAAAAGTAAGTAAGATAAAGGAAATTTTTTAAAGTCAACCAAGAAAATTTTTTTATAGTTACATTTTATTAAATAATTAAAAAATTTTCTCCCATATAAAACTAATTAAATTTAATTAATGAATAAATATTTGAAAAAAACTGTTTGAACATCAGGTGTCATCTACTATATATATATATATATATATATATATATATATATATATATATATATATAAATATATGTAGGTAAAGTGTGATCTAATAGAACAAATTGGAAAAAAAAGAGCGTGGTGTCGGGTAACTATAAAATAGAGCCCCTGAATTAAAGTATAGAGGAGCCTTGCAGTAGAAGTATAAATTTGGTGACGTGAATCACACGTGCTATCACGTAATGTTCTTTACTGAATTTATCTGACACAGCATATAAAATAATTAAATATTTATATGTGCGCAATAAACTATTTTTCTTGTTCAAATAGAGCAGCTATAAGTTAGAAATTATCACTGATGTTATTTTTAAAATATGTGAAAAACGGAATCGCTTGTAGTAAAATTTAAAGCAAAGACTAACGCTTAACCAATCAGAAAATTCTATTTTGTTAATCGTTCATAACTTAATAATTAATGAATTAATATTTGAAAAAACTATTTTATTAACGATTAAAAATTTGAACAAGATAAAGGGAGATTATAAACGAATAGTAGGAATTAAAAAAGCAATAATTTTTTACTTAAATACTCTAGATTTTTGGAGAAATAGCTTCAAAATATCTACACATCCAAAGTATCTAGGCATTCTATATGGTAAATGTCTTTACTATTACATATGTACCTATAAGTATAAGGTAGTATTGCGCATAATATATTATTACCATGCATAGTAGTATAGTACACTAGTACTTATGAGGTACTACAACTGAGGGCGGTCATCGTAAGGTGGTAACTAGATATTGACAAGAATAAAAAATGAAAAATATTACGAATAAATGTAACAAAAAACTCACATTATGGCGGAAGGGATTTTTTTATAAAAAAAGGAAGGAAATTGAGACACAATAAAACTAATTTTCTTGCGAAACACAGAGAAAAAAAATTTTGGCAAAATTACCGCATTGTATGGTAAGGATATTTCTGGTAGAGAGAAAAACCATAATTCTGGTTAAAAAAAGCAAAATATGCGGCATTTAAACCATTCATTTTGTAATTTTCCAGTTCATATTGTAATAGTTTACTGTAACTGCGTTTTAGAATTATAGTTCTTATTGCCACAGATTCAATAAAAAACACAAAACTGAGAAGTAAATTTAAGCGAATAAATGGTAAATATATCATGGTCCAAGGTATCACGATAAAATTACCAAATTTTACCACAGATTATAAAGCCGTATTTTCCTGTTGATTTTACTGAAATCATTACTGAAGCGCTTCGGTTAAAATTACCGAGCATTTTTTTTTTTGTTCCCATAGAGCTAAAAACAGGATAAATTTTACCATGTTAGTTTTGACCATACTTTTTTTTTTATCGTTGTATAATGAATCTTTTGAACTGTCAAAATTATTTGCTGGAATAATCTTATTCACAGATATTCTACGAGCATTTTTATTTCTTACATTCTAGAATTATTTCCCTTCTCAATAAAACCTGAAAATTTAAAAAAAAAAATTACAAAACGAAATGTTTTAAGAAAGATACATAATTTAAGAAAATAATTGACTTTACAAAATAGTTTAAGCCTCGGTTGAAAGGAAAGCATGTTCACAGTTTATTACACGAGCTAAAAGAACTTTCCAATTGTAATATAACTAATTCTTTTAATATAAATGAGTTTCCTTACAAAAATTAGAAAAAAAGAGTTTATTTCTTTGAGATTAAACAAAATGCGACAATTAAAGAAAAACTCAATAAATTCCAATCCCATGAAAAAATAAATCCACAAACTACTTTCAAAATAAAATACGAAATTTTCTCAAAAAATAAATAAATAAATAAAATAAATGTAGCTAAAGAAAGAGTTAGATGTTTGAATTCAGCATTTAAAATAGAGTTTAAAGCATTTTATCTTTTCTCCAACTGAATCTAAGGCAATTTTTCTTGTTTCGTATTTGAAAAATATAAATAAATATAGTAAGGAACAAAATTTAATATTCCATTTAATGCAAGGGCAGCAATAAAATTTTTGAGAAAGTTTTAAAAAATTTATTTATGAAATTTTAGGAACGTTTTATGTTGTCACATCCAGCACCAATGTAGGTGGTAAATTTTCGAAAGTTAAATAGGTCAGTTCATGCATTTCTTGAACTCGATGAAAACAATTGCTTATATATTTCGATTAATCGGATCTTCGGAATGGAAAAGACGTCGACGTAAATTCTATTACAAATTTAAAAAGAAAATAGCCAAACTAGGTGATTAGATAACTACACTCAAGTCCATAAATTAAGGATGGTTTTTAATCGCTAAGAAATTAAACTCTAAAGTAAAAGTTTCACCTGTTGAATTATCATTCATATTTTCAAGAATAATATGCAAATTACTGGAAGCCCACAAATGACACTGATAGTACGTTACAATGACAAGAATGTAATGCACATAAGGAACGGTAGTAGAGAAGTGAAATAGTTAGATCTCAACATAGATTTTTAGATTATGATACTGCAAAGATAAATTGCAATTTTTTTGAAAAATGACCATAAATTGTGACACCGCAGGATTTAATTAAATTTTTACTTTTAAAAACTTAAGAGAAGACATAAACCTCCGGCTAATGGCAGCTTACTTCTGTAGCTACGCAACTTTATCTAAAATACAAAATACTTAATTTTCTTTTGACTCCAATTTGCATTTCAGTTACCAGAAAGAGCCCCCTTAAAGATAATCTGAGGCCATCTGGTGGTATGGAAATAAAAATGGCGCATTTTAGGGAGGGTAGCTTCACTCTAGGTTTAACACAATAAACCGAAGAAAGAGATTCCATTTCTCTCGCCGCCCGGAGCCGAAACCAGTCCAAAACGGTGACCCCGCACCCCTACTTGAAATAGTCAAGCCTCGTTGCCATAGTCACCGCCACAGGTCCAGATGAATGTCTGGAGGAGTTCTTATTTTAGACAAACTATACTTGCAAGCGACGTCAGACATGGATGTTAAACCTTATTGGCTACTGAATTGTGGCATTTATTTCTGCCAGGTTTTAACAGCCAATGAAGTTGAACAACAACTTGTTACATAGCTTGATGGTACCAAATTAAATCTGTTCCAGAAATTGATTTATAAACCACACCTAATAGCAGTGATATTAACATGTTGACTTGTTTATACGCAATCATCTGATTTCTGAAATTTCCTACTTCTTGAGTAACAGATACCCAATTATAAACTAGATCTCGAATTACAGGTACCCAATTATAAACCATAGTCATAGTCCAGAAAATTTGTCTGGGGGAGTTCTTATTTTAGACAAATTATGTAAGCAGCTCAGTGCCATAATCGAATCGTTATGACACAAAGGACGAGTGTGGGTGATTATTTAGGAGGTAGAGTTATCGCCGGCCTGGAATGTGGGCGTACTCAGATGGCAACGATTCTAAGATGATGGATCGTTACGGATGCGTTACAGTACAAGTCGCTCTCGAGTTTCAAAACCGAATGAAGAAAGGTATTATCCAATAGCTGCCAAAAGAATCAGACGGAGTATGGCATCCGACCTGTCTCGTCAGCTATTTGCAGCCATGGGTACCACAGTTTAAAAGCAAACCGAGTACAGACGTTTGGGAAATATTGGTCTGGATACTTGCAGGTTATGTCAGTTGTGTTCCGCTCACGGCAACTCATTGTTGCCATTCATTAGACCAGAGTAGAGAACATGCAAAGTGGACAACGTCGTAGTGGTCTTGTGTGATGTTTTCCGACAAGTCCAGACTTACCCGACTTTCTTATGAAAAATACCATGTACCCATTAGTACCAAGACAACATCACTGAATAACACTGTTACGGTGGTACAGGTTTGCTCATTTAGGGTGAAATACAGGGCTCCAGAACTGTTCTGCACACTCAAATCTTTTTTATAATGTTATTCCCACAAACTTCAACAAGATAAAAAAAAAATTACTTTTTGATTGCGCACAGATCATTAACACCAGTGCCTAATAATTAACTTTTCTTGACTATAAATAATTAGTTAAAACAGTATCGTTATGCAATTCAAATTTCACAAATTCGAACGTGAAATATAGTTTATTTGACTAATCTCACCTTCCCCCCACACATTTTCGGATATTCTAATTTAAAAACAAGTTTACAATTTCTTTCTCCAGTAGCGAATAATCAAACATTAATATTTTGATTTACCATTCAATCACAGTTATTCATTATGAATTCATGAAATGACAAACAATACGAACGACAAAACAATTATTTTAGCACCGTCATAATTAATTTACAGAGCATAGTACATTAAAATAAGACATCGCCCATCTAGCCTTCTATTGAAAATTCCGAATATATTAAAGTCACGTTTTAAATATGTCAATTCAATATGTCTTTATTCTCTCAAGCCATTTGTTGTTCGATTTCTATCTAAATAGCACCATTTATAAAATAAAGACATAGATAATGCTCTTGAAATTCTCAGAAACCGAGGAGAAATGGTTGCAATACGCATATATTTACTTTGGAATCCTTTCATTTCTCAATAAAATATCAAAATATTTATTCAAGTTCATTTTCGTCTCTGAAAAGGTACTTAGAAAGATGAAAATGGTAGCAGCTCATTTCGTTTATGTACCATTTTGCAAGCTAAGCACATCATATTTAACACTTGACATTTTATTCCAAACTATATGAGAACTCCAAAGTTAAAATCACATCTTTATTTCTCAGAAACTTCTGTTTCTTTACTTAAAGCTTTGTTATAATGACTATGGACAGGATGCATAACCATGAAGATTCAAAGTGCTTTAAATTGGGAGAAAGATATGCTAATTTACAAGACATGAAAGAGTGAGAAATTAGTCTGTCTAGAGCATTGTTAAATGTAGAACATTAGTGAAAGGAACAGCTTGCAAAAATTAAAAATAGTGACTAAGAGATTTTAAATAATGAAGCAAAATAAAATATTTAAAAATTATGTTTATTAAATAGATACTCCCTTCGTTTAACGTTTTAGGTCAGACAAGATTTTTTTTTCCTTTTTATTTCACATGAAAAACGAAGTTCATAGTTTTGTTTTTTCATATCAAAATGTATTCGAAGTTTCAGTTGGTGATAAAACGGCAATAAATTCTGTTTTTAGTGGTCAGGAAACAATTAAAGCTTGTATTGCCAAAAGACTGCTATAGAGATTTAAGGACTCTATGTAGTCAGAAAGTGATCGAAATTTTGATTGACGATAAATTCAATAGGCCATAAAACTGCTGTAATTTCGAAATCTTATTTAGCTGTAGGAAAATGATTCAAACTATCATTGTCGTCAACGTAAATAGTACATTTTACAATAGGTAGAATAATACTATGATAATGCAATAATACATTACAAATGAAAAATTTTAATATCGCTATCCTCTGAAGTACTCAAAATGCGTTGTCTTTAGCACTTCACAGGAACAATGTAGTCGTCATCGTCGTCAATAATGTGATCACATGGATTTGTAATTATGCTCATAGATTTTCCATTTCGATTCATTCTACCATTTTGGGGATACACCAAATTTGAAAAAGTTAAACAGCAAATCAAGATATATTTTTTACTTACTTTTTTGCGTTGCTTCGTCTAATCATTTTAAAACAGACAATTATTACCAATTAGAAAGACTTACGCAAGAATACGTTCGATCACTTCGCAAACTGCAATAAATACGACAGAGCAATGAGAAAAAGATGCGTCACCTATCAAATACAAGAAAGCGGTATCACGCAGCGTGGTATTTCTCGACATGAAATTTAAAAAAAAAAAAAAAAAAACGCTATCGGGCTGCATGTTATTTCTCGACACAAAATAAAACAAGCGCTATCGCGTTGCTTGGTATTTCTCGTTTTAAAATAAAACAATTGCTATCGATAGCGCTGCTTTTCGTACTCATTTAGAGAAAGCGCTGTTGCGCTGTTTTGGGTTTTTTCGACAGTGTTTTTTCAATACCTCAAACGGTTAAAAATATTACGTCTAAGAAACCTAAAAATATTTCTAAGTACAAACAACTTCAGAATTTTGCTATATTAACAGTTTCAGGATTTTTAAGTGCAAACAACTTAAAAAATTTTTAAGTTCAAGCAATTTGAAAATATTTCTTAGTCCAAAAAATATCGAAGTTCTTCTAATTGCAAATAATATCAGAAATTATTAAACAAAAAATTTTCTTTGAAAATTTTTTAAATATTTCTTAAAAAAAATTAAAATTTTTCTTAAAAATTTTTTTTTAATTTTTCTTAGAAAATTTTTTAAATTGACTGAGGAAATTTTTAAATTTGAAAAAAACTGTTTGTACTTAGAAAAATTGTCAAATTGTTTGAACGTAAAAATTTTTTAAAATTGTTTGGATTCAGACATATTTCGAGGTTGTTTGAACTTTGAGAATTTTTTGAAGTTAAAAAGAAATTGTACTTGAAAAATTTTTCAACTTTCTGGAATTGTTTTTCCAATTTTTTCAAGTTGGAAAAGGAATTTTTTCGTACTTAGAAAAATTTTCAAAATGTTTGAACTTAGAAATAAATTGTATTTTTTTTTTTGTACTTGGAAAATATTTAAAGTTATTCGGACTTAAAATAATTTGTTGAATTTAAAAAGAAACGGGTATATGAGTATCAGAAGGTTAGGCTTTTGAAATTGTTTGGAAAAAAATTTTCTTGAAATAAAAAAAAAATGATTATATAAGGAGCAACAGAAGTTTGGACTAAGAAAACTTTTGGATTTGTTGGAATATTTTGAAGTTAGTGAAAAAAAAAATGGATAAATAAGAAAGAGAAGTTTGAACTTAGAAAAATTTTCAAACTGATTAGACTTCGAAAAATTTTCAAATTGTTTGGATTTCGGAAGTTATTTAAGCATAGAAAATTTCTTGAATATAAAAAAACGTACTTGGAAAATTTTTTAAATTGTCTAGATTTAGAAATAAATAAATTTCAAATTGAAAAAAAAAATGTTTTTAAAACATTTTTTAAATTGTTCGGACTTAGAAATATTTTAAAGTTGTTTAAACTAAGAAAATTTTTGAAGTTGGAAAATAAAGCGGGTTTCTAAGGAGTAACAGAAGTTTTGACTTAGAAAAGGTCTGAATTTGAGCCCAAAATTTTTTTTGAAGTTGATTAAAATTAGAAAAATTTTCAAATTGGAAAAAAAATTTTTGTACTTAGAAAAATTTTAAATTTGGTTACATTTTAAAATATTCTGAAGTTTATTGAACTTATTAAATTTCTTGAAGTTAAAAAAAATTGTACTTACTAAAATTTTTAAATTGTCTAGACTTAGAAATTCTTTTCAAGTTAAAAAAAAATTTCACAAAAAATTTTCAATATAATCGGACTTAGAAATATTTTGAAGTTGTTTTAACTTAGAAAATTTTTGAAATTGAACTTTGAAACTTTTTTAAGTTGGAGAAAAAAACGGGTATATACGGGGAAGCCAAATTTTGGACTTAGAGAAAAATTTTCAAATTATTTGACTTTTTGTTCCTGTCAAAATGTCATATCTGTTTGAACTGTCGGAAATTCGTTGGACCTTCAAAATTTCTTTAAGGCTAAAGAGCTTCAAAAATTTCCTAAGTTTAAACAACTTTATAATTTTTGTAAGTCAGGAAAATTTTAAAATTATCCTAAGTATAGACGATTAATTTTTCAAATATGAAAAATTTTTCCAGGTGAAGACAATTTGAATTTTTTTTTTCCAATTTGATGTAATTTTCCAAATCTGGACAATTTAAAAAGTTTTTTAAGTCCAAACTTCTGACTTTCCTTATATACCCATTTTTTCCAAATTGTTTCGATTTTGAATATTTGAAAATGTTTGAACTTAGAAAATTTTTGAAGTTGTTTGGGCTTAGAAAAATGAAATGAATTGGACAAATGAGGATGACTTTTCTGATCTGTACGGATGCCATGAACCAAAATAAAATAGGAGGAATCCCGACAACTTTACCGAAATTTCACCCGGCAAGACAGATAAGACTACCATTGTTTTTTAAAAAAATCGTGCAATCCATTAGACGTGTGTATTGGAAAACTATATGGCCCATATGAATCATAAGTCTCTTATTGGCGTATGTATGACACGAGATTAAGAACATATGGATGACAAATCAGAATTTTTTGTGTTCTCAAAAAGCAATAAAGCAATAATAATTGCTGTCGAAAACTTGGATTTGTAAAAGTCATCACCATAAATTGTAAAAACTTAAACTACTATTTACATTTTTTTAAGCCATTTTAAAATCAAGAGTTACCACTTAAGTGGTAACTCTTGATATTAAAACGTGAACGATTCATCGTGTTCACATCACGTCCGAAGGTCACCAATGTGGGGCTGGAAGTTACAGATCATGTCAACCGTCATCTATGAAAAAGTACCCCTTCATAGAATCAAGTTAACATGTCTTATATACTAGCGAATTGTAATTGTAATTTTGTAGTGGTAGATACGCTACAATGTGTTTTCTACCGGTAGAGTAATTTTATTTTGTAAGCTATGTCACACAAGTAATAAGTCATAGCTTATTAATGATTTGCTGCCATCCAGCATTTTTGAAGGGAAACGGGATGAAATCAAAGTTTTCATAAAGATTCCAAAAAAATAGAAACGAATGAGACTTTAAATAACAAACAAAGTATAGTGCAAGTATTTTAAAAATATCTCGCTAATTTATTATTATCTGTGAAATTGGTGAGAAAAATAATACCCTGTTGTTATTTTTTTTCTTCCTATGTTGAACCGCAGTCATAAAAAGATGCCATGCAGTTAGATTTCTCGAACAGTTTTATTCTTATCAAAATAGAAATCAATGGCAAATCACTCAAAACTCGTATACAGAAAGAAATATTTCACATTTGCAGAATGGATTGTTAAGGTACGTGACGTCATGCTAAAATCGTTCATTATTTCATTGGCGCGGTTACTAGTTGATCTAGATCGTAAATTTAACTGCTATTGGAATTTTGACGGTTACAATGAAGTTTAACTTGTCCTGATAAAAATCAAGGCCAACTTAAAACTTTTGGTTCTGAAATCTGGCAATAGAGACAAATTTAAATATCTCTTAAAGTTTATTTATGTGTTAATTTTTTTAATAAATTTTAATTTAATGCTCTAGCAGTTTGTATATGAATGCAAATCATTGTTTTTTTGCAATATTGCATCCGACATTCCAAATTAGTTTTAATGAACGGGGTTCCTTGATCTCTACTATAACTCCTGATTTTATAACACAATTTATAGTTTTTATTAAAAATTATTGACTTATAAAATTAGAAATCATGCGATGTAAGGTAAGTGCAGCTATTATATTTTTTTTTATCTGTATTAAAACAATCATAAATATCAATTTGATTAGTTAATAAAGATATGAATTTTCTTTCTGATAACAAGTTTAAATATAATTTTTAAGTTTAGTTTTACTGTCGATCGAAATTTTGAGAATAACGTTCTTTTGCGAATAATTCCTCTATGTTAAGATGTTTGCAACTGATTTCCTTCCAAAAATTTTATTTCCTGATCCCATTTTTTTACGAATTTAGCACTTACCCAATTGTGCAAAAAGCTGTCCAAATCGGGAATGAACTATTAAAATTTAAATAAAAAATGCTTCTTATCACACATATACCTCAAAAGCTAATGATTTTTGATAGTTCTCTGGAGATCAGAATTGATTTATTTTTCACATCCAAATTTGCAATAGTGCTATTGATTTATAAGATAAATAATTGCAGTCATAAACTGGATTAGGCAGTCTAAAATGAACAGCCTTTGTTAATTTAATTTCCTATTTTCAAGTTACAGGGATAATTATTGTGTTTCTTGATCATTATCCAAAAATTACAAGTGATGATAGTTTGTTAAATGTTTAATATTTTAACTTAGTATTTAATCTAATGCTAAATCTAGAATATCTTATTAAATCCTTGTAAATTGTTATAAAAATTAGTCTTTAAAAGGATTGGTTTAATATAGATGCGAAATAAGCTGAATACATATTGTTGATCCTAAATTATATTCTATAACATAAAAAGTAAGACATTTTTGTGTTTCACCAAGTGAAGTTTTAAACATTTTGTTTGTGGAATAAATAAGAAAGAAATATATTTCAGTTATCCTGGAGGTGGCTATGAGTTTTCCTCTTGTGAGTGCTTTATTCTGAATTCTACACATATTTCATTCTTGAAAGCATAGTTTCATTGATATATTTTTTTTATATTCCATATCTTAATTCTTTGGTATTCTAAAATGACTTAATAATTTATGAAGAAAAACTTATCATATATTCTGGCGCATAACTCGATCTTTTGTTTAGGTTGACTTCGTATTTTTGATTAAAAATTAGCAAATTTCTGGTATATATGTCAATGTATAAGTTGACCATTGAAAGAAGGAAGCATAAAAATTTCTGCAACTAAAAAACATAAGAAAATTATTAAGTTTCAAAATTTTCTCAAGTTTAAAACATTTTACATTTCTATCTACATATGTACATTTGCCTTCAAATAAAGATGCCGACAGACGTCTTTTCAAATTAAGATGCAATATCCAATGCTGCGAGGCTACCAGTTAATCAAGATAATTTTTTTATTTATTTATATAAAACAAGAAATATATGTGCTGCTCCTATAAACTTTGTATGTTAAATAATAAATATGGGTACAAATACTATTGTAAAATCTTTTTTAAAAGTATGGAATTTCAAATTCTTTGGGTGGGATGAACAGAATCTTTTGTGCAACTCAGTGGATGAGAAAGAAATAGAATCCATTGCAAATTGGGGTCCGTATGATGGCGCTGCCAACGTTATTGAATCCGACAGGGTTGATGTTCTGGGATCTTTAAATTTGTAGCTTTATAGCGTGTTTTAAAAGTTTTCATTGCGTTGTAATTTTTGAAATAATCTTGGGTTAAATATGTTCACTTTTCTTAATACTTTTTTTCAAAATAAATTAAATTATTATTTCTTAAGAGAACCATTGTTTTCAAGAAGATATGATAAGAGAAAATGCAAAGTTAGTTGTACATAACATATTAAAATTGTTTTTGAAAGGGATAAATTGAGGCTAAGTTATTTTTATCTATTATTGCGTATTAT
Source organism: Parasteatoda tepidariorum (assembly GCF_982258835.1). NCBI lineage: Eukaryota > Metazoa > Arthropoda > Arachnida > Araneae > Theridiidae > Parasteatoda > Parasteatoda tepidariorum. Next base: position 82,323,091 of record NC_141755.1, read on the forward strand.
GCTTGGATATTTCACATTCAACGACTCTCTGGTTTAATTGCTGTCTGAAGTTAAACCCCTGATTTTCATAAAATTTTGAAAGTTTGACTAATACTCTGCTATATTTGGTATATTTTAAAGTCTTTATATTCTTTATTTAATTTTTCTTTATGTAGTAGTTATGCAATCAGCAATGGCATATTTGTTTTTTGATTGACATTTAAAAAACTACCCCAGAAGAAATAAGTTTTCTCCAACCTTTTGAAGAAAAAGGGAGAAAAAAAAAACAAATTTTAAAATAGAAATTTCAAATATTGATCTAATTCTTTTAAATAGTTTATAATTGGGTACCTGTAACTCGAGAAGTAGGAAATTTCTGAAATTAGATGGTTGTGTATAAACAAGTCAACATCTTAATATCGCACCTATTAGGTGTGATTTATAAATCAATTTTTAGAACAGATTTAATTTGGTACCATCAAGCCAAGTTATGTGACAAGTGGTTGTTCAACTTCATTGTCTATCAAAACCTGGCAGAAATGAATGCCACAATTCAGTAGCCAATAAGGTTTAACACCCATGTGTGACGTCGCTTGCAAGTACCCTTTTGAAATCTTGTTTAGTAAAATACCGGGTGCGTAGCTTTTTTAAAAAGTGCTTAAAGGTGCTTATTTCCGTTTTTTAAAAGCCTTAAAGGTGCTTTTTTTATTGAGTGTTTTTAAAAAGTGCTTAATATTCCCTTTTCCAAAATGAGATTTTTCCTTTACTATGTTGATTTTCTCTTCGAATTATGCAGAAAGATGCAGTACATGTTGTTTGACATGATGGTTAAAACAAGATAAAACCGTCAATTGTCAAAAACTTTGCAACCCTGTCTAATTATCATACTTTTTTAAAGTGCTTAAAAATATTTCTTCAGTGCTTAAAAGGTGCTTATTTTTTGTTGAATAATTTGGCTATGCACCCTGATACATTTAATCAGTTTCTGAAGAAAGTAAAACAACCATAGTATCTTCAAAATTATGCGTAAAACGGTATAGTTGTAACAATTTAATAATTATTTAAAGAGCTGTGAAATATAACTAATAATCAAATTTTATAACTGTCAATTTTTATTATTTTGAGAAATATTTACTGATTATTATCATTTACAAATCACATATTGAATTCTATATTACAAATAGCACAGTATTTTTTTACTGCCATGATTTTTAACTTCAAGTATGAATACTGAAAACCTCTTACGTGTAATATATACCTATAGATTTTAAAATTCTGTATAAGGATAAAATAAATAAGAAAATAGTTAATTTTTTAAAAGAAAATAAATTTAAAAAACTTTCAACTTTCTTGCAATGATATTAATTTTTATTCATTTAAATTTAAACTATTCTTACTTTTCAATATTTATTATTAATACTTATTGTTAAATCCAATCATGGTAAGTGACACGTGCAAGGGAAAAAAATTGTAGTTGTAGATTTAGTAGTTGTATGTAACTGCAGGGTGCTGAACCAACCATCGCCACATCCTTTAATAAAATTATTTGTTTTTAAATTACGTCGCCTAGCATTACTTATAACTCTTTTATACAGTCCAAAGCTATTGATGACCTTACACTTATCAATAAACAATTGTTTTGGTCATTTTTATTTTTTCCATTTCATGCAACTTTTTCCCAGTGTTCTGGAAGAAATCCTAACTATATTTGAAATATAAATATTAAATTTTGTAGTTGTTATTTATTTCTATTATTGTTTTTTAAAAAATTTTCTGTTGCATTTTCATTTTGAAGTTATTAAAATAAATAAAGTTTCAGTTTTCATAAAAAGATGGCTAGTTTTTCTCATGCAAAGTTACATGTTAAACTTCTTTTTTTTTCTTTATTTATACAACAAAACTTATTTACTTTTTTAATTGGCACTCTGCCTAGAAACTTTTATTTTAAAATGCTTTAAAGTGTTTACTTATTTTTTTAATGTGTTAAGTTTATGTAATTTTAGTCGATATTGCTATTTCTAAATATTGAAACAATTGATTTTTAATGCTTCTTAATTTTTGATAGATTTGCAGAACTGCAAAGTAGGCTGTTAAATACAGCTGAAATGCAATGGCTGATATGGGGTCTGCAAGTTTTTTGCATATTGGGGATATAGTATCCCTCTATGCGGAAGGAAATGTTAGTGGCTTTTTGAGCACTTTAGGGTTAGTAAACACTCTTATGTTTTCTTTCTGGCTTTCTAAAAAAATTTATTCTTTTAATTTCTGTCCATGTTAAACAATATGTGTATATTCAATTTTCAGTTTAGTAGATGACAGATGCGTCGTCCAACCAGATGCAGGAGATCTTGCAACTCCACCAAAGAAGTTTCGGGGTCAGTAGTTATTTTTATTTCTTTATTTTTTTTAAAAGTACAAAGTATGTATATTGGTAATTTTTTTATATAAATAGCTATTTAAATAAAGTGCAAAAAGTGTGGCTCACAGTTAATAGTAACATTTTAAATTTGAACTAAAAATAAATAAGATAACATGATTTTCAAAGAAAAATAATCAAGTTCTTTGGTAAATTATTGAACAGTCTTAGACTTCATGAGGCCTGTACTTTCATCGAATGAAATAATTACTTCAGTGAAAAATGTTCTATTAATGAAAAATGTTAAGTTGTTCTTATAAAAATGTCAAAAAACAGAGATGAGCAACCTTTTTTGTAAAATGTACCACAAAAATTAGAAAGTACTATGTTAAGGGCCAATTTATGACTACATTTGTTAAAAACAACAACATAGGGTTGTATTAGTTTTCTATTTAAGATATGGTTAATGGCTCCTTTTTGGTTAATTGTTGTACATTAACTAGCGATCAGTTTAATAAATATTCAAACTTAATATGAAAATATTTACAAATAGTTGTATAATAGCTTTTATCATGGAAAATGTTATATAATTTTCTTTGTTCATTTAACTGATCGTGAGTTATTGTGTTTATTTTAGATTGCCTTTTTCGAATGTGTCCTATGAGCAGATATTCTGCTCAGAAACAGTTTTTAAAGGCTGCCAAACAGAGTACAACAAGTGCCACCGATGCTGTTCTCCTAAAGAAATTGCATGTAAGATCCTCATTTTACTAAATTTTAATTTGTATTTTAAATAAATCTGGTGTACTTACAAATAAGTTTTCTATTTCATTCATGAGTATTAGATTTTATTTTTGCAAGAAAGTTTTATAATCACTTTATTTGGATATAATCACCAGTTATATTGGCATGTTGAACTTATTTATTTGAATTTGATCCTTAATATTTAATTGGACTAAACTTGCTTGACATATTCATATTTTTCAACCCTTTTTTTTATAAGTGTTGTGTGTGTTCAATATGTATTGAACATTTAATCTTGCTGAATTATTGAAATCATTATGTTATAATTCTGCTCACAATTAAAAAAATTTTTTTTTTACTTTAATTTTATTATAATTTAATGTCTTGGGCCTGTATGAAAGAAGAGATAAGCACAGTAATTACTTTTCTTACATGTGACTGTAAAATCAGAAATGCTTTTGCAACACTTAGACACATTTCTGATATACAAATTCTTTCGAAACTCTTCCTTTATTTTATGGAAACAAGGCAATGGGCTGATTTAATTATTAATGTGATTGGCATTCCTCTTTTCTAGAAAGGTTTTCTCTGTTATCAATATCTTTAACTAATGATTATTTTAATTTACAATAATTATGTTCCAAATTATCTTTAAAAGTTTTAACCCTTTGCTAATGGCTTGTACAACTGATGGACCAAAATAGCAAGTGTTATCATTCTAAGTGTCGTAAGTGCTATGTAAAAAATAGTGTAGTGTGCTTTTTTTTTCTTTTCATAAAACTTTTCTGTGCTTTTAGAATTATTTCCCACATTAAATCTGAGAAAAAGTTAAAACATTGCTCCCTAAAAGAGTACATTGCACTATATAAAGCATACCATTTTGCTCATTAGAACAGCAATTTCTTTAAATGCGGGCCAATTTTAATTGAGTTCTATTATACTTTTTTTTTTATAATGAACCCATTTAAAAAACTTTGCAATCATTATTGCTGAAAAAAATAATGAAATTTTATGCTTTTATTTTAAGTGTTTCTTGTGATCCTTGAAACAGATGACTTCATTCTATTTTTTGTTAAGATCAAAAGTAGTGCAATTCATACTTTTTATTGCTTCTTTGTCGTATACTAATGAATTTTTCATATGATGTTTTTTAAAAATTCACTAAACTATTTTTCTTATTATATTATCAACATATTTAGAAAAGTTTATTTTGATAGCTGAAATTAAAATGATTATTGCTGATGCATTAATTTTTAATCTCTAACTCAAGTTTCAAAACTCCTCTCTCAAAAGATATTTAATTGTATAGTATTTCACTGCATTTCAGTGAAGCCTAATTATTTTTCTAGATTGTTATAAAGTCAAAATGTTTTATTTTAGCATGCTGCAGAGCTGGAAAAGAAACAAAATGAATCTGAAAATAAGAAATTGATTGGCACTGTTATACAATATGGTGGAGTTATGCAAGTAAATATCCAAGTTTTCATTTTGATAATTTAAACTTTTTACAAATTATAATGTGTGCATTATTTGATTGTTGCATAATATACTAGCAGAGTTCTCCCTAGGTATCGAAAAGGGCAGGGTGCTGCCTCTCAGAAAAGGGAACAACACTGTAAAAATTTATCAAAATTTGTAATATTATGTCTATGTGTGAGATACTGAATTTGGTCCTCAACAATTTTTAAATTACCCCCTTATATTATTTTATGTGTGTATTTCAAAAAATAATTCTCTCTCATGAAGGTAAGAGAAAATTTGTAGTTTATAAAAATAATTAAAAGCATGCTAAAAAGACAATCTCTGAATATTTTTTTAAAAAAAATGAAAAGTAAAAAAAAAAAATAATAATAATTGATAAACAACTTGGAAAGCTTTTTATATTAATTTGAATTAAAAATTGTGAGGAAATAAACATTTAAAGTTGCATTTTTTTTAAAAATAGGTATATATTTAAGAAATAATTCTAAAATTTATTAATGAAGAAGAAATGTTTATAAGTATTAAGAGATACTTATAAACATTTAACTCATTAAATGTTTATAAGTATCTCTTATTCCTCCCCCTTTGAGATACTTATAAACATTTAATGAGTTTAGAATAAACCCTAACAAAGTAAATATTATAAATTAAACTTATTAGCAGAATAAAGCCTATAGGCACAGATAATTTTGCTAGTATGTAATTATTATTTAAACAGTGAATTATTATTATTTTTAAATGGAATATGAATAAAAAGGCAATGTTATTTATCGCTGGCCGTTTATTTTTACAAAAAGGACAAAGAGGGCACATTTATAGGGATCAAAGAGCAGGCAGGGTGGACTGCCCTTCTAAAAACACTTAGGGAGAACACTGATACTAGTAAGAGTTTATCTGCAGCTAATTGCAGAAACAATCATTGCCTATCTTTAAACATTTTTTGAACAAGACTCAAAATTTTAAGTTTGAGAAAAAAACAAGATAAAACTTAAAAGAAATGAATGCTAGACTCAATGGTATTCCTTAAAGCCTTTTAATTTTATCGAAACGGCTGTATATCTTGATTTATTTCCATTTGTTATCTTTATGAAGTTGTTTTCTCTGTAATTTATATCAGGACAAAGATAGTCTTCTGCTCTTATGGAATTTAAAATGATAAGTTTCATTAATATGTATGTTATGCTTAACATATGTGTTGCATATAGGACAAACATAATTAAATTCTACACATGTGGACGTACCACATGCCATCTCTTTATTTTATTACTTATTGTATGCTAAAATGAAAATATATAATATTTTTCTGTATTTTCATTAAAGGAGTTCTAATATATCTATTTATTTCTTTTTGTAGTTATTACATCTGAAGAGCAACAAGTATCTGACTGTCAATAAAAGATTGCCTGCACTTTTAGAAAAAAATGCAATGAGAGTTTGTCTAGATTCTGCTGGCAATGAAGGCTCTTGGTTTTACATTGTGCCTTTTTATAAACTGAGATCAACAGGAGATAATGTATGTTTTTTTCCCTATCATTAACTATGACTTGATTTAAATAACGTAGTATCAAAAATATTTTAATTATGTAGTTACTGTTGGTATAATGAAATCAATTTTTAGGTTGTTGTGGGAGACAAAGTCGTTTTAACACCAGTAAATGCTGGGCAACCTCTACATGCTAGTAATTATGAACTCCAGGATAATCCAGGATGCAAAGAAGTGAGTTTAAAAACATAAACTTTTTTTTAAAAAAATATTATTGATGTTAAATTTTCCAAAATTTTGTTTTGTTTTCAGAAATTCAGTTTCGTTTTGTTAACTTTCAAAATTGATTATTTGTTATCATTGCTTGAAAATTGTAAACCATGAAGCTTTGGTTTTCCATTATTTATTTATTAATTTGTTTTAATTGTTTATTCTTTCACATCCTATTTGAACCACTGTTTAGTGAGCCAATTGTTTTTATTTTATCTTTTATGGATATTTTAATTTTATTATTTGGTTGAAATAATATGGAAAAAGCAGAACAAGAAGTTTTTTTCCACCTCAAAAAGTTATTATGCAACAGGGTAAAAATCTTTACTACATCAAAATATATACTTATACTTAAAAATCAAAATAAGTTGTAAGTATGTGCATCAAAATAATACTTTTAATGTTACAGTATATTTATTAAAATAAAATTTTCTTCCAAGAAAAGGATTTATTTTTTTCGAATTTTTTTTCCTTCTAAAATCAAGCTTTACATTAACATCAAATTTTTTCCTTGTTTCAAACATCACTATGATGTGTATATATCACCATATTATGTATATATTATGTATCCATGCTATTAATATTAATAAATTCATTGTTAGCAATTAAAATCACATTGATTGCAATAGCTTAATTAATTATTGTTTGAATGGGTTATTTAATGAAGGGAAAGCGCAGAATCCAAAAATGTTTGACTATCCATAATAAAATGTGAAAAAAATTATTTCTAATCATTTAATAAACAGAAGGGTATGGTATAATTTAAAATATTACAATTGCTACTTAGTGTGAAAGGGATATACATAGAAGTAAAAAAAAATTTGTGCATTTATATTAATATAAATGTTTCCCTTTTGTCAATTTTTTGAAGAGTTTTTTCAGGAAAAATAGTATCATGTTATATAATAGTTTGAACATGTTTCTATCGCATTAAAAAATTGCATCATATTAAAACATGTGTAAAATGATAGGTATGATTAGATTAGATTAGACAATAGATTTTTTCCCCAAATATTAGATATGTTAAAAAGATTAGTTTATTTTATCACCTCTAAGGTTAAAAATAACTTGTTGAGTCTTTTTTTCTTTTCGGTAGGGTTTATTTTTGTTAAGCAATTTTGTCTTCTACTTATATTTCCATATTTACGCAGGTTAATGCTGTAAATTCGAATACAAGTTGGAAAATATCACTTTTTTTGGAGTATAAGGAAAATATTGATGATGTTCTTAAAGGCGTAAGTTTCATTTTTATTTATTTATTAGTTTTAATTAATTTAATGTTTCAAATGTTTGCATCAAAAATCAATAAATGATTGAATAAATGAAATTAGTTAATTTATTAAAAGAACTTTTAAATTTATCCACATTGTGCAAGTAATGTTTTTCCTGAAAGAGAATATCAAAAGCTAGGGTATAATAAAAGGGAAAATTCAATGCAAAAATTGCAAATTAATTATTTTTATTTCTACTTTTTGAGTTGTTTTCTACTTTACCACCCTATTATGAAAAGTTAATAACTTTGAATTTAAAACTGAAATTTACCATTTTAGGGAGATGTTGTTCGATTATTTCACGCCGAGCAAGAGAAGTTTTTAACAATGGATGATTATAAAAAAACTCAATATGTATTTCTTCGTTCAACTGGTCGTACTACTGCTACTGCTGCTACCAGCTCCAAAGCTTTATGGGAAGTTGAAGTATGTATTATCATTAGTAATTTTTTTTCATAAGTGTGTAATAATCGTAATTCTTATTATTTTAAAATTATGATTTTTTTTTAAAAGCAATTAAAGTTGTAGAATGTTATTTTTCATTAGTAAATAAGAAGAAATATAAAATACATGAATGCATATTTTAATAGTTACAAGTAAATTGATTTTATGGTTAATTAAAATTTATTTTTTGGTTAAAATTTTGGTTTTTCTCTAATTCCGTAGTTTGTTTGTGCATTACTAAGAAAAAATGTACTTTTTATTTTTCAAACTAAAGCTCTCATTTTTTATGCAGAGCATCTATGAGGCTGCCTTAGACATAGACTAGATTTGTAGTAGACTACATTACCTTACAAATGTGAGAAAACACTAATGTCTTTCGACAATATTTTTCAAACTGAATAATGTAATTTTTTATAAAAATGTATCAATTCAGATCATTCTTGTTAATTGTTTTTTTCCCTTAAAAAATCAAAAAAGAAAAAAAATCAAGAAAATTTTTTTTATTCATTACACTATGGCTAAAAATATCTAGAAAAAGTGGTTTTGTGTTTTATTAAAGCCATGTTAGGCATAAATTATGTTGTAATTTCTAAAAAAAAATCATTATTTCTTAGGTGGTACAGCATGACCCTTGCAGAGGAGGTGCTGGTCACTGGAACAGTTTATTCAGATTTAAACATTTAGCAACGGGACATTATTTAGCTGCTGAAGTAGATAATGATGACACTGTTGATGCCATGAGATCGAAATTACGGGGTTTGTCAAATAATCAGGTGTTTAGCTTAGTTGCTGTACCACACTCTACTGATATAGCTTCTATATTTGAACTTGATGCAACAACTCTTTCAAGAGGAGATGATTTAGTGCCTCAGTATGGAGATTTTCTTATATTGTTTTTATCTCCTTAAATTTTAACAATCTTAACCTCAATTTTTATTTATTTTCAACTGTATAAATTTCTCTCTGATTTGTAATTTTGTAAACTTATTCAGGGTGCGTAGCGTTTTTAAAAAGTGCTTTAAGGTGCTTATTTTCGATTTTCGTTTTTTAAAAGCCTTTAAAGGTACTTTTTTCATAGGGAGTTTTTAAAAAGTGCTTTATTTTCTCTTTTCCAAAATGAAATATTTTTTCTTTACCATATTTATTTTGGCCACAAATTATGCAAAATGGCAATGTTCTATTTAGCGTTTTCACAATGAATTCAACCCCAATCTATTTCGGTGTGTCGTCGGTACGGACCGACGAGTATATGGAAACGCCATTCGTTTGATGAAATACTTGCGGGTCCGCATGTGCGTACACTGAGCTGGATTCAGTGAGATTCTTCCACTCTCATGTGCAACTTTGCTGTATTTTACAAGATATTCTGAATTTCAGGATTCAGTTACTTTTAAATTGATAATTTAAAAATACTTCATATTTATAACAGTAGGGCTGATTGTGCTCCTGAAAAAATCCGGATTTCCGCCCGGAAGTTTCCGCAGATCAAAGGTTTAGACGTTTCAAAAAATCATTGATCCCAAAAGTTTCCGGAAATCAAATTTTCAAAGGTGGAACTTAAAAACAAAGTTTATTTTATTTTTTGTAAGGGAGAGCCAGATAAGCTTATATTCAAGAATAATATTCATTTTTTATCAGTATATAGTTATTATAATCATAAACTCAAGAAAGACATATTTGTAAATTTCAATTACTTCTCCAGGTCATCGTAGGTATGTGTAAATGGTATAGGTATGTGTAAAATTTTAAATACATTTTAAGTAAGCTAAGAAATATTGAGAAAAAGGAAAAAACCTTGTTAAAATTTTTTTCCAATTTTTTGATTTTTTTTTTTTTAGTCAAGAAATTTTTTGGAATTTTGACTTGGGCTCACAATCACCCGTGTAATAGGTAATATCCTTACGCCAAAATTTTGGGTTTTTGACTATAGTAAAAAACTGTCAAGAGTTTTTATTGACAGGAAGGATAAAACCTTTAACTGTCAAAAACTTGTTCACTCTACCTAAGTATGATATTTTTTTAAAGTGCTCAAAAATATTTTTTGAGTGTTTGAAAAGTGCTTAAAAGGTGCTTATTTTTTGTTGAAAAATTTGACGACGCACCCTGTTGTTTATTTTATATAAAATTGCACTTTAACAAAATATACTGCATGCTGTTTTTTCATAGTTTTTATTCGTGCTTTTGTTATTTATGAAGATATTGTTAAAATTCTTACTTTTCAGTTAAAATTTCAAATATCTAATAAAATGCTAATAGTTTTTCATCATAGACTTTATTGTGGTGTGAATGTTATATTTTGTTGGTGTATGTCTTCATAATCTCAGATTAATTTATTTTAGACAATTACTCATAAGTTTTCAGACAGGTTCCTTAGATGTATGTGTAATTTAAGTATTATGCCGTTTATAGGAAAAAATGTGAGGAATGTATCATTTTGCTCAAGTGAATGATATATTTTCAGAACCATGTATCTTTTTTATAAAAATTAGTGTTATTTTTTAACTATATTATTTCCCCCCCCCCCAAAAAAAAAAACAATAATTCACAGTTTTGCTACGTAAAAATTATTATTTTTCTGAACTATATTTTTTAAGAAAAAAATAAAGCAATATTTCACAATTTTGCTATTTTATCTGCCAAATTCATGTCTCATAACATATGTTTCAATAGTACGGTTAAAAAGTATGCATAGAAGACAGTGTGACTTCTTTAATTCAAAATATTGTGAAAATGCTCAAAATATTTTGGAATTCTGAAACCTAAGTTGCTGTTTTCTCAACATTGTTCATAAATGTTCACATACGTTTTTTGGATGAATTTCTAATAGAATGTAGTTCAAAATCAAATCAGGTACAAATCAATATTTTATTTTAAATTCTTCTTTAGAAATAGTGCAATTTAACTGCCTTACAAAGTGATGAAAAGTTTTTATTTTCTTACTTATTTAATAATTTTTTTTTCTTTATGCCATTCTGTTAATTCCTTTTAGATCTTCATATGTGAGATTACGTCATTTATGTACCAACACTTGGGTGCATAGCACGACTATACCAATTGATAAAGAAGAAGAACGACCTGTTATGTCAAAAGTATGTCATTGATTTTAAATTTTTGCTGAATGAGTTGAAATTTACTGTTAAAAAAATTGTGTAGTATTTTATAAATTAAAATTCACATTAATTTCATAATTAAAATGGAAAAAAACTGTGCTCCAATAATAAATAACTTATAATGACATAGCAATATTACTATTATTATTATTATTTTGATTGAAACTTGTTTAAATTTGAAACTTATTGAAAACAAAAAACATTATTTTGCAAAACAATGTTTTAAGGTTATTTTTTTTAGTATAATATTAAATTCTATAATAATATGGACAATTTTACTCTATAATGTATAGATTGATTTGTTTTTCCTTCATAGGTGGGATGTGCTCCAATAAAAGAAGATAAAGAAGCTTTTGCAATCGTCCCTGTTTCTGCTACTGAAGTTAGAGATTTAGATTTTGCAAATGATGCTTGTAAAGTACTTGATTCTATATCTGGCAACTTAGAGAAAGGGCAAATTATTCAAAATGAGAGAAGGTATATTTTTAAGGAATCACTTTTTTTCTTTTTGAATTATTTTTTTCATTCAATCATATTTGATTAGTTAAGCTGATATGATAATGTTCTTTCGGTTTCTATTTCTTTTTTAAATCTTAGATAATGTATGGTTTTAGTCATTAATATGACTTCTCATTATCTATTTGAATAAGTAAGAGACAAGTCAATGTTCATATATTTGTGAAAAGATTATATATCTTGATTGGTTCTATGATTTTTCTTTATTTGTAATCAGATATACATATCTTTAACAATAGATAATTGTAGGAACTTGTTAAAATTTTTGAATTTCGCAGAAGAGAGAGACTGCTTTTTTTATATTAAAATATTTCACACCTTGTAGTGTTGCCCTGAATTTTATTTGCTGCTGTCTTGTAGATACCAGGTATTAATGTTAAAATGCATTTAAGTATTTTGTTTGCTGTTAATTTAAGTTTTATTTAACTCATTTATGTAAATTCCAGTTGTTGATGCTATGAAATTTATTTAAAATATACATACAAACTTGCTTAAAGATGTTTATAATAAAATAAGTTATCATTATTTGTTGCTATTTTCTTATATACTGAAGTTTAGTTGAACTTGTGTATTATTTATACTAAATTTTGTTTAAAAAAAAAATATATATATATTTTTTCCCCTTAGGTTTGTCACACAATTATTGCATGAAGTTATCTACTTTGTTGCGATGAAGGAAAATGATCCGAAAAAACCAGACCCTTTTGATCTTGTGGTTTCACATCCAAACCGGGAACGTCAGAAGCTTTTGCGAGAACAAAATATTCTTAAACAAGTAAATATATATATATTTATTTTTAATTTGTTACACGCCAAGTATAATTTTGAGTTATAAATATCAGCTTTGTTCAGTTTTGTTAACTTATTTGAACTCAGTTTTTTAAATTTATTTGTTAAAATGGTCTTTTGCGATTGAAATTTCCTTACTAACGAATATTTTACTATCCGTTAACAATTTTTAAAGTTAATATATTAATAAATTCTTTAAATGCTTTTAAGGCCTGACTTACAATCTCCCTTTAATATTTTGTTTTTTTTACATCAGAATGCTAATTTTCTTAAATATTTGAACTACTGAAATTTTGGTTATCTTTTTTGGCTTAAATAACTGCACATTCAAGTTTTCTAGAAATCTCATTAAACATATTTTATGATTTGTTTCTGAGAACCAAATTTCTAAAGTTATTTTGAGGTAAAACCAGTACTGCATTTACTTAATCTTTCTTAATTCTCAATAACTTCAAAATAAAACTCTTTTGTGTTTGGTTTTGAATAAATTTGCATTTTTAAAGATATGTGGTGAAAAATTATTTGGATCACTTTTTATAATTTAAGAATCAGTATAGCAAAAAATATCATCTTACGTAACTGACATGTAACTTATTTAATCACATGTAACTTACAGTTCAATTCATTCTTTTCTAAACAAACATTAAATATGGCTACTTATCTTAATACTGCTCTTTAGACTATTTATTATATTGTCTAGCATCTAATTACTTTTTATAAGTAATTTAATCTAATCAATTGTACAACACTGCAATATGAAACATTTGATCAAATCATATAGATATATTTAATCAAACATGAGAAATCAGAGAGAAATAAAAAAAAAACATGGTTATGTAACTTTCTCAATACAATCCTATACATTCACTTATGGGGAAGGAAAAAGGTAACTTTTTATGTCTCCTTTATTTCATGACAATATAACAGAATAAAATGTATTTTCTGTGGGACAACACACCAAATTTAGAGCTATTTTGGGTATAATTGTGACAAAAAGTATTTTTGTTAATTTTTTTGCTTTTTGCTGTAAGTTTTACTCTCTAGTTTATAACTAATTTCTAAATAAGTTATGGAAATTATTAAATAGAGGCTATGTGAGAGAAAATTATTTAATCTAATGATTAAATAGGCATTGAATGTGTCTACCTGTATGGGAGTTAGTTCTTCAAGTTTACTAATTTAAAACCAGCTTTCATTTTAAACCAGCAGAAAGTGCTCTATAATATTTTTCATAATACTGTTTGGATAGTACTCACAATAATTTCGGAATTAGTTCCCCCTTTTTTTTAGAAGATAAATATTATTTTCAAAAATTAATATCAGAAAAGTCATCCTTTTCTAAATAAATTGGCATGCATGCTTATTCTGTGTTATTAAGACAAGATAATGTGTATGTATTACAGACAAAAATATTTTATGGTATAAAAGTATTTTTAATGGTACAAAAACATTTTATTTAGAAAAGTCATTCTTTTCTAAATAAATTGGCTACATGTCACATTGGCAGTTTTCATGATAACTTTCTCAAAACTCCTAAAAATTTGCCATCCGCTGGATATGAGAAAAACTGACATTTCTACACACCGAATTTAAACCTGCCAAAAAGAGCATCTTGTATGCACTCTTCTGAAATGAATTATTATCAAGTTAACTCGAGTCATTGGTACATATTGCTCATACTATTGAATACAAATTGTTAATGTTTTATTGCTATATTAAAAAAAATATTTTATAAAACTAATTTTTGTGTGTACTGTACAAATGTTAACAATTTTATGGACCAATTCAGGGTTTCCATCTTTATGAGGGTGCATAGCATTTTTAAAAAGTGCTTAAAGGTGCTTACTTTCAATTTTCATTTTTTAAAAGCCCTTAAAGGTGCTTTTTTCATTGGGTGTTTTTAAAACGTGATTAATTTTCCCTTTTTCAAAATGAGATATTTCCTTTACTATGTTGATTTTCACTACAAATTATGCAAGAAGACAGTTCACATTGTTCTATTCAACGTTTTCAGAATTCAACTCCAATCTATTTCGGCGCATTGTCAGTCCGTAGCGTATGAAAACGCCATTTGTTTTACATGATTAAAAATTTCATGATTTTTGACAACTGTAAAAAACAATGCCAAAAGTTTTTTTTTTGTGTTCTTTTTTTATTTTATTATTATTATTTTTTTGACATGACGGTTAAAACAAGATAAAACCGTCAATTGTCAAAAACTTTCCAACCCTGCCTAATTATATTTTTTTAAAGCGTTTACAAATATTTTTTGAGTTCTTGAAAAGTGCTTATTTTTTGTTGAATAATTTGGCTACAAACCCTGTTTATGCCTAAGTATAATTTCATGTAATTTAGTATTTTAATCTGAAATATAAAAATATATTTCTTGTTTCAATTCTGGAATTATTGTGTGCAATAAAATATTTAATTTTTATAGCTTTTTAAAATATTGCAAGCTCCATTTGTTGATTGTGGTGATGGACCGATATTACGAATGGAAGAGCTAAGTGACCCCAGACATGCTCCTTTTAAGCATATCTGTCGTTTATGCTACAGAATTTTAAGATTATCCCAGCAAGATTATCGAAAAAATCAGGTATAAAACTCCTCAATTTATTTCTCTAGAACTAGCCTAACAAACATGTATTCTGACTTAATGTATTCTACACAAGAATAACTTTTAGTTAGCTTTACATATGTTGTATATTGCATACAAATTGTTTTTTTCCTTTTTAGGAATATATAGCAAAATGGTTTGGTTTTATGCAAAAGCAAATTGGCTATGATGTGTTGGCTGAGGATACAATTACAGCTTTACTTCATAGTAATCGTAAACTGTTGGAAAAGCATATAACTGCCGCTGAAATCGAAACATTTGTCAGCCTGGTGCGCAAAAATCGTGAGAGCAGGTTCACTTATTCCCAATTACTCTTTTTTATCATTGTTTAAGCTTTGTTTAAAATTACTTTTATGCATTGTTGATAAAATGATCTATACTCCTGAAAAAAAAAGATTAGACTTGCTGGCATGATATCTTCGAGGAAATAACATTCACACTCACTGACATATTTTTTCTGAAGAACCAAATACTTTTATGAAAAATATCATCTGTCCAAACTGCTATCATGATCAAAAATTTTTTAGAAATTGTGCTATTTGTATCTGCATAGTTTTTTTTTTATCAACTTTATGTAAATATTTTTATTGCATTAATTTTTTATCAACTGTAAACTTTTTTCAAAAATAAGAATTTATACAGTTTTATCCACCAAAACTAATCAGAAATGCAATTGATTTCATAAATAGGCTGAGTAATGTAATCTCAATAAATTAAACTAAACTCAGTGGCACGACAGCCCATAGAGGGCCAGGACCTTCTGTGCCCATCTCAGTTTTCTTGACCTTGGGGTGCAGGAGCAGATATTCCGGTCAGGTGGTCAGCCGAATGCGGAACCCCAAGTGTTTAGTTCCCAAGCATGCTTGGTACTCATTTATCGACCCACTGAAGGGATGAAAGGCTGAGTCAACCTTGCCCAGTCTGAGGATCGAACCCAGGACCTGTGGCATGGGTATCT
The DNA here is from genome assembly GCF_982258835.1 of Parasteatoda tepidariorum. Classification (NCBI taxonomy): domain Eukaryota; kingdom Metazoa; phylum Arthropoda; class Arachnida; order Araneae; family Theridiidae; genus Parasteatoda; species Parasteatoda tepidariorum. Next base: position 82,339,110 of record NC_141755.1, read on the forward strand.
CAATATAGATGTAAGAAAAATGTTGACATTAATGTAAGAAATATGCTTTTCAGTAAAGCCCAGAGTCCAATGAAACTTGCATTAACCCCATTTTTGAACTCTTTCCTCTTTTTTTAAGATATTAAAATGTGGTAAAGAGTTTAATCTTCTATTTGGGAGTGTATTAGTGTTTCAAAATATCATTATTATTGTTTCTATTTATATGCAAACTAAATTTTTATTGTTTTTGCTGTCAAAATTTTCAGAAAAGTTGCTGTCAATTTTAAGAAATATTTTATATTTCAAATTATCTAAAACAAAGAAAAGATACCCAGTCAACTCCTTAGTAAAGCTATGTCAGCTTTTTTTCATCACTAATTTATGATTATAGCAGTAATATCTTAATCTTGTAACTCTGTATTGTGAATTATTGCTATTAATATTTCTTTTTAATTGATAGTCAGCTAATAATGTGACTGTTTTGTGAGTGATAATAAAAAAAATTATATACGAGATTTAAATTAAAATGATTAACAAGTTACTAACTCTTAGCTTTTGAAATATGTCTGTAAAAAGAAAAAAAGCTTCTTTGTACCAATTTTCTCAAGCAAACATCCTCTTTTTGCTCTTTTAATATCAAGAGTAATATTATTTTTTGTCTGGATGTCTGTATGAGTAATATTATTTTTTCCCAAGCTTGAATTGTTTACCTTTTTTTAACTGCTCCAAAGCTTAATGTTAATGGTCTAATTAAAATTGTTTATTGAAATAAATATATTTTTTTTTAATTTCCGAGTTAAATCAGCACATTTAAACATAGCCATACCGAGCACATTATTGCTCGGTATGGCTATAGTTCCACTGTTTTATAGATTTGTAACATTTATTTTTTAATGGGTAAAACTTTTCCCAAAATTTATTCCATTATGTATTAAAACTATATAAGACGTTTGAGGTTTAAGAAAAATTATTTATAATATTTTTGTTGTTTTGTGTTTTTTGCAGATTTTTAGACTATTTATCTGATCTCTGTATTTCTAATAAAGTTGCAATTCCTATTACACAAGAACTTATCTGTAAAGCTGTTTTAAGCCCTAAAAATTCAGACATCCTCATTGAAACTAGGTTTGTTTGACTTTATTATTACTTTTTTTAAAAAATTAATTACATTATGCATTGCGTTGATGTAAAGAAGTTTCTTATAGAAGCTGAAATATTCGTCTTTTCATTTAATTACTTTTTTATTTTTGTGGACAGAATGGTTAGAACTCAACTGGAAGTCGAAGTTGAGGTTGAAAGTACAAGTGGGGAAGTAGAGCCAATGGTTACCATCGAAGAAGAAGAAGATGTAGTACTTTTTTGGGATAATGGTCGTAAAAGCAAAAGTGTTCGGGAGCTAGCATCTGGTGCTGCTGATAGTAACAAAGAAGATCAATCTATTCTTTCTTATTACAGGTACTTATTTCTGTTTTTCAAAAGAACCTTTTAAAAATTAGAAGTTATTAGAAGGAATTTTCTTTTTCATGTACTTAAATAATGTATTACAATATCAATAAAAATATGTATCACAGGGTCTGAAATCAGTATAAAGTAGTAGCAAAATAAAGAGGATGGTTGCTATGAAGTTTAATGAAAGTAAAATCAGGGGTCTGTTTAGAAGAAATTTAGGTCCGTTAGTGGACCCTTCACAAATTTGTTTATCTCCATTATTGTCTTGTTAATCGGCAAAACCCTTTCCGGGGGAGGGGAAAGAAAGACGTTTCAAGACAAAATAAGTTTCCCGAAGTTTAAATTTCAAATGTAGTATTCTAAAAAAATATTTCTACTTTTACAAACGCCGTGTGCGCATTCTTATTAAAATTAAATCATAATTTTTTTTGTTAATAAATAATCGATCAATTTATATTTATTCATAAAATTAATTTATAGAATATTATGTAAATAAAAATTAATTTCTGGCACTTTTTTAACTAAAATATTAAAAATTTAAGACTTGTTTAAGGTTACTTAATGTGTAACACATTAAAAGTGATATATTACTAAGTTGTGTTATTTAAAATATGTCAATTGAAATTATTAAAAATATGAGTGATTTTGCTTCGATTATTCGTCCGAAATGAACTGATTTTGTTGAGCAGTATAGGCTAAATACCAAATATTTGTATGTTGCATCTCTAATTTAGTAGCAGTAATTGTTGAGTAGAATCTTGAAAAGGCTTTTAGCAATTTTTGCAATAACAGGACCATCTTTGCACAAATTCACAAAAGCAGGACGATGGTTGAAAGAATGTGACTTAACACTTATTTTATATTCCCAAATTATGAATAGTTTTTTCACAATTTTACAAAAGCAGGACCTTTTACAAAATATCTGGACAGACCCTTGAAAATGTAGTAGCTAAATAAGGAAGTTGGTTGCTATAAAGTATTCTGAATATAGTCCTCTTGTTGCGATAAACGTAATAGAATTGTCATACTCCAAGCAAAGATAAATGCAAGGACCAGGTTAAAAACTGTCAAAAAGTTTGCTTCTTGTTTGAATTGTTTACTGTAAACTAAATTATTTTTAAAGGAAATGTCCACTTGACATTGGTTACAACAAGTTCAGGTTTCACTAAATGTATGTAATATAAAGTAGGAACAATTGTCATAGAACCTATCAATTTAAACCTGGTTTATCAATCGATTGTTGATATTTTACAGGTTTCTAAGATTATTTAAATTCCATCTAATTTATAGTTAATTTTAGTTCTTCATTGTTCTTTGCAGGCCTGCTGTTTTGTAGATTTACTGATTTGTGAATCAAAAAGTGTTGACATTTTTCTTTTACATATTCCTTCTTCCCAAAATTGTGTCAAATAACTATAAAGGACACTGTCATGTGAAATTGGGAGGGACAGAAATATTTAAATGTTTTTGTAACTTACAAAAGAAAGTTAAAAAATTTTAAAATATTTTAATTGACTGTTCAAAATTTTGTTTTGATAAATGGGAAGGAAAGAAATAAAATTTTAAAAGTATATTAATGAAATTTTTAAATTGCATTTAAGGACATGATTCCTTTATAAAGTTTGTCTTTTGTAGGTAAATAGTGATTCCACAACCCCTAGGAACCCTAACGCTCTTCAGTTCTTTTGTTGTTTACCTTCTTTTTCAATTGTTTACTTTTTTTTTGTTAGGTAATAGTGTTGTCTCAGTTTGGCATATTATAGTCATTTTTGATTTTGATATTATAGTAATTTTATTTTTTATGAAGTTCTGCATTTCACAGATAATTTTAAATGTTTTTTCACAAATAATTTTAAATGTTTTTTCACAAATAATTTTATATGTTTTTTATTTATGTATAGAATTTATTGAAAAATATTTCTAGCATGCTAATGGACATTTTTTTATCATTTTAGACATCAATTAGACCTATTTTCTGGAATGTGCCTTGATCGACAGTATTTAGCCATTAATAATTTGTCTCCTCATCTTGACATTGATCTCATTCAAAAGTAAAGAGAATTTGAAAATTTTACTTCATTTTATGATCTTGTTCTTTTATGCTTGAAAATTCTTTTTACCATCAAATACTTTAATTATGTATATATTTAATGAAACGATTTCATTCCAGATGTATGGCTGATGAGACTTTACCTTTTGACCTGAGAGCTGCATTTTGCAGATTGATGTTACATATGCATGTCGACAGGGATCCACAAGAACAAATTACACCAGTCAAATATGCTCGACTATGGTCAGATATAACTCGTAAATTATCAATTCAAGAGTATGTATCTGAAACTCGAACTATTTAATGTCCTTATTTTTGTATCAGAATGTTTACCTCATTATAAATTTTTTCTGTTCTTTTACAGTTATGATGCTAATAAACATCCAGATCCTAATAAAGAAGCAGTTAGAGCTAAATTTGCTCCCACTATTGCATTTGTAGAAGATTACCTTTGCAATGTTGTTGGCCATATGTGGTCTTTTGCCGACAGAGAACAAAATAAGCTAACTTTTGAAGTGAGTATTGATTTTTAAATTGTAATGAATTCTAAAGTTATTACATTTAAAAATCAATAACTTGGTTATCTTGATAAGATAAGCAGCTGTTTGTATATCCTTATTACAGCTTTGACAAACTTATTTGTTAACCATTAACCTGTCAATATTCCACACATAGGCTTTGAGTTTTTGAGCAATTTTAATTTTAATGAGCAATAAAAGGCTAAATTACCTTATTTTTCATACATTTAAAATTTACATTATGAAGTATTTTTTGCATTTATTTCAGTTCCATTTTCATATTTTGTTTTAATTTTTTATTAGTTTCAGGAATTTGATATAATTTATAAATTTTTCTGTCGTTTGTAATATGATTTATTAAAAATTTCCAATTTTTATAATACAATTACAATACTTAAAAGCTTTTAAAGAGATATAACGCTATATTCGGTATCATGTTCAGAATTTTATATGAAAATTTTTAAAAAATAAATAAATTGTTTACAAGCAAAATTTTGACCATAAGACAAAAAAAAAAAGGTTAAACAAACAAAAGATTTAATTAAAATAGTAAGTTTTTCTTCCATGTTAAATAAATTTTAGATTATATTTAGGTATTTAACAAAATATAATTTAATTTGGACGCATTAAAGTTTTAGTTTTCATGTTCCTGTTATAGCAATGTTCTGTTATTTACGAAGTTTTTGTTCAGTCCAAAGAGCATAATTATTATTTAAGAAACATAATTATTGTATAATTAACACTTTTCTAAAGAGAATTCATAATAATATAAAATTGTTTCAATTTATGTTTTTTAGTAGCACAGTTTTTATCTTATTGATGATATAAGTGCATTGCAATCATTAAGTTAGATGAAAGGTTATTATTATTTAATTTTTTTTGTTGCAATTATGGTTAAAATGTGTCTCTCAAAATGAATCTGCAACAAATAGAGTAAAGAATGTCAAAACTATCTTTACCTTTTTTCAATCCTTTTTTAAAACTATTTTACCTTCTTCTAAAAAAATTTGTTATTTTGTTTACTTAGAAATTTTTCTTCTATATCTGACAGTAAATTTTAAAAAAAATTGAATTGGTAAAATATTAGCATTGTGGCAAATGGAGAATTCTAGAGAATTTGTTATGAATCTGAAATATTTCAAAATATTTATAATCAATTAAAAGAGGTACTTATCGCTTGAAATTTTTTTATTGGTTTATTTTGTATTTTTAATATTTTTTTTTGATTCAAAATTAATTACTCTTTTCTAGGTTGTGAAGTTGGCTCGTGAATTGATTTATTTTGGATTCTACAGTTTCTGTGATCTTTTACGGCTCACAAAAACTTTATTAAGTATTTTAGACTGTGTTCCAGAATCCAGCTTTTTGAATGGTAAATTAACAGCTGCTGATTTAGATGGTAAGTTGATATAATTTTCCATGGAATATAGGTTCATTTTATTCACTTTAAGAAGTAGATCACTAATTTTAACTTTTTCACGTGTTTATATGCAGTTACTAATATAATTTTGTAGTACCTTATCTTCTGATTTTAAAAAATAGATTTTTTTTTATTATTTTTTATTTGATAATTGCAATTCTATAGTCTAAAAATTTACATAATTTTATGTTTTGTTAACTGCTCATTGAAGCTAACAATCAGTTCATGAAGATTTTTTATAACAGGCATTTGAATTGAAAATGGTCTTTGCATAGCATTCATAATTCTTGAAACTGCTTTAGTTGTAATTAGTATAGAATATATAGATGAGTATAAGTATAAATGAAACAAATAAAATTACCTTGCATTCTGATATATAAGTCATTCTTAGAAAAAGTAGAATTCAATACTGACTTTAAAAAAAAAATTTGAATTAGGTTTATACTTCTGAGCTTAAGAATTAACTCTAATAGTGGTTCAGATCCCATACACAGATCAAGTTATTTAATTATGAAATAATTAAGATCCACAGACCTTACCACCATTTTCACACACATGAATGATAGGATTTTGTAGGTGTGTGATCGTTAAAAAAATGCAGCTGATTGTCTAAATCGTTGGTCTCCAAACCATCGATCACAAGCTACTAATAGCTGGTGGGGACATTTTCAATAGAGTGCATTTACATTTTGGTTGGCTGACAGACAGTTCAATTTCAAACATTGAATGATCCTGCATCAGAGAGTGACTTAAACAGACGGCACTCTTTGGGGTTCCTTTTATGCACTTTCCTCTTATCTCTATTTTGATGAGCCAAATACTTAGGTCCTTTGTAGACCATATTGATTTGTAGATAGCATGCTTTAATTTTAAATCTTTTTTTTTAAAAAAAAATTAGTTTATATTTAATAATTTCCAGACATTATACGTCCTCAAAATTTTTATGTAACATTTGTGCATGTGTACATTATGACTGTAATTATTTTGCAAGCTGACAAAGAGGAGGAATCTTCTGTGGCAGAAACAAAGGAAAAGAAACCAGGTGATTTTAGCAACCCAAAAGTTCTCTACCGATGTTGTGTTGTTTATGTCACTCCTCCTTTTATTCTATTTATTATTTATATTTTATTGATTTGCTAAATTAATTTCTAAAATTTTCTTTAAAAGTATAGTTTTTTTTCCTCCATTTCTTTTCATTTTGTTTCTTCACATGTGTCTGTAAGTCTTCATTTTTTATGTGTTTTTTTTCCCTAGCAAAATAAAATGTTATAGCATTTTACAAAAAGAACAATATAATAATAATCTAGACCAGTTGAATTTTTTTTTTTTTTTTTTTGATCAATAAAAATTACTTATGTTGTATGTTAGACATAGATAAAAGTTTCAGTTTAAGTTCTGCTAAAAAAAAAATAGAGTTCAGTAATTCAAACCAGAAATGCTGTCCCCTCGTTGCGTGCCCTACCTGAGAAAATTTTCAAATAAAACTTTAAATTATCATAACATACGTAATTACAATTTTGGTCACCATAGTTCGTTACATTCTGTTAAAATAGCTGTGTACTCTATTTTTTTATGGCACATTCCTTTGAATTACTGATAAGCCACTTCAATAACTGTAAGTGTTTTAACTAAATAAATGTGTTATAAAAAGCAGATTATTAACATATTTTCGACAAAGCAATGGTACCTTTATTAGAGTTCTGGAAATGCTATTAATTCAAATAACCAGTTTGCTGATATGTTTTATGGAGAAGATTAACAGAACCATTATTTTTAAATTCTGATTGCAATCTATCAAAGGTTTTATTAATTCTAGGATTGTAGTATTTTGTAAATTGTGTTATTCAATTAAAGGTTAATACATTGGATAAAGATTCAAGATGACCAATTTCAGAGATCTCTCATTATCACTTTCAATCATTTCACTTCTGTTCGAGTTTGCATTTTAAAAAAAATGATGTTTTTATTTTGATTCGTTAATTATTGTAGTTTGTTAATTATTGTATTGTAGTTCATTAATTATTATCAAATGTAAAAGTTTTGTCAGGAAATAAATTTTTGAGCGAGTTATTATTTAATTTCTTCTTTTTTTTTACTCGTGGTGGTGTTCTAAAATCCATGGGTGAAATTTTTTTTGGACATGCATTTTAAAAAATATGATGTGTTTTTTTAATCATCAATTATTGTAGTTTGTTAATTATTGTATTGTAGCTCATTAATTATTATAAAATTAAAAAGTTTTGTCAGGAGAAAATTTTTTAAACGAGTTATTATATAATTTCTTCTTTTTTTTTTAGCTCGTGGTGGTGTTCTGAAATCCATTGGTGACATGGGTGCTGTAATGACCAATATGGTGTTGGGCACATCCGGTATGACTAAGCAAGTCAATGCAACTATGCAAAAGAAAGCCTCTATAACAGGTGCTGAAGATACTTTAGTCATGGATACCAAGCTGAAAATAATAGAAATTTTGCAGGTGCGTCTTTTTTTCTTTATTATCATTTCTATTATTCTTACTTTCTTTTTCTTTTTTTATTTAAATATGTTCCTAATTTACTTCAATTTTAATAATTTTTTAATGCTTTTTCTAGTTTATTTTAAATGTTCGCCTTGACTATAGAATAACTGGATTACTTTCAATTTTTAAACGAGAATTTGATGAAAGTCAAGATAAAAGTGCTTCTGAGGAAACATTGACTATTGGAGAAAAAGGTACTATATAGATATTTTTACTACTTACCATATTGTGATAAAAATTTATTGCAAGTACTATATTTCTGCTTGATAAAAACTATGTTTGAAAGACAAATTGCTTCCTTTTAAATTGATTTTGAAATTGAATTGACTTCTAAAATGAAATTGTAGCTGTTATTATTTTTTTGTCGCCTGTTGTCTGTTGCGCAATCCAGGAAGGCCGCAGAACTGGGAAATCTAGGCAAACAGATAAAAGTCATAAATTTTTATCAATCTAGAAAAATCAGAGGATTGTCCATTAAGTCTGGGCAATCAGGGGTTGTGGTATCTAAACATCTGATATGTTTTTTGCAGAAAAATAAGTCTTGTTATAATTGTTTTAATAAATTAGTAGTGTAAGTATTTTATAACAGATTTTATGTGTACGAATAAGTCATAACTGGAATTTTAAAAATAAAATGTATGCCATCGCCTTCAAAAATTATGTAAATTTTGATAAAATCAGTTTGGAAAAGTTCTTTTTTTGAGAGAGAGAGAGAGAGAGAGTTTGTGGTCACCTTATGAATCATGTTTTTGTAATCAATTAAAACCTCCACGTACTATTTGTTTTAGTTAATTATTAATTAGTTATGCTTTCTCCTATTTTTGCATTACCCCTTTATTTAGATCTACAAAAATCAGTTCATTTTTCCAGATCCCTTTTAAACATTTGTAGCTTCAAATAGAATTATTAATTAGTGGACAAATGAGTAAACAAGAGATTTTTCATACTCTTACCTAATCTTTAGAACCTAATTATAATTTTCTTTTGGAACTGGCAATTATGTATGCTTATAAAATTACTATGATTAAACAGAAAAATTATGGTAAACCAGGTGACAGGAGAAACTGATAAACCAGATTTAATTAACTTGTTTTGATCCTATAAGTAGAATCAAAATATAATTGAAAATTTATTTGATACATAAGAGTAATGATACTTTAAATCAAATTGGGGAATAATAAAATAAGAAATAGGCACTTGTTGGCATATACTATTTATATTTCATGAGTTCTTCATAACTGAACACCATATAGTATCTATAAAATTTCAATGCAGTTACATTTGAATAGAGTATCACATGGAATGTTTTATTTGTACACATGAAACAAATAAATTTAAAAATAAATTATAAATCAATACTTGCATTTAGTTTTTTTAAAATCTATTCAATATTAACAATAACTAAAATTAGAAACACCTCAATTTTGAATGCAAGAATCAGCTATTCTAAGGAAGAGATCTACTGTTTTTCTTATTTGTTGTGAACTAGTGATTTGAGTAAATTTTGAAATTACCATCTCCGGCAGCTGTGTTCACAACCATAGCAAATATTTATCACGTTTAGTGTAAATTGATATTAAAAATTGCTGATTTATATGAAAATCTCACGAGCTTTTACTGTTGTATAATAAATGATTAAATCAATTAGTACTTTTTTCAATGGTATGATTTTAAAACATTTTATTTTTAAGATGATATAAAAGTTATAAAACTAAAATGTTTTAATGGAAACAGTATAATACTTTGTAATAGTATATACACATAATTTGATTAATTGATATTGCTTGATTCAATTTTGTTATTTTAAATTTTCAGGCATTGATTTAGAAAGAATTAGTTATCATGCAGAATCTATATTTGGTGGAAAGTAAGTACAGATTTTGCAAACATACATATATATGTTAATCTGAAAGTATTTTATTTTTAATTTCATGTTTAAATGGTTTTTAAATATGAGTATTTTAAGGAATTATTAATTTTAATGTACTGCCTTATATTTGATTTTTCCAGTTATTCACTGTATAGTTGGCAAAATTACTTACCTCTTTCTTTATAGGGATGATTGTACAGAAATTGATTTAGATGGTCAAGGTGGGCGGACCTTTTTAAGAGTGCTGCTTCATTTAACTATGCATGATTATCCTCCATTAGTGTCTGGTGCCTTGTTACTTTTATTTAGACATTTTAGTCAGAGGCAAGAAGTGTTACAAGCTTTTAAACAAGTAACTATTTTTAATTAATGTTATTTGCAGTAGTTCATACTTTACTTGCCATTCAACAAACTGTTTAATCCTCCCTTATACTATTTACTGAACAAGTGTATTTTACATTTGCACCCGATTCATGCATTAATCAAAGCAGCTGCATTGCCTATGCTAAAATTTTTTTAAAAATGTTTAACTTGTCTTGTTATTGCAATTGTTTTATTTGAATGTCTAAAAGGAATTCTGTACCGTACGTACAATGAGGAAAGTTAAATAAAAGTAAGCAAAATTAATTAATATCAAAATTTAAAAGATTGTATTGTAAAAAATTACTAAAACAAGATATAAAATTTACCATTGTGAAGTAAAATTAGGTTCAAACTGAAAGTGTCAAATTTATTTATTAAAAAAAAAAGAAATTACTTGTAGCTTTTAGTGTGCACATATGCTAGAAAAAAAAGTATTGCCACCCCCCCCCCCACCCAAAAGAAAAAAAAATACCTAAAACATATCAAATTAAAAAAAAAAAAAAACTAATACAATAATTTCAGTAAAGAGTGACTCATACATTTAGAAAGTTGATAAAAATTTATTGAAATTCAAGTTGGCATATTATTCCTAAAAAAAAAAACTAGTGTTGATGAACAAAATTACAGGTTAGGAAATTAGGTTAGGTGGTGGCATATTTATTGGTAAATGAAAATTAAATGGCTGGGTAAACAATTTTCATTTAAGTCTATCGTCCTTCAATAACTTGGAGAAAAAAAGAAGCAGATATTAACAGTAATACGACCTTAATCGTGTTGAAGATTGCATCACGTGCCCGCATGGCACTATCAAGTTGAATTTAGCATCAGGAGTCCATGTTGAAGAATACATCACGTGCCCCCATGGCACTGCCAAGTGGTTTTTCTAATGAGTTGCTTTGATGACTTCCATTTCTATTAATCTTTTTCTTCCATCTTTCTCATCGATGATTAGAGCTTCCGCTCTCTAATTCTCTTTCAGAAAAGTGAAAAACTAGCGTGTCATCTCAGTCGCAGGCATCCTCAGAAGACCCACGCTCTCGAATAAATACCCCACTGAAAAAACCATTGTTGCCAAAGTAAAAATCTTAACTTTTAAAGATTAGTAAGTGGATTTTGTTAAAGCCATTGAAATAAATAATTTAAACATATGTATTTAAGACCCATTAGTTATGATTTCAAGTATTTGGGAAGAAACTTGATTTTCAGGAATTTATTTCCATATCAATTATTGTTTTACTATCACTTGCTGAAATTTTTCTCAACGAATATACAAGTTGGCGACTATGATATTGGTATTTGATAACAACAAATCGTTCTGGTATAATTTTTAGTGGATTATTTAAATTGTCTGTTATTTTAATTAGGTTCAACTTCTAGTATCAACAAGTGACGTTGAAAATTATAAACAAATTAAGAGCGACTTGGATGAATTGAGATTGTTAGTTGAAAAATCTGAATTATGGGTCTTCAAATCAAAGATGGAGGAGGTGGCCAAGAAGAAAAAGCCCAATGATGATGATGGAGATGGGGATTCAGATAGAAAAAAAGTTTCGAAATCAAAAAAGAAGAGTAACTTGGTAATTAAATTATATTACTTATATTAAAAAAAAATTTTATTGTTATTTGTGTTGCAAACATTTGTTATAAATTGGCCTTCTGTAAAAAAAAAAATAGTTTCTGTCAATATGTTGTCGATAATTAATTTTACAAGTCTATTTGGTTAGTCAATTAAAAAATTTGGCTTCTTTAAAGCTTTATTAGTTGATGCATGACTTCTCTTTTTTTATTTCATCTTTTTTCTTGTTCACTAAAAGCTTATATATTATAAATGTACTATAAGCATAGTATGAGTGACAAATGATTAAATATATTGAAGCATAATAAATAATATTCAGCCCTCATTTATTGTCATTAAGAATAAAATACCAGCCTATATTTTAAACTGGCATATTTTTTAGATTAGCAAATTAAATATCTTTCATGTGTTGAAAAGAATTTCTTTTTAGGATTTAGGACCTGCTGCAAATGAAGGATCTGCAATTGATTTGGATATTGGACCACCTGTTGATGCAGTTCAAAATAAAAATTATAAAACTATTCAGCAGGTACAACATTTTGAACAAGATTATGAGTTTGATATTTATCATTCTTGTTTTCATTGTCCAACATTATAATGTAACCTTCTTATGCTATTAATTTACTTCACAAGAACTTATTTATAGTATGTATGTTTAGAATTCATGTCGAAAATTTTGTTAAAAAGAAGTATACATATTAGAAGTTGGAAATTAGTATTTATGCAAATGAAAAAAAAAACACTATCAAAATCTAATAAATCACAATTGAGGATAATTGAACTTATTGATTGCCCAAGGAATTACAGAGAAGATGTAAGGCAGTTATTAGAGCCGCGTTAACTTTCATCTGGCAATAAAACTAGCCTCTGTGTTTTTCACTCCACGTTACTCACTGGTGATCCAATTTTGATAACATTTTTGTTCTTTCTTGCTTAAATTAATTTGTGACCTCTAACATTCATCCTTTTCCCTCCTTTTTGACAAGAGTTTTAAAAATATGTATTTAGGGCCATTATTACAGTACACCCAGGATAATAAAATATTATGTATATATAAATTAAATAAATGCTTCTAATTTATAAATATATTTTTTATTTTATATTTCTTTCCAATCTCAGCTTCAATAACAATTCTCGCTTGATTTAGAACTGGCACTTACTCATAGCTTAAATTTTACTTGCATGAACTGAGTCAATTTAAAACTATTTGATAAAAATCATTATTTTTATTACTTTGTTTTATAATTTTTTGCATGCTGCCTGCTTTTGACAATTTTAATAACTCTTAAAAATAAATATTTAGCTGTATAAAATTATTTAAGTTTTAGATAAATGAAATACAGATACATAGATTTTTTTAAAAAAAAAAAAATTTTATTCTGTGTGTACTTCATTTATTTAAAAATTGAGGATTTCTGATCTAAATAATATGTTTTTAATATTATTCCTCTAATATTTTATTTTTTTATTAAGTTTATAGAAATGAAGATGTTATAACTATAGGTTACTTAACACTCATCAAATAGACTTATGCCAGTTTGGGAAACTTGGGATGTTACCCTAACTTGAAAATGTGATATAAAACTTCATAAGCTTCAAAAAATATAGATGATAACAAAAGTCTACTTGTTTGGAGCTCTCAGAAATTTGGTTAACTATAATAGTTAACGTAACTTGTTAACTATAATCTTTGAGGGTGTTGGGATAACCTGAAACACAGTTGAAACATCGAATTTTATCATTTCTCTATTTTTTAAAATGAAATTTTAAAGTATTTCCCATAAGTTGCATTAATTTGGTTGGACATAAATAATGGAATTATTAAGATTAGCTCATTTTTAAGTCATAATTAATAAGTTAAATGGTTAACTTTAAAGGAACATTGATTTAGATTTAGTTATCTTGAGTTAAGAATATTTTCTTTTAAATGCCTTCAAAATATATTCATTTTATATAAATTTTTTAGTGAACAGGTTTCTGATTTGTGTAAGGGATTGTTATGTTATATAAGAAAGTAACTAAAATTTATATGAAAACATTATGTATTACCTGAAAACACAAGCTATGAATCAAATTTAGAAATATAATACTCATTATGATTCATTATTTTCATAATTAATTGTCTGCAAAATATTTGTCACATTTTTTTTCTCCCCTTTTTAGTTTAAAAAGAAATAAGTTTAGTATACAAACATAATATTTTGTTAGAAAGCCAAAAACTGGGCATATGAATAAACTAAATTGGGAAATAGTACCTATTATAACTTCATTTAAGTATTTTTTAAATCATTTTCTACGTATTTGTTAAAAATATGTGATTTTTCATTTTTTATATTGTTTGAAAACATCATAACCTTTCTAAAGATTGTTTATGAGAACCTTCAGTGTAATTTTATATAAAGTGGATTTGCAAAGTAACGTTTAACTCCTATTTTTAGATTCTACTTCGCCTTACACGTTTATGTGTTCAAGAAAATCCTACTGGCAAAAAACCTCGCAAACATGAGCAAAGACTGTTAAGAAACATGGGTGCCCACACAGTAATTTTGGAACTTTTACAAATCCCGTATGATAAGGTATATCTTATATATTTGTTGAAATATTTTTATAATATGCAAATTATAAATATTTGATACCTATTCTTTTTTGAGGTTGCAAATACATTTCATATGCTTTCCTTTTTGTAATACTAGCATGTTGTAATAGTTGCATAGTATGCTTGTTTTGCCTTAAATTCAAATTCTATTAAAAAAAAGTAACTCTCTTAAAGTGTATGTGAATTTTATTTCTGAAAATTGTTTAATAACAATTAAATGGTTTCTTCATTTATTCTATATCCATGTATAGAATTTTCTGATTGATATCTTACTTGAACAGGGTGCGTAGCATTTTTAAAAAGTGCTTAAAGGTGCTTATTTTTGATTTTTGTTTTTTAAAAGCCCTTAAAGGTGCTTTTTCATTGGGTGTTTTTAAAAAGTGCTTAATTTTCCCTTTTCCAAAATGAGATTTTTCTTTTACTATGTTGATTTTTGCTTCGAATTATGAAAAAAGACACAGTTCACATTGTTCTATTCAATGTTTTCAAAATTATTTCAACCCCAATCTATTTTGGCGTATTGTCAGTCTGTAGCGTTTGAAAACGAATTCAAAATTTCATGCTTTTTGACAATTGTCAAAAACAATGCCAAAATTTTTTTCTTCCTTCTACATGACGGTTAAAACAAGATAAAACTGTTAATAGTCAAAAGGTTTCTAACCTTGCCTAGTTATGATATTATTTTGAAGTGCTTAAAAATATTTTTTGAGTGCTTGAAAAGTGCTTATTTTTTGTTAAATAATTTTGCTATGCACCCTGTTGAAATAGAGAGACATATACTTGACGCGAATAAAGCTTTCTATGGATTTAGGCATTTATTTAGATCTGACCTTTTATCTGGAAAGACGAAATGACTGATGTATATGACTCTCATCCGCCCTGTTCTGACTTTTGCTTCAGAGACTTGGAGAATGACCACAAAGGTGAAAAAGATTTAGGACACCTTTAATCTTAAGATCCTGAGAAGTGTCTTCGGTTGAATTCAGGAAAACAGTATCTGGCATAGAAGACGAAACACTAAATTATATTAAATATTTAAAGAGTATAGTTCACTACATAAAAACAAGTCGTTTGAACAGGATTGGGCAGTTTATCCGTAGGAATGACAGTATTACTCTGAAAGAAATTTTCTCAGCTAAGCCAATTAATACAAGAAGATTGAAACTTAGATGGTTAGATGCTGTGGAGGAGGATTATTTTATCCTCAAGGCTAAAAATTGGAAGAGTTTGGCTACCAGTAAGAGTGTTTGGTAATGTCTAGTTTAGACGGCCTCGGCGGTCTTGCCATGATTTTCGATGATAATCATTATTGGACTTCAGGGTCAGGGTGGCATTGAATTTTAAAAAACACAACTTAATATCACAAATATTTTTATAGGCCGCAGATTATTTAGGTCATAGATAATGATAAAATGTATCTGTGATCTAATGTTTTATATTTGGAATTTTAATGCATCTCTGCATTATTTGGGCTCACTAAATTATGTAAATTTAGAAATTTCATTGATTTCAGAAATTTTCATGTTAGGAAAAAAATCCTTTCCATGTTGGTTATTAATTAAGTTTTATATTTATTATATTTAACTGTTTTTAAATTCTAACAATTCTAGTTAGCAAGATTCTATCTATAGAATAAAATTAAAGTTTTTTTTCTTTGAGTGTAGGAGAAGAAAGCAGTATGTTAAAGACACTCAAGTTGTGTCATTTTTCTATACAATTTAAAACCAATCACATATTACCATACTTTCCAGCTTTTTTTTCCCTCTCATTTTCATGTCAAAATGCTTGTGAGCGAAAAATAACCCATATATATTTATGAATATGGGATGCAAGTAATTCTGATTATTTTATGTTTTACCTTATTACCTAGTGAAGCATTATAGATTTATGTCTTTATATATTTAGAAAGAAGACATCCGTATGAATGAGCTGATGAGGCTTGCTCATGAGTTTTTGCATAATTTTTGCCTTGATAACCATGCTAATCAAACATTATTACATAAACATATTGATTTGTTTCTAAACCCAGGGGTAAGTTTCATTAATTTATCTGTATCTATCATTTGAATTTAATGTTTACGTTATAGCTCTAAAATTATATTTATGTATAGTCACTAAAATTTATTTATCAATGAATATAATAAAACAAGCAATCGATGCTACTTAATGCTCTTATTAGTATTATATAAGACTTAGCTGAAAATTCAGATTTTAGAATTTCAAAGCAACCCTTTTTTATTGTTTAATAGTGTTGTGAACAGTTTTGAGGGGCTATTGGTGCGGTTGGTGCACATGTTTTTTTTTTCCTTTTGTGCATAAGTTCTTTGGAGAAGTGGTTAATTTTAATTGAATAATAAGATGATCAAATTGTCTTCATTGCTAAACCAAATTAAAATTGAGAAAAAAAATATGAAATTCAAAAAGAAAAAAAAAAAGTTTAATTATTTTTATTATTTATTTTTTTGAAAAATTGAAATTTTTTTTTTTTTTTTACGAATATTTGTTGAATATTTTAAATAGCTTTTAATTAGTGGTTTGTGTATAAAAAATAGCTTATCTTCTGTGTTTAGTTTTCTGCAACACTTTAAGATTTATTTTAAATTTTAGTTCAAAGTTTCTCAAACTGAAGGAATGAATATCTCCACTGGAATCCCGTTTAATTATGGCTCAAATTTTGTAAAATAAGCTTTTTTTTTAATATAACTATCTCTATATATTATTACATGCCATCCACAAAGCATGCAAAATCCTTAGTTTTTAAGAAATTAAATATGCATTTTAAATGTATAACTTTATGTTTTTTTTTCATCTTTTTTAGATGAGCATGATTTTTATTTTTACTCAGCTTAAAATTACATTTATCATATACTACAAGCTTTTTAAAAAACCTGTGTTTTTTGATCTGCAAATACATTTTATGAAAATACTGTATTTACTCCTGCTGATATTTATTATTTTTAAATACTGTAATATGAATTTTTTTCCTTTTTATTTTATCATGCTACCTGTAAAGCATGCAAATATGGCTTTTATAAAATGAAATAAAATTGCTTATTTTTAAGGTATAGTGGTACCTCTCTTCCATA
The DNA here is from genome assembly GCF_982258835.1 of Parasteatoda tepidariorum. Taxonomy (NCBI): domain Eukaryota; kingdom Metazoa; phylum Arthropoda; class Arachnida; order Araneae; family Theridiidae; genus Parasteatoda; species Parasteatoda tepidariorum. The sequence continues at coordinate 82,356,535 of NC_141755.1, forward strand.
TTTTTTTTCAATTCCTATAGGTTTGCCTGTGTTATCCGTTTTAAATAGAGGTCTCAATTTCAATAGTCTAGGGGTGGCCCGCCGACTGTTGATGTGCAGCCCGCTAGAACTTCTGAATATATTGAAAAAACGAAGTTTTGAAAAATAAAAAAAACTTAGAAAATTTTGAATTACTCATTTGAGTCATAATTTTCTGTTGTTCTGAATTTGCACAGATTCTATCATAAATCTACGTTATATTACAGTGGCTCTTTCAATGATTATTGCAATAAAATCCTGCATAGTTTTAAAAAACTCAATATTTTTAATACAATATTACACGAATTTTGAATTTAAGAATTCGCTTTTTGATTTGCTTTATTGTTGCCTACTTCATCATAAATTCAAGTGATGTTTGGATCGTTTTTTTTTTAGCATTTTAAGCATTAAGAAAAGTGGAAGAAAACTCAATTTTTTTAAACTGCTCACTGTTTGCAATTTTGTTTTAAAATTTTTGTAGCCTAGGAGATTTATTAGAATTAAAAAGTTTCCAATTTAAAATTCATAAATCCTCTGAAATTTCCCACACATGACTTTGTGCACCTCTTCATTAGTCAACCTGCTGTGCAAGTGGCCCTACATTGAAAAAGGTTGTGCACCTCTGCAATAGTTATTTCCAAAAAAAAAATTGCTCTCTAAGTAGTGCATATTTGATTGAGTTAACATAGATAATTAACTTACTGAAAAAATGTAATTAAAATAAAAATACTAGGATAGAAATTTTCAAAAACAGAAACATTTGACATTGCTGTACAAAGAGTCAAAACTATTCTAAACGGCTAAAAAATGGTAAACCATTAATGTGATAAGCTGATTCCTTAGTAAACTTGGGTGGATTTGTAAATTTGAACAATGTAGCAGTTGCTGAATAGTAATTGGGATTATTTGCCTTGTACCAAGTTTAAATTCTAATGTCAGATGATATAACTAGCATTAAAATCGACAATGATTTTGTATTTAATGTAAGAAAACTTGAATGTTTTTAGAACTTTTTTTTTTATGAGGATTTAAATTACTCTATGAAGAAAAATGATGCATACTTTGAAGAAAAAATAGAACTTTTAAGAAACACTGAGCTACAAAGAAGAACTATTTAAAATTTTATTAACACTGAAGCTGTTGAAGGCTTTGAAATGAAGTCCTAAAATATCACCTTAAAAAAACTAGCTTCGAAAAAACTCTGTTGACTGATTGCTTTTATTAAATTCATTTTTTCAGAAATTTGACTAGATTTATTTTTTTGTTAAATATAATAATTGTTATTGTATTAAAATTAAATTTTTAACTAGTATTTACAATTTTTAAATGCCATGTCAGAAAAAATCAACCGTTCCAATAATGGACTAAACATATAATTAATCCAGTCATTGTTGGCTATTGAGAGATACCACTGTATGATTTACATTTTTATAACTTTGCTAAATAAGCATGATTTAAATTTTTTCTCAACTATAATTACATTCATCATCTACCAACAGTTCTTTAAAATATACTTAATTAAGAAAAATGCAAATTCTGATTCTGTGCTTCTGATTCTGTGCTACTTACTCTTGCTAATATTTTCTATCTGTGTACTTATTTCTTCTGTGTGTACATCTCTATTCTTTTTATGTTAATCTTTCTATACTTCTGTCTTATTTGTTTTTCTGTCTTTCTCTTTCACCATTTATTTTATTTCTGTTTGTATTCTGACTTTTTCTTCTGTTTCTAGTCCCACCTACGGGTAAGAGGTATTTTTTTTTTACATTCTTTCTCAGCACATGTAGTTTCAGAACCAATACACATAGTTTTAGACTCTTTTTTTTTCACCAACACATACTTACAAGGGAACATTTTCCTAGTGTTCAGAGAAATTTCTCTTTTGACAAATCTGTTGCTGAAAAATCTGGGTAAAAGTTTCATGTAAGGAAACAAAAGTTGTCTGTATCAGCTTTGAAGAAATTTGTTTAACGACAGGGTGCGTAGCGTTTTTAAAAAGTGCCTAAAGGTGCTTATTTTTGTTTTTTGAAAGCCCTTAAATGTGCTTTTTTCATTGGGTGTTTTTAAAAAGTGCTTAATTTTCCCTTTTTCAAAATGAGATTTTACCTTTACTATGTTGATTTTCGCGTCGAAATGTGCAAAAATACGCAGTTTCACAATTAGTTCAACCCCAATCTATTTCGGCGTATTATCAGTCCGTAGCGTATGAAAACAACATTTGCTTTACAAAATTCAAAATTTTATGATTTTTGACAATTACCAAAAACAATGGCTAAATTTTTTTTTTTTACATGACGATTAAAACAAGACGTTAATTGTCAAAAACTTTCCAACCCTGCCTAATTATGATATTTTTTTTAAAGTGCTTAATATTTTTTGAGTGCTTGAAAAGTGCTTAAAAGGTGCTTATTTTTTGTTGAATAATTTGGCTATGCACCCTGAAGAAGAAATTTTCTCTGAACTTTTAAGAGCACTACCTTCTTAGCTTTTATATAATTTTAATTTAGATATCAATTTTCAGTTAGTTGGTAGCTCACCTAGTATAAAGCTTGATACTTTAAACTGTTATTTTAAAAGTTTTATTCTTACTTTCTGATTAGTTTTGTGATGAAAGTGAAAATAGTTTCTTTTTTTCAAAGTTGTCTTTATTAGAAAGCAAAGATTTTCTTCAGCATAGTTTTAAGTTTTTTTAATTCAAAAATATTATGCATGAAAATTTTTTTTTTACATATCAATTTGTTAAAGCATGTTCGTTTTCATCTAGATTGAAATCTTAAACTGTCTCACTTATACCCTTACTTTATTTTCATACATCATTTCTTTAAAAAAATTTCCTCTCTTTTTCTAGAGCAAAAGTAAGCATTTCAGTTTTCAAAAATTACCTGCATATATTTTATTTTGATAGCTGATTTTTGTTCTCATTCATAGCAGGTACACGTTTTCAGACTTGGCTTTTTTTTCTCAAAAAGTAAATAAATAATGCAATTCTTTATGAACAAATACTATTTTCAAGGCAAGTTGTTACTTGGTGCAACTAAATACTGTTAGAAATTTAGGTGCTTCTCTACCTGTTTGGTTTTGTATCTCTGCTGTTTGCATTGTGCCCATATATTCACTAATCATGTTTTGGAAAAATTTCAATTCATTCAACAGTTTTTTTTTCTTCCTTTATGTTTCTTTGTAAAAAATCCATTGAAATTTTGTCTTTTAACTAAAGTTGATGTGATAGTTCTCTAATGTTAAACTAAATCATACGCAGATTACAAACTCCCTTGTGAAATTAATGATAACTTCAAAAGTGTTTTCTTGAATAAATTACATTAAATTTATGTAATTAAATATGATATAATATGTATTATAGGTTACAAATTGTTCTATAGCAATAGTTCGTAAGTAACCTTACCTTTATCATAAGGTTTAAACTTACATTTATTCATTTATGTTTAATAATTTCGTGTTGCGATAAGTTTTCTAAGCATGGCCATTTTTTTTTTCAAATTTAATGCCCCTTTTTTTTTTTTTTAAAGTATTAAGTAATTTAGTTTAAACTAGATATCTTCATTCAAATTAACAATTTATAAATTACAAAATCTTGAAATGCTTACTTGAGAGATTTCTTCCACTGTACCTTTTTCAGCTATTGCCTGCAGCTATCATACTAAGGCAAGGATTCTAAAAATGTTTAAGTTGCAATCCAAAATTATTTAAGTTAACTTCACAGCACAAAATTCTTCTGATTTTTAAAGTTTGAAATCAGAACCAGTTAGAAAAACAAGTAGACTAATTGGAAGATTTATATTTATTTTCACTACGTAAGTAGCATTGCCAGTAAGAAATTAAGAAATATCGTGTGAAAATGATTACTCAAAACATAGTTCAAATCAAGATTTAGCACCAATAATGTCATCAACTGGTCTTATATCATAGTTTGAAGTGATCCTTGATCTATCATCTGGTACCAATAAAATGCTATTATCATATTGAGAATTCAGCAACGCATGAAACCTTCATTGCTTGATTGCCCTATATTTGACTTAAAACTCAAAGGTTTGATCGTCTATATCAGGGGTTTCCAACTTACGTGAAGCTGAGGGCCACAATTAAAAACACCAGTCAAAGGGTGGGCCGCAACTTTATCAAAATTTTATATAGGACTCTTTTAGGTTTGAAGGAACATTAAATATTACTGTCAGATTTTTATCAAGTTGTACAAAACAAAAGTATTAAATTACAAATTGAAATAAGTCGATTTTTAAAAATATTTAATTGCATATTAAAAAATTCTGGCTACAATAACTTTAATGTGCACCTATGTATTAAACAATTAATGTGCAACAGATATCAAATTGTTAAGATATAAAACTTATAGGTGTTTAAAACCCATATAGATTTTCTACGAAAATTATCCGCAAAACAATGACAACTTATATATTTTGGTTCGAGGGCCACGAACAAAGACTTCACTGGCCTCATTTGGCCCGGGGGCCGCCAGCTGGTAACCACTGATCTATATTTTATTTATCTTAACATTCAATTTATTGAATCATTCAAGTTTCCTTCTTTCCTCCCTTTTATTTTAACTTAAATGCAACTAACTCTGCTCTGATTTCTTTAATTAATCAAAGAATTTTATAATCCTTGCTTTTAGTTTTAGCTATTTTGCATTTTCTATTAATTCATATTATTATTTAATTAATTTTTTCTATAACTCTCTTTTCTAAGTATTGTTGTTACTGAAAACATGTAAACTTTTTCTAGTACTTGTACAATATTTATTGGTACATCTGTTAGCCTTTATTAACGCAATATGTGTTATTAAACTATTTTTCATTGCATTAATTTGTTCCAGTTATTAGAAGCACAAACAATGAGAAGTATATTTATGGATAATGTTGCTTTGTGCAATGAGCTTAATGAAAGAGTTGTGCAACATTTTGTTCATCTGATTGAAACTCATGGGCGGCATGTGCAGTATCTGAAATTTCTTCAGACCATAGTGAAAGCTGAGAATCAATACATCAGAAAAGGACAAGATATAGTGATGCAAGAGGTTTGTATTGTGTTTCTTTTGAATTTTTAATTTGTTCTCTTTCACATGTCTGCCAACTTAACTGGATTTTGCTAGTTTATTCTAGTGTACTGTTTTAATAAATATTATCTTTGTTTTTGTTCATTTTAGAATATTTCCTAAAATTGAATATGTTTGGTAAAAAATTCCTAGTGAAATAGATTTTTTACACAATTTATTGCTTTGCTGGAATATTTAAATAAGTAGAATTCCAAGCGTAACAGAGGGGAAATCACACAGGTATTTTATCCTAAAAAATGTATTAAATATATGTGAAAGCAGAAAATTGTGCAATAATATGCTACTTTAAGGTGCAATGTTTAATTTAATTGCATAAAGTAATAAAAGAGCCTTATAATTTAGTTGCCAGGTAATTAAAAGCGTATGTAACAAAAGGGACAAAGAAAATTCCACATTTTTTACATTCGCTGTTATTTCCTCTATATTCTGTTGATTTGGAACATCCTAAACATTATTGTAATTTTTTTTTTAATTATCACATTTCAAGGTAAAATAAATTATTATAAGACTTTTTAAATTGCTTACGCATTCTTATTAACTTCAAAAAGTACAATGTAACAAAGGGGACATATAGCAAATTTGACAAATAGTTACAGGGAAATATCATGGCATTTAACCCACTGACGGTTCTGCACGTAAAAAGTCGCATTTTAACCTGCAGTCTTCTCTGCATAGCAAAACCGGTTTTTCCATGTTAATAGACAGTTGAATAGTGTATAGGGGAGAAACATTCTCCCAAATTTACCCATTTGCTTAACCGCCAGTGGGTTAATTAAACATTGCACCTTAAAATAGCACATTATTGCACAATTTTTTGTTTTCACGTGTATTTAATACTTTTTTATGATAAAATACCTGTGTGATTTCCCTTCTGTTACGCTTGGAATTCTACTACTGGTTTCAGTTGGCATAGAATTCAACATAAGTATTACTAATACATAATGAACCAAGTTTTATTTATTTATAGTAATCATAAAACTTTTTCATATTTTTTTAATAAAATTTTTAGTTTATATTTAATCAAAACTCCTTTTTTTAAATTAATTTTAAAATTTTTTTAACTATCAGTAAGAAAATACTAGTCTATTACTACTCAAAATAATGAATTAACATAATAAAATAACATTTTTGATTTAAGTTCATTTGATGTCAATCATAAATGGAAGATATTGCAGACCATTTATGGTTATTAGTGTAGTAAGTTTTGTATTTTAATGATGATGAAAATCCTTAAAATTCTCTATATGTAAAATAATTAATTTTGTTATGCAACAGTTGACATGAAATCAATATTTCGAAAAGTCTACTGAATTTTTTCCTATCTATGTTGGCAGCTATGCTTTCATCTATTTAATAAATAATATTTAAAAAAAAAGAGAAGAAAAAACCATTACAAGTAATAGTTCTTAGTTTTTATGAACAATAAAATAAAATTATTATAATTAGGACTCATATTTAATAAGCATTTTTGACAGCAGAAGTATGATTGTTAAGTTTTGTCATAGGCTAAATCTTAATTCAATGTACAAAATTAAATTTTAAAAAAAAAGAAAAAGAAAGGGAAAAAAACATCTTGTGTTAATTGTTTTCATTTAAAATTAATAATACTTCATCATTTTCTTACAAATTCAATGAGAGTTGAAAATTATTAACATTGATTGTTTTTCTATCATTGTTTATAACATTGATATTGCTTTACAAAATTTTGTTTCATTAAATTTTCGTAGTGAAATACTTTACGCATTAGATGCTTCTCCATTTGTACTTTTTGTAGCTTTAATAAGCTATTCAAGATTTTGAAATTATTTTACAACTCTAGTACATGTTGATGTTTTAAGAAGAAAAAAAATTCTGAATCACTATATTCGTTCACTTTTTCCTGCACTTCTATCTCTTCTATGATGATATCCTCACTGGAAAGTGTAACGAATAATGCTAAAACCTATTTTGCAATAATTATGTACCAAACATCTTTAATAATTTTTAAAAAATGATACTTTCTGAATATCTAACATTATTTCATACTTCTAAAATGATTTTCCTTATTAAATCCAAAAAAAACTAAGAAGAAATCACTAGGTAAAAGTAAAAACTCTATTATGTTTGTAACATAGTACCAAATACAGAGATGATTGTGTTACGACAAAAATCCGGATTTCCGAATTTTTCGCTAACCTTAATCCGCAAATCCAAAGTCCAGAACTTTCAAAAGATCATCAATCTCAGTTATGTATAAAAATTCTTGTATATTTTATTTAAAAATATTAGAACTAGATTTTGTACTTGGCATCTCATTCATTTGTAAATATTTTTTCTGGTAGAATAATAAATGTGATTAGAGATAAAAGTAAACTTATGTATAATTATTCATTTAAATTATGCTGCATATAATTTATTTAGAATTTCATGTTTTGAAAATAATCAATGATTTAAATTCATAAAGACATAAATTTTTTGAAATTCGTCATTAAGGATTTTACTCTAGATATTTTCAGGATATTTGAGTTGGGCTCACAATCACCCCTCCAAACAAAAGACTCCATTTTTCTCATTTAATGGGGTGTCATTTTAAATGAGGGATCACTATTAGTGTGTCCTCCTAATGTAATTTCAGAACATAAATTTTTATATATTATTTATTTAATGTATATTTTAATTTTTCTTTTAGATGGTGAATGCAGGAGAAGATGTATTAGTGTTTTATAATGATAAAACATCTTTTAACCATCTTGTATCCATGATGAGGTCAGAGCGACAGAGAATGGATGAAGCCGGTCCATTACAGTATCACATCAATCTAGTTAAACTTTTGGCTTGTTGCACAGAAGGCAAGAATGTATTCACAGAAATCAAGTGTCATTCTTTACTTTCACTTGATGATATTGTTCAAGTAGTTACTCATCCAGATTGTTTACCTGAGGTATTTACATGTTCTTTCTATTTGAATTTAAATTGGTGTGTTTCTTTCTATTATCATAGAACCGAATAACCATAATCACATAAGTACAGTTAAAAAGTAACAATATTAAATTTACGATGAAAGTTAAATAGTGGTTACCAAGTATTTGAAAAATATGTTGCAGATTATTAATACTAAAATTTTTTATTTTCAATGATGTAGAAAGTCTCCCATAAATCCTAGTCAATCCATCAAATACGTCCTCATCATTAAAAATAGAAATTCTATTATTATTGATCTTACTGCCTGTACCCTATTTTTCCAACATTTGGAAATTATTAATTTTTTAACTTTTATTGACAATTTAATGTTGTTTTTCTTAAACTGTACTTTTGTGACAGTGGAACATATTTAGGTTTCTAATAAAACTTTACTATTTGTGATTTTTACTATGAGTTATTTTTGTTTATAATTTCAGTACATTGTGTTTATGTTATTTTCATTTAATTTTTAAATAATTGGAAAAATTGTTTAATTTTTTTGCTATATAATTATTAATTTCATATATTTCTCATAGTATTTTCATAACTCTAGTTATTATTTCATATTTTTATTTATTAAACCATTTTTTTTTACAATATTTTAATTCTTACGGTAAAAGAAGCATATATTAATTTTCTTAGTCATTGTATATTAATTTCCTTGTCATTTAATTTTTACATAATTGGGAAAATTGTTTAATTTTTATGCTATATAATTATTAATTTTATAAATTTCTCATAGTATTTTCATAACTCAAGTTATTATTTCGCATTTTCATTTATTTAACAAATTTTTTTTTACGATATTTTAATTCTTACAGATTAAAGAAGCGTACATTAATTTCCTTAGTCATTGTTTTATTGATACAGAAGTTGAAATGAAAGAAATATACACCAGCAATCATATCTGGACTCTATTTGAGAACTTCCTTGTGGATATGGCAATGGTAATGTGAAAATAAAATTTCATTATTCCTCTTTTGATGAGCTCTTATATTTACGTCCTGGTCATTACAATGCTAAATTCATTATTAAAATGTACTATGCTTAAATAAGTGATAAAGTATTTTTTTTTTATTCATTATTCATGGAACAAAAACTTATCTCAGTTGTTTAATATCTTCTAATGTCTAATATTTGTTATTAAAACCTATTTCATTTTTATCACTACATCCTCAAATTGTCTTTTATAAAATAATGTTTAATGAGTTACTTTATCATTTGCTATAATCTTTATTTAATTTCATAAAAATGCAAGCTGACACAGTTATTAAGGTGTGGAGCTGTTCTTAAGTAGAACCAGAGTTCTATTATCTTAACTCTGTGGCAGTTTAAAGCTTACCTTGCTTCAAATCAATGGATACTAGCGTGTTTAGAAAATAAATGCAACTAGTTTGCAATGCTGTTTGTCTAAAAAATGTGGAGCTTCAACCTACATAACCACATTTGACTAATAAGTGGCTGTTGAGAGAATTCTTAACATTTTAAAGTTTTAAATAGATCTGATGAGCAATTGTTTCTACAAATTGTTGGGGTGAATTATTAAGATTTTCTCTAAGTTTCAATTTGAATTCAAGTATGGTCAACTAGCTTGCTCTAGTATTGGACCAGGGCTCCCACAGGTCAGGAAGAACAGGGAAAATCTGGAATTGTCAGGGAATTTTATTTTGACTCTTAAAAAGCAGGGAATAGTTAGGGAAAACTATATTTTTTACAAAAACCTGTAAAATTCCTCTATCATACCTGGAAAATAACCAATCTTAGAATTATCAGTAACAGTTATCAGTTATTGAGATTGGAGTTAAATCTAGCATCTATTATAATTGAGGCGCTCAGAAGCCAATGCAGTTAAGTCCACTTTTTGATATTTTCTGATTTTTGGAAATTTTGATGAAATAAATAATAATCTTCTTAGTTATTAAAGGATTTACTCATTGGTTACTTTTTTCTAGGTTAGACAGCCCTTTTTTTAATAGCTTCTGAATATATTGTATAATAATTTCAGAAGCCATTGTGAATAAGTCCACCTTTTATCAATATTTTTTTACATAAACTTTGAAATAAAAATTAAATTATTCTTCTTCTTTCGATATTTGTTGGTAACACTGAAAAACAAGAAATTAATAGTAACTCAGGGTTGCCAGACGTAGTATTTTTAATACTACGGTAGTATTTTCTCACCAAAAAAAGGGGTATGGTATTTTTCGTAGTATTTTTTTAAAATTTTTTTTATTTTCATTTCCTAAAACAAAGAAAAGTGCCACTCTAGTTTTGAAATAAAAAACAATTTTTGAAATAATCCAACAGTTTATTTTCTATTAGTCACTGTATCTAGTGATGAAAAATGAAAGTTCGTTTATACTAGTAGACATAAATTTCTTATCTTTTTCAGCTGCCAAAAGTTATAAGTCCTAAACTTTTTAAGATGCTGTCATTATTTCAGTAAATACTTACGTTTTTATTTACACATCCTGTACATATCTTGTCTTTTTGCAGAGTTTACACCTCAAAAAAAGACTTTATACACTTTTCTAATTAAATTATTAAACCAAGAATTTTAAAAACTAATGTATCAAAAAACATTAATTTTCTCAATTGTTGTGTTTTGGACTTAACCGCATTGGCTTCTGAGCGACTCAATTATTAGTCACATTTTAAGTGTAACTCCCATGTTGCCATCCTCATTCAATTTTGATTTTTTGCTCACATAATCTAATACTTGGCAATTACAAATAAAAATAATCAAAGTTTTTTTTATAAAAAATTGCATGGTATTGATGAAATATAGTTTGGATTTTCATTGAAATTTGCTTGGAATAACCTGGAAAAGTTAGGAAATTTTTTTTCTGAATTTGAGTGGGAACCCTGCTGGACTAGTTAAACTAGTTAAGAACTAGTTTAATTGACAATATTTATGTCTGAGTTGCTGCTAAATCTTCCTAGAAGGCAGAATAATCCCTGAGAAAAAATTTTGTTGTTGGGATTCTGTATTTTTCAAGAAATTGATTGTGATTCTAAACTTTATTTATATATATATATATATATATATATATATATATATATATATATATATATATATATATATATATATATATATATATATATATATATATATATATATATATATATATATATATATTAAGCTACTCTTATATAACCTTTGACCGATTATCTTTTTCTTATGCCTTTTATACTTGCATGGCAATGCTTTTTTATTATTTAAATCCATGTTTAAATGTCATGTTACATTGCCTCAAAGTATTTATATTTTTTTAATTTTCCTATGTCATGTTTTTGTACAGAAATTTTTAATCATTGTTTTTCAAATGTATGCCAAAAAAATTATTAAGTTTTAGTATAATTTCAGTTATAAATATTAGTTACAAAGTTATTTACAAGTTCCAGTGATATCATCTTTATTTTTTTTTTCAAGGTTTGCAATTCTACTCATGACAGAAGGCATGCTGATATCCAATTAGAAAACTATGTCACAAATTCTGTCATGAATATTATCACTACATTTTTCAATTCTCCATTTTCAGATCAAAGTACTACTGTTCAGGTTAGTATTTCCTTAGTTTAGTTGACTACTGTGCATTTTACAATATTACATCTCAATTAGAAATATTTTATATGCTTCGTAATAATAGTTATAATTACTGTTGCTTGTACATTATAAATCTTAAATAATTTAATGAAAAATTAATTTCTCATAAATAATCTAAACTATTTTATTGTTTTTATTTAATTATGAATAATTGTTTTAGCTTTTTGAAGTAGATTTATTCCTCCTGTATTTTAAATTTTTGTATAATTTGTTATTTTTGTGTTTAGAGATTTCACTTAATTTCAGAAGGCCCATTTTGAATTTGAAGATATGTATCTGTAAGGTATAAAGGGTTTACATTATGGTATGCATGGTTGAAAAATAAACTAATGGAGTGAAGTGTTAAATAATATATTGTTTTAATTAACAAAAATTTTTTAAAAGTTTTTTAACTTTAAACTCAGTCAATTACACATTAAATGTTACTAACTCTTCAAAAGAACATTTTTTAATAATATTTTAAAGTATAATAACCTAATTTAAAACTAATGTATGTTGGTTGAGCTTTTAATCTGGGGTCGATCCAGGTTTTAAATTTTTGAACCCAATTTTGTGAGAAGGAAAAATATGTTTGTAACTGTTTCTTATTTAAATAGAACATTCACTTAGCACTTACTATATTTTATGTTTAATGTCAATAGTATTAGAATAATTTGACGAAATATCAAAAGTACTAATACTTTCATAAAAGGAAACTTTAAAGGGCAGTTTTTATGAGTATAATTTTGTAATAGGGATCTTTTATTATAAATTTAAATTTTGTAATGGGATTTTTTTTACAAATTTGAACTTTGTGAAAGTGCTCTTTTTTAAAAATTTAGATTTTGTAAAAAAGCCTCTTATACTTATTTAAATCATATTTAATATTCTTATTTGGAATTTTCAAAATAATTTAGGAAGAGCAGCTTTACACTTTCTACTTCAAGTTTTTGAAATTTGCATCTATTTTTTGTTTAAATGTTCTGAATTTTTTCTACAAATATTTGTTCTTTCTTCCCTATCTTTTCTGGATATCAACCAGATTATCAACCGGATAATTTATGTAGCATATCATAAATTTGCCCTTCAAAACTCTTCAGAAAAAATCATCAAAAATGAATAAAAACAAAAAAACATTCATTTTGACACATTTGCAGGGTTGCCACAGACGACTAAAATGCAACTATTTTTGGCATAAGGCGACTATGCAACTTTTTTTGCCTGAAAAGGCTAAAAAAAAAAGCAACTATTTTCAGGAAAAGGAGACTATTGGGAGACTTTTCTGTACTCCTAGCATTTTTTTTTTTAAACATAAATTGGATGGAAAATTTGCACCCCTCAAGATAGTTTCTGAACACAGTGAACTTTTTTTTCTTAAAAAATAAAAAATTTTGAATTGCAAATTTGAGTTTTCACTTTTTAATTCATTCAATTTGCACAGACTCCATTGTAAGTCTATATCATTTCTCGATCTCCTTTTTAATGATTATTGCTACAAAATTCCGCCTGATTTAAAAAATTTTAATGCAATTTTACGATGCAGGAATTTTGAATTTGAGTAATCACTTTTCACACACACACATATATATATATATATATATATATATATATATATATACAGTCGAACCCCGCTATAGTGAACATGGGATATAGTGAACACTCGGATGTAGTGAACTTTTTCAGCGGTCCCGTCCGTATTCCCATTTAAATAATGTTATTTTTAACGCTTATAGTGAACTGCTTAGAACTTGGAAACTCGGTTATAGTGGACTCAAATTTCATTTCTTCAAATATCTTTTTCAGTCCTCCATCTTTAAACTTGTAGGTTTTGGGACTGAAAATGAATGCATTCCTATAAAATGTGTCATATTACTCTGCTTTATGCTTATCACTTTTAACTATACTGTAATAAATGTCAAACAGGATCTTATACTCCCCCCTCCCTGACAAGCCTCCCTTTATCTCTTTTCCACAAGCTTGCTCTACAACTAGTTAACTTGGCCACCTGTTGAATTTTTGGAATTTTCTTATCTGTTCAAACCATATTCTTTACAAATCACCCCTTGACGATCAAGAAGGGGAACAATTTAACTCATTCTACAGCTGCTCTCTTCATATTCTTACATTATCTATTTAAGACAAGATTTTTATTTCAAAAGCAGTGAAAATGGCAAATTCTCTTAAAGAGAAAAGCGTTTTCGACAGAGGACAAAGTTAAAATTGTAAAGCGTATTGATGATGGAACCAATCAACCGACACTGTGTAAGGAATTTTCCTTGTCAAAATCTACAGTTTCAAACATTTGGAAACATCGAAGTGCAATGGACAATTACAGTCAAATTTTTTTTTTAATTTTAATGCATTCAGAATCCCTCAAAACTCCCAGAAAACATTTCATTACTTTTCTAAGAAGGCTATTTATTTAGTTATTTTCAATCAAAAAACGCTTACTTTCGTTTTCGCCTGAAACGGGGAGTCACGTGATTATTCACGAACTGACGTCACACGTGTCCATCTGCCGTTCACTTACAATAGCCGTTCTATGAAAACCAATACGTTCTTGCTTTCGTTTAAATTTTCTAATTAAATCCAACCATTTTAGATGGTCTAAAGCTATCTGTATAAAAAATTGCGCCTTAATATCGCTTAATAAAAATGTGGATTTGATATAACGTATTTTTATAATGTTAAATTTCAGTGGTACCCACTGAAACATTGTTAATACTTGACGAAATTTTGTAGCTCGGAATATTTAAGATTTTTTAGTTCAATAAAAAAAGTGCATGGTATTGCGTATAAATGATGCGTTATGAATACAAAATAACTTCGTTTTTTCATTCTTAAACTATAATCTTGATTTTAATGTATACTTCAAGTTCATTTGGAAGATTTATTTTCATCTTAAGTGAAAGAAATGTTGGATCAATTTCTTATGCAGAATAAATAGTTTTAGATTTTAAAATGTAGGACAGCTTAAATTATTGATAATTTTTATCTATTTATTCTAGCGTGAATTCAAAGCATGTAATTGAATTCATAGCAGTAGCCTCTTAAAAAACTTGTGATCCCAGCAAAAGTTTTAAATTCATATATATTGTATAAATATATATATATATATTCCTGCAGATTCTATTAACTTTACTTTAATCGCCTTAATCTATGTTATAAGAGTATTTGAAATCTAGCATATGCATTTATTTAGTTCTTTATTGCAGAAATAGGAATAAAATTTTATAAATGCAAATAAAAATAATTTTTCGCCCTAGCATAGTTCCTATATACTCAAAGAATAAAAATATTGAGAAAAAATATCAACATTACTGTTTATTTTTTAATTATTTAATAAATAATAAAGAATGTGCATTTGAATTTCTTTCCATTTTGTATAAGTTAATTTTTTATTTTTGTTCTCTAGCTTTAGTGAAACAAAAACTTCCAGCTTAATGATATTCGCTGAAATTTTGTGGATAAATAAGTTAATTAGATATGGATAAATGAGAAATTAAGTGAAATTTTAAGTATAACTAGATTATGGTGATGATGATGGTCAGATATATTTCAATGGACTAGATTCTTGAAAGTGTTGATACGTTTTCGGCTATACCGTATGCATAACCTGAGATTTTTTTAAAACTATTTTATTAAATTTTTTTTAATTAAAAATGTATAATGTATTAATTTTACTATTTTAGAATTCTTCATTGCAAGCACTGACAAATAGCTTGCAAAAATAAGGAGAGAAATTAACAATAACCATACTTTATTAATACTATATTGCAGAAAAAGAAATTAAAATTTATAAATTTAAAAATAAAAATAATTTCGAACTGTAACGGAATTCCTATTTAAGCTAGGAATAATAAATATAAGCGTTAATGTGTATTTAAATATTTAATACATAGTGAAACCAACAAAAAAAGATGACATAAACTGCATTAGTAAGTATTTACTTGAAAAGAAAATCCTTCAACTCTAGTAGCTAATAAATAAACAAATTAAAGAAGCGACATTAAATTACATTATTTGAATTTTTGATCATTAGCACATAGATTGTTACGATGATGGACTGATATTTTTCAATGGACTAGATTTATGAAAATACTGATTCGTTTTAATGCAATAACGAATTATAAAATCATCCATCCTATATCAAAATGTATAAAATTTCTATCCAATCTGCGACTTATTTTAATTAAGTAATTAGGTTGTAATGAAGCATTAATTTAATTTAAAAGTAAGTGGAATGAAATAGTATTTTCTATGAACCTTAACACTACTGATTTCAGCCGAAAAGAAATGTTGATTCGCTGTAAAGAGATACATAATCATTTATTCAGATATTTTAATGATAAATAACAACGTTTGAAGTTTTAAAATCTTTCTTTCATTTTGCACACACTCTCAGAACCGTAAATTTAATTCACAAAATTTTTACTGATAATTTATAAAGGATGTTCATACGGTATACGTGATATCAAAACTAAAAGAGCATTGAAATAGCCTTAGCGGATGGAGGCGGCACGTTTCCCTTCGGCACATTTGACGTCATAACCAATCAGGGGACGTTTTTGATTGCATCACTTACGGAGGCCTTTTGGGGCAATTTAAATGTTTAATAACTAAATAAATTAACATTTGCCGAAAAAAACAATCAGATTTTCGGTTTCAGGGGAGAATTTCCAATAAGTTAGGTATGAAAATAAAAAAATTTATGATATGCTGTAATTGTCCATTCTTGCGGCATACGACAAAAACATGGTTTCATCGAAAAAACTGCGTGGAGCTGAAAGAGAAAACGTAGTTGTTAAGATGGTTCGAAATCTTGTTCAAAATGTAAAAATCTTGCATTCTTTGAACATTGTAGATAAGAAAATTGATGAACTCAATTTAAAATCAAATTGTGTTCAATCAAAAATCACAAATTTTTTTCATAAAAAGTGAAAATAAGACTAATATTTAGCGACGTAATTACTTTTTCCATCAATTTTTGCTTCATTATCTGTTAATTAGTCAATAATTTTTTAAATAACTTATGCAAAATTGCAAAGCCAATTTTCAATCATTCAACTGTCTTATGCAAAAAATATTCTTCAAAAAATTTGGATATAGTGAACCATCGGTTATAGTGGACACATTACTGAGTCCGCAGACAGTTCACTATAGCGGGGTTCGACTGTATATAAAAACATTTATGTTTATAAAAATTATCATATTTGCCACCAACTTGACTGAATGTATCATGGTATATGACAATAAGGTCATTAACAAAATTTTAGTCATATTTTTGATGAATTTTTGTTCTTATTTAGGCAACTATTTTCCTAGTTTTTGGCTTCTATTTTCATGTTTTAGGCTACTAAAAGCAACTATTTTGTTCATTTTT
Source organism: Parasteatoda tepidariorum (assembly GCF_982258835.1). NCBI lineage: Eukaryota > Metazoa > Arthropoda > Arachnida > Araneae > Theridiidae > Parasteatoda > Parasteatoda tepidariorum. The sequence goes on from NC_141755.1 coordinate 82,373,551, forward strand.
TGTGGCAACCCTGTGATTGAAGGAACTGCATAACAAGTTATGGACTGCATAAGAATTAATTTTATTTTTAACTTCCTATTTAGCTATCCTGTTATACAGTATAGTTAAAAATGATTATAATAATTTGTTCAGGCAAAAAAAAAAATATTTTTTATTATGTTGTGAGACTTTTTTGTTTATTTTATCAATTGTTATTTATATTGTTACTTATATGTAAAATAATTGGATTTTTCCTAATTACTAATTCAATTTTATTGTTTCTTTTTCTAACTGGCTTTAAACTTCATAACAAATTGGTGAGTTTATGAAATAATTAATCAAACTATCCTTTGCACGAAGGTGTTGGTGTATTCTCAAGCATGGGAAAATGTTGCTTTGCATGATATCATCATATTTTACATTAAATTATGATATATTTTGTATTTGTGTGTACTTTTTATCTTAATATTTTTGCTAATTTTTGTAATGGATATTTATATTGATGTAGCCAATGCATATAAAATATCAACTTGAATTATATGCTCTGAGATCTAAAATAATCAGTTTAAATTTAAATTAACATGGAATAAAATCTGTTGATACTCACTAAAAGTTCTTCTGAATAACTTTTTTTAAACTTTAATTTCTCAAACAAAAAAAAATTATACAGATTACATACTATCATTGCGTTTGTTCATCCACGGAAGAAAAAAAATTAGTGAATAGTGAAGTTTTTCTTTGCATTTTTGATTTTTTAAAGAAAATGCTGAAATATTTTGCAATTAGATCTATAAAGTGAAATCCATTACAAAAAGTTCATTTATCATTGTTTGAAAATATATTGATCTTGGTGGTTTTTCTTATTTGCATGATTTTTTGCCATTGCTCTTTTTCTTTTATCTATACTTTCTGCTTTATCAGAAGCAACTTTTGCATGCTAGGGTGTTCTGGGCACAAGGGCAAATTACTGCTATCGATCTTATTAATGTGAGTATAATGTTTGAGAAGTATTAAATTATGCTTTAGTTTTCCATATTTTTTTATTTCCACATCAATATTATTATTTTCATACTTCTCAGCAATTAGTGTAATCTGTCTTTTGCAAAGTGTACGTGTATTAAGTGTTATTGTTTCTGCTTTTTATGATTAGTTGAAACTTGAACAGTTTAAAAATATCTGACTCATGCATTATATCCTTTGTTAAGCAATTGTTCCAAACCCATAATAATAGAACAAAAATTTCTTTCTAAATCTCTTTGCAACAATTTTAATGTACTGCCCGACTCAATGGCTTTTATTGTGTTTTTTGTTGTTGTTTTATGCAATAAATAATTTTATGAATAAAAAATTTTTTTGAATAAATTAAAGGAAGTATACTCCATACATATTTTTTTTTATTTTCGTGAGAAAAAAAATTGCAAAATTATGATTTAAAATTATCTGGATTATTTGCATCGATGAGAAAATGCAAAAACCTTTTTTTTTAATGCAGATAAATTTATGAGTAAAATATACTTAATTATAATTTCTGTCTTTCTTTCTTCTACAAATTTCATATTACCAACATATTTCATATTACCAACATATCTTCCACATATTTTAATATTACCAATTTACATTTGTGAAGAAAAAACCCCCTATTTTTTAAAAAACTAATTTATTTATTTTTAAAAAGGGAAATAAAATTCTAATTCTATTATTTTATAACGTATGCTGTAAGGTATGCTTATAAAATAACTAGTATAATTTATAAAAAAAAATTGAAAACATTTTTTGCAACTATATTTTTTAAATTAGTTAAAACTTCATTGGAGCTTTTCTTCAAAGAGATTTATCCTACAATAAGGAACTAAAATTTAAGCAATGAAAGAAAATGCTATTTAAAAAATAATTTTACACAGTCAAGTACTTATTTTAATATTTATTCCTAGTTCAGCAAACAGTTCTAAATGTGCACTTTTTATAATCGTAATCAGACTTGTGATTTTTGACATTCATCTGACATTTGTTTTACCTAAATTCAGTATTTTCTTTTGAAGAGTGCTATCAAGATATTTTTTTTTGGTGCTAATTCATTAATGTTTCCAAATATATTAACAAACTATCATCGCAATGCCATTTCAGTATTTTTTTTAATTTTGATTGGGTGACATGTCTCTAGCATATAAACTGGCATTAGTAATGGTTTCATGTTTTCAAAAATCAAGTTTCATATTTATTCAAATTCACTAAAATATCAGTTAGCCAGTTATTCCACTAAGTTTTCTAAAATCAGGCAAGAAATTCTTCCTGAAATGAGGGTTATTCCACTTCTTTTTATGTTTTTCTTCAATATCTTTCCCTTATCATTTTTAGATTTTTTTTCTACATTTTTGTGAATGTTGAAAAATAAAAACACTACAAAATATTGTCTATTTTGCGTTTTTCAAAATCTAAGAAGCTTATTAAAATTAACTTATACTTTGAAAACGATGGAGGTCTATTGCTGGCAATTTGTATAAGTGGTTTATTAAGAGGTCACTCACAAAGTGATTTTTGAAAAGTTATCTGTTATGTTAGTTAAACTTAGTTTTTGCTTATGCAATACATCAAATATCTCTTTTAATCTATCATATATTTCTTATAATAAAAGCAACTTGCTTACAATAAATGTAAAATTGTAGATAGTAGACCTTTTTTTCACTGGAAATGTTTATAAAGCTTGAGTGAGTTAGATTCATAGTTCTGGAATTTAATATTTGTGTGCAATGTAGAAAGAAAATAGTAGAAATAATAACTTCATAGTGCGTAGCATTTTTAAAAAGTAATCAAATGTGCTTATTTTTGTTTTCTAAAAGCCCTTATAGGTGCTTTTTTATTGGGTGTTTTTAAAAAGTGCTTATTTATCTCTTTTTGAAAATGAGATTTTTTTTCTTTACCATGTTGATTTTCGCCTTGTATTATGGAAAGGCAGGCTTTTAACATTGTTCTATTCAGCGTTTTCTCAATTCATTCGTCCACAATATATTTCGGTGTACTGTCAGTTCGTAGCGTATGAAAGAGCCAATCATTTTACATGTTTGATGAAATACTTGCAGGTTCGCATGTGCGTCTACTGAGCTGAGTGCGGTGAGATTCTTGCACTCTCATGTGCAACTCTGTTGCATTTTGCAAGATATTCTCAATTTCAGGCTTCGTTTTCCACCCTCTTAAACCAAACCAAAAAATCTCTCAATCTCAATTTTTGGTGGCTAATATAATCGAGAAAAGAGTTCTTTGTCAGAAGCTAGTTATTTTCTCATGATCATGTAAAGTGTTAAAAATTATTTTGGCATTTCGTTAATGTACATAGTGCTTAAAAAGTATTTAAAAGGTGCTTATTTTTCGTTGAAAGATTTGGCTATGCACCCTGGACTTACTTACTCAGAAAATGCTTTGAAAATTTTATGAAAAAATGTTTTAGGTACAATACCCCATTTGTTTAGATAGCAATGTTTCAGCCTCTCTCCTTTTTGACCCCTTTCCTTCAGTAGAATCAAGATGGTGGTTGTACTTCCCCCATAAAAGGAAGAAAAGTTCAAATGTTGGTAAAATTAAAAACGATGATGCTATAATTTAGACTACATGTCTTTTACAGTTTAAACACTAAATCTTAGTTAATATTTATTGTTTTGATAAATGATTTTTACATTATTTGATAATCTCTTGCGACAGTATTAGTATTATTTAAAAAGCTGTATGAATGATTTAATCTTTTTTTATCTCTGAATATCTTTTTTAATTTTTATTATATCAAGAATACCAGTTAGAAATAACTCTTCTTGTTTCCCCCGCATCTTCTCTTTATCTTTGTTGCTTGTGTTTTCTATTGGTGCCACTTCTTCTTGTTCTTTGTTATGAAATAGCATATTTGAAATGTCTTTTTATTAATTACAATATCAGTATTTAATAGATAAATCAATCTATTTAAAAATTGTACTTTGGTTCTAATATACATTTTCTAAAAATAAAAAGTTAAAATTAATCTTTAAATCTAACTGAGAGGATTACTTTTTCTAAATGAATACCATTAAATGTAATTTATCAATATATTTTTTTTTAATTTATCCGCATTGCATTTTGTTTTCTGTTTGATAATTAAGATTTAGTTATTGCTAGTTCTAATTCAATTTTAGAATTCTGTAATTTATATTGAATTTAAATAAAATTGTTTAGGGTCACTGAATCCTTTTAATTGAGTCAAAGTTAATTGCCTAGCATCATTAACAAAATTTATTATCACCATTAAACTGTTATGTTATAAATTTTATATTGTGCGACAGCTATTTTAATACTAGTTTTAAAAAAAATTGTAGAAAACTTAATTTAAAGAATTATTTGATTTTTTTTTCTTAAATTATGATTATAAAAAAACTGTTAGATAAGATGTGGAAACTTTTTTAGCATTTTCAATTGTTCATTTTAATTCTAACTTTAAGTTAAAAAAAAGTTTTCTTAAATTTTGCTTCCATTAATTAATTTTTCTTTTCCAAGTGATATTAGTCAAAAATTTACAATTTTGTAATATTTATACAATTTATTGTCACTTTCTTATTAAAGTGCAATTTTTTGTTTTAATTTGATATTCACCATTGTTCTTTAAAGACTCACCAGCCTGTTTTTGTTCGTCTTCTGCAAGGAGCATTTCGAATGTCCAACTGTCAATGGCTAAGTATTCAACAAAGAATGAACGTTGAAAGCTGTATCAAGACATTATCTGATATTGGTTAGGCCTATATTTATTATTAGATTTTTATACATTTCTACTAATGCATTTTGTTTTAAAAGGTAAAAATAAAATAATTGTATTTCTTGTTACTTTGCAAGTTCAAAAAAGTTGTTGAATTTGTTTATTTATTTGTTCTTAAATCATTGTCTTCTAAAATTTTTCAACAAATATGTTTATACTCAATTCTATTAACTTACAGGAATTAATTTATCATAACATTCATCTGAAATTCTGAAGATGTTATCTCTATCTATCTTCTAAAGAAGTACCTATTTTAGCATGTCTTGCTATTCTATTACCCAATTATTTGTTAGATATTTTTAAAGACTTAAATGCTATTGATTTGATCCAAATCATAAGAAATTGATCTTTGCTTGATTTTTTAGAATGTCATGTAAAACAATTTTTATAATTCTAGAAGAAATGCTTTTGTTCAATGTTTCAAATGAAGCATTTATTTAACAGTACTAAACAAAAGAAACACTTTGAGTAGGGGAGTAGTTTTGTGAATTTACCCACGACACATTTGACATAACTGTTGTGCCTCATTATTTAAAATTTTGCAATATGAAAAATGTTGGTGCTGATGAAAGTCTATTGTTATTGCTAATTCTTCGCTGTTTTATGTAGTGATATGTAAAATTTTGGTGCTGATAAAAGTTAATTGTTATTGATAATTCTTTGCTGTACTAAATAAGTTTAATGGTAATGGAAGTTTATAGAGCCTAGCTTGATTCGGAGCAGAACAAAAAATCAAATTGTTTTCCTCCCATGAGACTAATGTTGCAACTTTTTAGACATCATTTAAATTATCATCATAGCGATTGGTAATTTAAATGCGAAATAAAGAACTTTTTCTTGAAAAAAGAAAGTTGATGCGAGATAATGAAAGCTATGTGTGAAAACATAACTTAACATAAGATATGTCTGTCAGAAAATAGTTTGCTTAGTCAACATCCCTCAAGATAAAAACTTAATGTAAGTTTTTCCATTATTATAAGTAAAACTTCTAGCCTGTAATTTATGAAAGTAAAATAATTCCTAAAACATGTAACAGTACTTTTAAATATTACACAGTCACTTAATATGATAAAAATTAATAACATATGCATTTCATTCATGTTAAAATTGTGCTTTTTTCCTAGTTAGTTTTTCTCAAAACGATTATTAACCTTTCAATTTCGTCTGTAAAAATTCTATCTTTGTATATTTTCTCTATTTTTCATATCAATACATCATATGCAAGCTAAGTAATATTTAAAAATCTATTACAGGAAAAAATCGAGGAATTGCTATACCTGTAGATTTAGATACACAAGTGTCTGCAATGTTCAATAAAAATGCTATGATCAGTAAGCACACTAGAGCTTGGTTATCTGCTGCCCGTACACCTCGAAGAATTCCATCCGCCGTTAATGTTTTTCGTAATGACCGTAGTATTATTGAGGGCTTGCAGGTGAGATATCTAAGTCCTATTTTATATTTTGTAATAAAAGCTAATTTTATCTTGCACATGTATATATATATTTTTAAATAAATATTAAATCATAGTTTCAGAATGCTTCTTGCATTTTTAGTAGTTTAATTTTCATCTGTTTTATTACTGAGCTAGAGGCATTGTACCTGATAGTGTTCTGTTAATTTTGAAATGTTTGTTTTCATTTTTATTTGAGTACAAATGAATAGAAATTAGATTAATGTCTTAAAACTATTTTGCTATGTCCACCAGCTATTGTTTTCAAATAAGTTTTTGTAGTTGTATGTATGAAACTCTCCACTTTTGAAATCCCCACATGGATTTGTACAGTTGCAAGCTGAAATAGCCTTTTATTTATCTCGATGTTTTTATGTTCGTTTATTTATATTATTTTTGAAACATTAATCCTTGTCAATTTTCAATAAAGTCTTATAATTTAGAAGGATATTAAAGCAATGAAATTCTATAGGCAAATATTTGAAAAGTCTATATATCTTACTGCTTGTGAATTATAATAAATTCCTCTTATGATCAACCTAATGTCGATGGGTCTCCATTTGTCTACCAGCTTGTCTACTGTGCTTATAAGTCTTCATTGTCATTAAAAGACATTAAAGTTTATAAGAAATGTAGCTATCACAGCCAGAATTGAACTAGGATTATCTTTGACGATATAAACTTATTCATGTATTACTGTAATTGAAAATGAAGTAATTAATACTTTCCTTTTGTAAATGTTTATTTGGAAAATTTTTCTATCAATCTAAATTTTTTTTAAACAATTTGTTGGTATTTGATATGTGTTAAATTGAATCCATTCTTAGACCTTCGGATTTTTTATTCACTAATTTTACTAGTTTTTTGAAATGATAAATCAAACATGTTGTTACTTCCGAAAATTTCTCATTCCTATGTTGTTGTAATTTTTTTGCTGGTAAAATGTCTTTTTATTTTAATCAGAAAGTGAATATATTTTTTAATTAGGTAATTTATTTTTGTTTAAATGGTCAACTGTTTTTTAATATTTTCCTATCTTTTTGAGATTGATTTATATTCTTTTATTTATTAAAAATTTATGTTTAAATTATTGACATTTTTAGAAGAAAATGTCAATTATTTGTCTTGTAAGGTTTGAAATTTTAAGGACTCACTTTGTTAAATACATATCATGGTGCATAGCATTTTTAAAAAGTTCTTAAAGGTGCTTATTTTTGATTTTCGTTTTTTAAAAGCCCTTGAGGTTGCTTTTTTCATTGAGTGTTTTTAATAAGTGCTTAATTTTCCCTTATCAAAAATGAGATTTTTTTCCTTTACCATGTCGATTTTCACCACGTTTTATGCAAAAGCGTGCTTTTCACATTGTTCTATTCAGCATTTTCGTAATTCGTTTCGGCATACTGTCGGTCCATAGCGTATGAAAGTGCCAATCATTTTACATGTTTCATGAAATACTTGCGAGTCTGTATGTGCGCCTACTGAGCTGGGTTCAGTGAGATTATTTCCTTCTCATCTCAACTCTGCTGCATTTTACAAGATATTCTCAATTTCAGACTTCATTTTCCACTCTCTGCTATTGAACCGAAAATCTCTCAATCATTTTAAAGTGGCTTATATAATCAAGAAAAGAGTCCTTTGTCAGAAACTAGTTATTTTATAATTTTGTTTATGTATATAGTGCTTAAAAATTTTTTTGAGTGCTTAAAAAGTACTTAAAAGGTGCTTATTTTTTGTTGAAAGATTTGGCTATGCACCCTGTGTAAGGTTTGAAATTTTAATTACTCACTTTGTTAAACACATATGCTAATGTTGTGTATTTGCTTAATATCTTCAGGATATTGTGTCTCTTTTGGAGGATCAACTCCATCCACTTGTTCAATCAGAATTATCAGTGTTAGTTGATGTTCTGCATCGACCTGAACTTTTATTCCCTCCTGGAACTGAAGCTAGGAAAAAATGTGAAAATGGTGGATTCATATCAAAGTTAGTATATTATTTAATTTAGCATTTTTACAAAATATCTATGCATGAAATGTGAGGGTAATTTCAATATTTTTCTTTGCCATAAGCTGCGAAATTAATTAATTTTTTAGTAATAAATATTTTATAAATATCTATCTAAATTGGAAATATCTTTGTTCTGAATATTAATGTTTAATAACAGTTATATTCATATTTATTTAAGAAAACATATATAAAAAATTATAAAAAATAATATTCTGGTTGTCACTGAGGTGGAATTCAATCACTTATCAATTATACTTATCAATTCATTTATGAATTTTTATAGTTTTTTTAATTAAAAGTTTCTTAGTGAAAGTATTTCTTAATCACTGTAACTATTATCAAAATATATTTGCAATTGTTAAAATATATAATAATTCATTTAAATATGTTTTTAACTTAAAATTAAATATAACTGATATGTATTACTGACTCTTTTTAATATCTTGTCTTTTTCCTTTAAAAATTCATGGTTTAAAATTATACAACTAGGCTTGGTCATTGGTATATTGTAATAATTCGTATAATTATGACTACTTGCTTATAGTGCTAAAATAAGCACACACTGAATTAAATATTTTTGAAAGACTGCCTTTGCCTTTCAAAATTATTTTTTACATAATATACATTGTTTCTATTTATTACCAGCAGAAAGATTACCCTACTTTTCTTGAATACAAGGGTAACATATTAAGAAAAAGATTTTTGCAGTTATCGTAGAATTTAGGTTATAGAGTAATAAAATTTATAACATACTTTTAGCAAGTCTACATTAAAAAATAAATTGTTTTAAGTTAAGGACATAGAAATTTATTGTATCTCTCAAATAAATCTCCCTTCAATTTAATACGCCACCATTTTTAGATTCTTCTGTATAATGTACCAAATTTTTAAAGAAATATGTTTTTCAAAAAAATTTCGTACATGCAAATGGCAAATATACCATTTTTAATTGATTTATTGAATTTTTATACCAAATGTTATTGTCTTTTCATTTTCCCTTAATAAATGTTTACTACTAATTTTAAATTTTTTACGAATACATTATTAGTTATTGCACATTTGATTAGATCTCACATTGTTTATTTATTTGCTGTTTAGACTTATAAGTCACACTGAAAGATTGTTAGAGGAGAAAGAAGAAAAGCTTTGCATTAAAGTGTTGCAAACTTTAAAAGAAATGATGTCATTAGACCCAGACTATGGAGAAAAGGTATGTTTAGTCTAACTATTTACTTACAAAGAGCAGTAAATAACCAGTAACTATTGATTCTTATTTGTTCTTATTATGAATGGTAATGAAAGTTAAGTTCGGATAACGACTAAGTGTGTGTTTTTTATTCATTGTTCCGCTTTTATTATACTAATAGATTGCAAAGTTTATCATTACTGCAAATTATTGGTTTCTTTTTGTTGTATGTCAAGTTTCAGAAGAAAAGAGAAAATGTTAAACTAACTTTTACTTTAACACTTCTCTTCAATTTTTAATTTTTCCATTATTATTATTTTTTTAATCAAGGGGTTGAAATGCTTTTTATACACAAGTTGATTAGGTTTTGAATCACAGCCATTTTAACATTTGAACACAACTGATTTCTGCTCCTTTGCCATTAAACTCAATGACACTCCTTCAATGTGTATTGGTTGTTATCTCAAACTTTTTAATCAAACAAATTATTTTTCAACTCAAGTACTTTTTTATTTAAAAAATTTCAATCAAGTGATTTTTTCTTTACTACTATAAAAATTATATCGCAGATTACTAAAACTTTAGTTTTAAAACAAACTGTTATACCTGTTTAACACACTTTACTTTTACCTCTTTCATTTTCCCTCCAACAGATTGTCACGCCTTTTTTTTATATTTTATTATTTACCTTTAAATTATTCTTTATATATATATTATTTTTTTAATATTTAATTTAAGCGTGTTTATTGTGAACCAAATTTTTCTTTTATCTGGTGCATGAAATTCACATACTGCATTTTATTATTTACCTTTAAATTATTCTTTATATATATATATGTATTTTAATTATTTGATTTAAGCATGCTTATGGTGAACCTATTTTTTCTTTAATTTGGTGCATGAAATTCTCACACTACATATTCTACTTGGAAATAAAACACACAAACAGAACTTTACTTTAAACATCCATAAAAGCAATATATAACTATGAAACTTTGTTGGGATGCTTTATTTGTTAAGAATCAGAGTTATAATTGGCTTATTTCACTTCGTTTATGTTCCTAGTCACATAATTAATTTTTGACTTATGATTATAAATTATTTATCAAACTTTTTATAGAAATTAAGTAAATAAATAATTTTGTAATTGCTAGATTTTAAAATGTTTTAAGTAGTTTAATTATCTAGTTTCTGACGTAATATATAATAATAGTAATACTTATAAATAAGTAGTTTCTTAAGTAATTTAAGTATTAAATTTTTTATGAATTTGGATAATTTCTTATTTAATTTTTTTTTTTTTGAAGTCAATCATTACCCTATTACAATTTTTTTCTATGAGTATATTTATATATGGAAAAAAGTCATCCCTTTCCGTGATTGTGACCCTTCCAGGATTTTGAACTGACTTGTGAAACATTCTATTGTCTGTCGAACTAAAGAACTTCCCTTACTAGTCAACTATTCCCAAATATTATTCTGTGGAGCCCTGGGCTTCTGTAAAAGAGTTAAACGAAGTTCTTAGAGTTAAGAGTTTTTTTAATATTTTTAAACCAGTAATAGTTTTAATTATATTTAAATTTTGTCAATAATCCATTATCTCTTTAATATTTTGATTTATAAAATTAATAAAAGTGAAATGCCTATAGGAAAGAAATCACAAGTTTTTTGATAAATAAAGAATTTTTATAATAACAATATGATGAGTTAATTATGAAAAGGATATGCATTTAGAAAAAATAACATTAGTATTTCTCATCTAGCTTTTTTAATCAAAATAAAATGACTAAATTCGTAAATAAAGAAATATATTTCGTTAATTACCATTTTCAATGTTTATAGCAGTTTAATTTAGTTTTCCTTTCAAAGAAAACCTTAAATTTGCTAATTTCATTCATCTTCAGTTTATGTATATATACTGAAAACAAGTTCATTACTAGACTCAATAAAGCTCCTGAATTGGGAATCTAACTGACATAAAATCTAATTTAAAAGAATTAATGATGAAACGATCAAAAAATTCATTTCTCAAATTAAATATTTTAAAAATAAAATAGTATTTTATTCGTATATTCATTCGCAATCACCTTTTTATACTTTATTTTTCAAGTCGGAACTCCATCGAAAGAATTGTGATCATTCAGGGTTCTATGGCTGAAAATAGTTTAGAACCGCTGATCTAAAAACACTGTTCGTGACTATGGTTACAAGGTTAAAATACTTTAAGTAGCAGGGTGCGTAGTGTTTTTAAAAAGTGCTTAAAGGTGCTTATTTTGGATTTTCTTTTTTTAAAAGCCTTTAAAGGTGCTTTTTTCCATGGATGTTTTTAAAAAGTGCTTAATTTTCCCTTTTCCGAAATGTGATATTTTTCTTTACCATGTTGATTTTCGCCACAAATTATGCGAAAAGAAATTGTCCTATTTAACGTTTTCACAATTAATTCAACCGCAATCTATTTCGACATACCGCCGGTCTGTAGTGTATGAAAACACCGTTTGTTTTACATGTTTGATTGAATACTTTCGGGTCCACACTTGCATATACTGAGCTGGATTCAGTGGTAAGGATTTTTTACTCTCATGTGCAACCCTGCTGCATTCTGCAGGAGATTCTCAATTTCAGACTTCATTTTCCGCCCTCTGTAATAGAATAAAAAAATCTCTCAAATTTTTGCTGATTACAGGGACCAACTAAACATTGTAATTTTTTTTTCCTTATTAGCGATAGAGAATTTTATTTCTCTTGCTAATTTCATCATTTGTGACGCGCCATCGTCTTCGTCACTGTAAATAAAACCATCGATTGTCAGAAACTTGCCAACCCTGTCTTATTATGATATTTTTCAAAGTGCTTAAAAAATTTTTTTTAATTGCTTGAAAAATGCTTAAAAGGTGCTTATTTTTTGTTGAAAAATTTGGCTATGCACCCTGAGTAGGAGTGTGAGGTAAATATTTAGGACAGGTTTTGACTTGGTCTTATTTTCATAGCAGCAGACACTCAGTAGCAAGAGGACTTCCTTGGTTAGGTGGACAATATATTTGTGCTCAAAGAAAAAGTAAATATTCTTGGTCCTCTTCAGCAAGACAGTGAAAAAGGCATTCTTCTGGATAAATTAAAAAACAAATAATCAAAAGTAATACTTATATAAAAAATTATTTACAATTAGATCAATGTCTCACAAATATTATCACTGGATCGTAGATCTCTTTAGAGGAGTTCTGATTTCTGCATTGCTCTCATTAATTTCAGCAGATTCTTAGTCAAGACTGAATTAATATAATATTTCTCTGATTCAATATTCTTTAGCATTATACTTTACAATTGTATAGAATAAAGTAAACCATATCATTATTTTTTCATAAATTAAGTATAGATATCAGTATATATTATCAGTATATATTATCAGTATATATTAAGTATGGATATCAGTATCATATATTAAGTATAGATATCAGTATCATATATTAAGTATAGATATCAGTATCATATATTAAGTATGGATATCAGTAAATTTAATCTATCACTCATAACTTCATTAATATCTTTAAGTTTAACAGACAATTTCCTATTTCCTTATTAATGGGATATAGGTACCAACATGTGCCCTTTCTTCTATTTTCCCCTATTGCATTTTCTTCTTACTCAAACCATTTCATGTTAATCTTGAATTTCTCCATTTTAATATTGTTGTTAATTTATTAAAACTTTCTTAATCTATACAGCTATCTAATGCCGCTTTTAGTTTATTTTTGTAAGATTAACTTTTAAGAACAAATTTTAAAAATAGTTGCAGAAACTTTTGTTATGAAATACCTTAAATTCTTAGCTTTATTTTTTTTTTCTTCTTCTCATTTTTGGACATTTTAACACTTATTATTAATCTGTTTGATTTTATATCTAGTTTCTGCATGTTTAAATGAATCATTTTACCTGTGTTTCATTCATACCTTGAGTTTAGAAATAGGAGTTGTTTCTTTGATATAAATATATTTATTAGTAGTTCACATATATTTTCCTTTATTTATATTATTATGACTCTTTTTGTTGTAACAATTTTATTTACACTATGTTTTATTTTTTTGAACATAACTGTAATCCAGCTTCTCAAATTAACATGATTTATCTTGGATTATATAGGTAGGAATTAGAGTTTTTTGGTATACTGTAATAATTTAAAGTACCAGTTTAGCTTTAACACTTTATAGTTAGTTCATTTAAAATTTATTTATTTTATAATAAGATCCCACATACTTGTTTTTGCTTCTGTTTCCTTTCAATGGCTGCTTGAATTTGCTTTTAAAACTCTATGCACAAATCAAATACCCTCTGCATTCTTCTGTTCTTGTGCTGTCTCCTGCTTATGTAATCTTTATTGCATATTTCTCTGCAATTAGTTGTTCTTTTATCTTCATGCTGCAATCGTTAAGGCTGAGGTGAAGGCTTATACTAAGAAAGAACTTGAAGATCAAATGAGGGTAAGATAAAATTACAATTAGTTTTTCCTAGTATCTTGTATATTTTTAATTAAGATAGTAATTATTGTATGCACCAGCTCGTTTCCTATTATAAAAAAAAATATATCTGAAATACTGCAGAAATAGATAGTATTATGGTATAGGACAGGGGTGGCGAACCTTTATGCACCAAGGTGCCATTTTCTCTAAAAAAATTGCTTAATGACGTCATAGGCGTGCCGTCAAATAATTTTAACTTCGTGATTATTGGGAAAATAGTAATACTAAATATCAACTCAAAACTCTTTATTTACATTGAAAAAATATATACATTTTGCAATGCCTCAGTTATGCACGCAATTCAACTTAAAGTAACATCAGTGTGACTTCTGTTGTTGCAGATTAGATGACCAATAACTTATATTAGGTTGTAAGATGTTAGTTTAAGCAGGACTGTTGATTTTTTGCTAGTTATTTGTTAGCTTGTTTTTTACGGTTATTAATTGTTTTTTTAGTATTTTTAGTTTTTTTGTCAATAACTGTTTACTCTTTTGTTTGTTTTTTGTGAATTTTAATTTAATTGTTACATATGCTTCATAGCGTAATAAAATTTGTGTAATAACAATTCATAGTGTAACAACAATTGTGATTGGTGGAGTGCCCAAAATATATTGTCGCGTGCCATTGGTTTGCCATCCCTGGTATAGGACATTTTTAACGCATACCTTTTATCAAGGGTGATTGTGTTCCGGCTTCTTTGTATCATCCGTCCAGGTGTAAGAACTAGGACCGGGGCATGTGATTTTTTTGCGAATATCGCGGTATTCCCGATGTCTTGAGATTCACGGACTTCTGTGAATCAAAAACTTGTAATCCAACAAAATTTTCACGGAGTTTCGAATTCTTAAATTTACATTTAAACATTTTTAGTTTCGTGATTTATTGCCATTTGGAATATATTTAGAGATGCATCAGAGTCTTCTCATATTGCAATTCTTCATGCGATTTTAATATCAAATATCAATTTTTGTATTTACCTGATTTAAAATTTCCCCTTTGTGATGTGTATTCATGCAATTTAAAAATCTTGCATCTCGACTCATATTCACATAGTTTAAAAATCATACATCGCCATATGTGTTTACGCAATTTTAAGATGACCTTTGCGAATCGTATTCGTGCGTTTTTAAAGTCCAATATTATGATTTCTATTTTCGCATTTTATGAAATCCAACATCATGATTTTTATCAAAATTAAGTTGTTTTTTTTAAAATTAATTAATATATTCTTCATTTGTAGGTAATTTAATTATAAATCGTAGCTCAAAAAATTATGTTGAATGTGAAATATGTATAGTATGTAAACTAATTTCTTGATACTGATAGTATTCACCTAAAATTTTTAGTGTTTTCCCTTTGTGTCACTATCTCCCCTGTTTTATAAAGAAAATTGTTTTAAAGTCCAACAAAATTGCTTATCCCAAAAAATTTTCTTTTATTGGAATTTATGTGCATAGTTCTCAGAAGGTTATTGCTTCGAAGTTCATCAATGTGAATTTTGTGCCTGATCTCATAGAAATCAATTCATTATTTAATTAGCTTCTTTGTATCATTTTGTTGAAATTCCTTACCAATTATAAAATAAATATTTCAAATGTTTCAAAACATTTAGTTTGAACCAAAACCAACATTAGCATTAAGAAATACATTTGTAAAATTTTTCCATAAAATGTAACAATAAATACTTTTATGAATATGATATAAAGGAAAAGGATTTGAAAAAGTGTTTTTCTGTTTATTCTTCTAATAGCTAACTTAAGTTGCTGATAAAAGGTTAAAAAAAAATTTATTTAATGCTACGTATAATTTAAAAATTTTCCGTAGCATTTGGCCAAACAATGTTGATTGTTTTCACACTGAGCCAAAAATATAATTCATAATATTTATATTTAATGTATATCAATACCTCCTTTAAAATTAAATTTGCTAATACTGAAGCTAAAAATTTTCCATTCAAATTTTGATTGCTTATATTGTTTGTATCCTCACTCTTCTGTATAAACTCACATAATTAAAAATAAAAAAAGAAACTAAATTTTAAAATAAATTCTGACATGTGTATTTTAAAATGATCACATTAATTAATTTTACAATAAATGAATGTATAATAAAATATAAAATATTTTTTTTTAAAAAAGGAACATAATAGTTTGAAATTAGTTTCAGCTTTATCAGTGGATAAATAATATCAAAAGGACTTACTAAAAAATTTGCACTAATAATAATCTTACCAACTACAGATAAAACACTTGGAATTATTATTTAAACATATTTCCTAATTGTTAAAAAATTTAAACTTGTAAAATAAGGCTCGTGAAACTAATAAGTAATTCATTTTAATTCTGCATGAAGTACAGAATTAGCAAAATCAATTTTTATAAACCCTAGCAAAAATTCTTATTTATTGGATGAATAAATGAAAATGTAATTAAATATTGAAGAACAAACAAAAATATTAAAGCTTTAAAATAAATTAAATTAGTTTTCTGAAAGGTTTAGCTGAATCTTCTTTCATGGATTTTTGTAATTTCTGCATTTTTTTTATTTTTAAATTTTATTTATCTACTTATTGCTTAACAAAAGAAAAATGTAAATATTCCATTGTTAGGGTGAAGCGTTACGTCAAACACTGATTTTGAGATATTTTGGAAAGACGCAAGCTAAACGTGACAGCATTGCAAATGGGAAACAAGCACTTCATCCTCCAAAAGCAGCAGCTCCTATAACTCATGGTCCTGGTGGTGTTATTCTGACCAGGGCTGAAATGACTCTTGCTGAAGTTCAATGCCATTTAGACCAAGAAGGTGCGTCAAATTTAGTTGTTGAGCTGATTATGAAGAATCCTAGCAATGCTATATTTTTGGAAAGTGTGGAACTTGGTATTGCATTGCTTGAAGGTGGAAATCCAGTTATTCAGGTAAAAAATTTTGAAACCTTTAGTTAGATTACATAAATCCCATAATAGAATAATTATTATGTTTTATTTAAATAAAATTGCAATGATGGGCTTACTGTTTTTAAGTACTCTAATCTATCTTTGCTCAAAAATAGGCATTTCTATACAATATTATTCTCTGATTTATTCTAACTGTGCTTTGAAGTCTTCTAAACAAAACAATTTTCAAAAATTGTTCCTTATTCGTTCAAAAACTTGTTTAAACACATTTTAAAAAAAATTTATTCTTGTTGTGAGAGGCTATTCATAACTTTATTTGTAAAAATTGCCAGCTAATTTTTTCAAGTAAAATTATTGCTCTAATTGGTCCCAAAAGTAAAACACTTCTTCAAAAATGCTGAATCCTATTTATTTGATTTGTTCAAAATTAAAACAATGAAAATTTTACTTCAAAACAACACATACCCGCCAATTTTTTTTTAAGAACTTCAAGTAGTTGATAATTATTGCGTGTGCCACTTTTTTTTCCCATTTTAACTAATATTTTATTATTGTTTAAAGTTTATTGATTGAATCCTTTTTTTTTTTTTTTTTTTTTTTTTTTTTTTTTTTTTTTTTTTTTTAAAGATTTTTTGCTTGTTTGTGACTAATATGCTGCCTTTTTTTTCATGTTTTATTTCTTTCTAGAAATCTATGTTGCTTAAACTTACTGCCGGAAATTTTTCTGAAAAATTTTTTAAAGTGTTCTATGATAAAATGAAAAATGCTCAGCAAGAAATTAAATCATCTGTGACGGTAAACACTGTGGAGTTAACTAATAAAACTGGTGAAGAA
Organism: Parasteatoda tepidariorum; assembly: GCF_982258835.1. Taxonomy (NCBI): domain Eukaryota; kingdom Metazoa; phylum Arthropoda; class Arachnida; order Araneae; family Theridiidae; genus Parasteatoda; species Parasteatoda tepidariorum. The sequence goes on from NC_141755.1 coordinate 82,391,188, forward strand.
AAAGACAGTATTCCAAAAGATCTCAACAAAGATGGCAGGAGAATTAAAAGTAAGTTTTTATTTTTAATGTGATGAGAAGTTTTAACATTTTGGTTATGCCATGTTTCATAATAATCAACTTAAATTATTTCCTTGTATTGATATTTTTTTATCCATCAATTTTATTCTATTAAATCAAGTTTCGTTTTAAATTCTTATAAAATAAAATGAAACTTATAAAAAAGAACAATATTTCAGGAGGTGAGTTAGATTTCAAAGAAAACAATTTTATTACTTTAGTAATTATATCTCTCAACTGGTTTGATTGATAATAAACTTTTTTCTTGGTAAGCAACATTTATGTTTTAAAGTATAAATCTTGGTTTTTAAAGTTTGAAAAATAAATTATATTACTCACTATGACAAATCAACAATTCAAACATGTGTTGGTGAAATAGTTTATTTTTTTAAAAAGTCTTCTGTCTTTAAATATTATTTTGCTACCATTTGGTGAAATATTTTCCAACAATCATTTGAGTTGGTAGCTATGTATATTTTTAATAATATTAAAATGCAGCTTGTTTTATTACTTTGAATTTCTTTAATTCAACATTATTAATATTTGATGGTTTCTGTTGGTTATTTGATATTTTATACACTGAATGCAATAAATAAATAATGAAAAAATTCTGAAACTTTACTTCCCTAATTTTTAAATATTCATATTTTAGATATTAAACAGAATGGCTTAGTTATGACTGATGAATTAAAAGAAGAATTGGAAGATGCGGCTGCTGCTACAAGTAAAGCATATGCTCATGTTCGAACTCTTGGTACTCAAGGGGCTGCTGCGAATGCTGAATCGGATTTATTAAACCTTGGAACAGGTAATTGAATTTTTACTGTCTATTCATTATATTATTAAGGCTTATTAATACTTTTTATTGTATCCAGGAATTTTATGATATTTTTTATAAATTAAAAAAAAATATACAGGTTTTGTTTAATTCTATTATAAACATCATTGTATTAACTTTCGTTAAAGTCTAGTTTTTTGAATGTTATTTTAAACCAGATTTGTTTTTACCAAGTCAAATATATATATATATTTTTCTTAACTTTCTTCGTGTTTTCTTGTATCTATTTATTATATATATATATATATATATATATATATATATATATATATATATATATATATATATATGTATGTATGTATATATGTATGTGTATATATATATATATATATATATATGTATATATGTATGTGTATATATATATATATGTATGTATGTATATATGTATGTATATATATATATATATATATATATATATATATATATATATATATATATAATATATATAAACTACTTTTTTTTTCTTCTTATTTTTATTGTTGTCACGTTTTTTTTCTTCTTTATTTTCTTCTTTGTCAGCACAACAGCCTCTTGCAGGCCTTGGTTGCTTCAACAGCTGACAAACGCCAGCGCCCCCTTTCAATTTCTAATCTTTAGGGTTTTCAAATCATTTTCGATGTCATTGAACCATCTAGTAGGGGGTTGGTGAGGTTAACAAGCTTTGCAGGTATACCTAACTCATTCATTTCCTCAAGCAACTTATCCCTCTTGAAGTCTATAAATAAGTGAAAAGTCTTGAAATTAACGTTCTTTAGTTTTTTGCAGGATTTTTCTTAGAGTGTGGATTTGGTCAATGGTGGACCTTTGAGGTGCAAATCCACGTTGGTAGTTTCCAACCACTTTATCAGCAAAAGGCTGGAGTCTAGCAAAAAGAATGTTGGAGAAGATTGTATGTGCTGTATTGAGGAGAGTAATACCTGCAATTACTACATTCAAGTTGGTCTCAATTTTTAAAGATGGTGCAGATAGAGCTTTCTTCCCATTCATTGTCCCAAATTTTAAGTATGATCTTATGGATAGCATTAATAAGCTCAGGTTCATCAACCTTTAAAAGTTCAGATGGAATACAGTTGGGACCAGCCGATCTGTTGTTTCTAAGTTATTTAATAGCAAGCTTTACTTCATCAGGGGAGGATTTTCCGCATCTCAGATAGTGACTGAATCCTCTTGGTCGATCCGAGTGTCGACAGTATCATTTCTGCCTTCAAGTAGGTCTTTAAAGTAGTCCTTCCAAGCATTAGTTACTCTTTTGGGTTCACTTACTAACTCTCCTCTCTTATTTCTACTGGTCATTGTTTTTGGCTGACTCAGCCTTTCATCTTTTCAGTAGGTCGATAAATCAGTACCAAGCATGCTTGGGAGCTAAACACTAGGGGTTTTGCATTTGACTGACCACCTAACCGAAACATCTGCTTCTGTACCCCAGAGCCCAAGGTCAAGAAAACTGAGATGAGCACAGTAGGCCTTGGCCCTCTATGGGCTGTCGTGCCACTGAGTTTACTTTAGTTTTGTATGGCAGCATTAAGAATTTTAAAAAACAATACTGGAGATTAAAGCACATTAATCAATGAATGCAGTCAATAATATTTATTGTTTCAAATCAATAATAATTAAGTTGAAATGTCTGAGTATAGAATATAAGATTAAAATAGTTTCATTTAATATTTCCGTTATTTATTCAATATGTTTATTTATTTGAATTTTCTATTATTTATTTGATATTTTTCCCTTTCCTAATAGTTTTGTATCAAACTCTTTTTTAGGGGCTCATACCCACATTGCTCTTGAAGAAATTTTAGCAGAAAAGGCTGAAAAAGCAAAAGATGCCGAAGAAAACAAACTTCCCCAAGAAGTAGTTGTGATGCAGCCTATTTTAAGATTCTTACAACTCTTGTGTGAAAACCATAATTATGATTTGCAAGTAAGTGCACATTTTCATAGCATAGATTATTAATGAAAAAAAAAGGATAAATTAAATTAAAATATTCCTTAGATCCTTATTTAGTATTAATATGTTTTTCGGGAGACCTAAGTTCAGCTCATTAAATTTGGATGTAGTTTCGTAACTATGGATTGAGTGGTGTTTAGTTTTGTTTATGAAGTAATTGTAGTTAAATTTCAAAGTGAAATTGAGAAAGTTTGTTTCATCCAAAAGGCTGTTGAAGTAGTAAATCAATTATTATAAAAATTTGACTATTTGAAATTTACAGGTTGCAGTGTGTTTATTTATCTTCAAATAAATATTGTGAAGAACTACATTTTTATTCACTCTTTATCTACAACAACTCACTATATTTTGATAGACTTCAAATAATTACATGTGTTGTAACTTTTTAAAAAGGTTTTTCTCACAACTTTCGTAGTAATTATTTAGTTGTGTTGAACCCTTGTGTTGGTTATTTGTATACAATACCCACAATTGGTATAACTGAGGCCATTGACATAACTAAAAATATAGTGCAATTTATTTTGTCGAGATTATATTATAACCAAAGTCTTGTATTGAAAATCAGTCTTTATTATGGCATGCAAGTGTTCTAATTATGAAACCTCTTGTATTTTGTAAGTTTTGAAGTATCTTTCATTTTTATGAAGCAAGCTTTTTTTCATCTCATTTAACCATATATTTTTTTAAATTCTATTAAGTTGTGTGGATTTACAATGATAACTAGGTCTAACAATTTAATTTTGATATTATTTACTATTATTTATTTTGTATTTCTTTTTTCATTAAGACAGTTAACAATTAGAAACATATGATAAATTAAATTAAGTCTAAGAAAGAAAATCTATGTGTTGTGCAAACCGATTAGTTATCTCTTTTTTTTCCAAATTATAATCAACATCCTTAATTATTATCATAATTTTAAAGACTGGATAAGTATTGCTTAGTTATGAATATTTCTTTAAATATTTTTCTTTGCATCTTGCAAGTAAAAACTACCTCCAAAAAAATGTATTATTTAAAGTATTATTTTGGACAACTATGCATTATTTTAATTGGAATTTTGAATTTTTTAAATTAAATGTTTAATTATATAACTTATGACAATTTAGTTTTTATCTGTTCCCTTTTTTTTAAATCAAAGCTTGAAAAATTGAATACAATATTTAATATCCATCTGCTTTTGTTAAAGATCTTTAATTTCTTTTATTTTTAGAATTTCTTGAGAAACCAAACCAATAAAAATAATTACAATGTTGTATCTGAAACTCTTATGTTCCTTGATTGTATATGTGGAAGTACTACAGGAGGCCTTGGATTATTAGGTTTATATATTAATGAACACAATGTTGCTTTAGTTAACCAAACTTTAGAAACACTTACTGAATATTGCCAAGGACCATGCCATGAAAATCAAGTAAATAGTTTTAATTTATTTTCTTTACATTTAGTGTCTATTTTTACACATAATATTTGCTTTTGTTTCAGTGTACTCATGTGGTAAAAATTGGTCCTCTCCAAAAATCATCATTACAAAATTTTATTTTTCTAATACTGAACTAACTCTTTTCTTTTAAAGTTTTCAATCCAATGTAATTAGTTTTAAAATAAATAAATAAAATTAATTATATGAAGAAAATATCCTTGATCGCAATTTTTTATTTGTATTAAGGAGTGACTGTGTTTTTAGGTATTCTATCAGTTCACGAAAAATTATTTTGAACCAATTTAAGTGAGAATAATATTACTTATGAAATATACAATTATTGGTTAATGAACAGTGTACTTTTGATTTTTTCTTTACAAAGTGGGAAAATACAGGGAATTTTGTTTCTTATGTTAGTCTTTTAAAAAATGGTGACCCCTCAAAGCGTAATCTATGGGATATTTAACCTTGATATTTCAGCTATACTAAACTATTTCATTTGCTAAAGCATTATTTAAGTATGTTTAGCTGTTTTTTCGGCAATTAAAACTAATAAATATAGTTAGCCCAATACACACAAGAGCACAGTAATTGTCGTTTCCTCTTAATATATTGTGTATAATATGTACAGGGAAGGTTTTTTTTTTCGAGATTTGAGTGGCAACCCTGTGTAAGATAGTTCTTATTGAAATCTAACCTATTTTAATGTCCTTAATAGTTTCTAAATTAAGTTCCTTGGATGGTTAGGAAACATAGTGTGGTAGCCAGGTAGTTACTGCTTATTTGATCTAAATTACTAGTGTATGCATGTTCAAGTATTTTATTTTAATTTTTTTCCAATCAATACTAAGCATGAATCTCAACCTGTCGCCAATTGCCCATTAATGTCACTCTGTGCCTCTAAAAATGAAATTCTTTAAATTATTTTTTGGCTATTGCTGGTTATATTATCTAGTTAATTATTGTTTGTAAAAATTGTTATAAGTTTATTTTATAGTACTTGTTTTATATTATACAATCAATGTCTAGTTGTACTATAAGAAGTAACTTACTTTATTTCTTCCCTTCTTAAAGCAACGTAATTTAGATGTTTCAAGAAAAATTAATTAGTCGATTGAAATAAATCTTTCTAATGTAAATTTGTTTTATTCTTTCATTTGTAAATTTATATTACCAAAATCATTTTTTTTTCTAGAATATAAAGTTTTTATAAAGATTTAACACTGAATAAAAAATGCAAATAATTCATGATAAATGTACTGTGTCTGTATACTTTTTTTTTTCTTCTTTTCAACAGAACTGTATTGCTGTCCATGAAAGCAATGGCATTGATATAATAATAGCCCTTATACTGAATGACATAAATCCTTTGGGGAAGAAACGAATGGATTTAGTCCTTGAACTGAAGGTTTGTGTATATTTCTTCTAATCTATTAAAAAATGTTTTTCTTTGTAAACTTATGTAATATTAGAATAATAAAACCTGTAATTGGTTCTAACATGTAGCTATTTTTGTAATTTGTAGTTAACCTTTCCATTTTTTAATTAAAAAATTTTTTTAAGTAAGCCAATATGCAATGTTTTATATTTAAGATAATGGATTTAAATTTGGTTAAAAAATTTATAAGCTACTTTTGTAACCTATTGTGTATTCTTTTATACAGAACAATGCATCAAAATTATTGCTGGCAATAATGGAAAGCAGAGGTGACAGTGAAAATGCTGAACGAATTCTCTATAATATGAGTCCAAAGCAACTGGTAAAGTAATATTTTAAATAAATTTACTATTAACTGAGGAAATTTTTTTATATTTATTTACATTATTCAAGTTAATAAATAAAGGATTAAATAATAAAGCAATACTATTTAGCATTTTTAACTTAATTTTTTAATTCAAATTACCAATTACTTTGTTTTCTAGTTATTCATTTATTTGTTTATTTTATTTTTTATTTATTTTTTGCAGATTTAAGTTTTACCGATTTTTTCTTTGACAACAAAATAATTGAAAACTTTTGTAAACTGCTGAAAATTTCAATTTCTTCATTAATGAGGAAGAGATATTTATGTGAATAAGAGTATTACTACTATTGCCAACATACCTGCTTAAATTTTTTATTTTAACTATTTTTTTTTTATTATTTTTTTTTTAGGATTTAGTTATTTTTAGGAGTTTGTGTACTTTTTCTTAATTAAAACTTCTTTGAAATTGTTCAAAATACTTCTATTGTAATTTAATGAAATGCGATATTTTAATAAATTATCAAATGCAGAAATTTAAATTTGTATCTAGCTGCAGAAAATTGTGGGAAGCTTGTGAAAATTACATAAATTTCTCTTTCTGTCATTATAATTCTTGTAGCAATTAAAAAATATTTTAAGATTAAATTATTTCAAATTATATTAGGAGAAGCTTTCTAAATTTGTTCTAATGATAGTTAATAAGTCACAGATATTTCAAAGATTAGAAATGTTATATTTTTGTCAGTTATTTCATTTATCTAATTTATTGCATTCAGAACTCATCAAGTCATCATAATGTACATTATCTTTGTTAAATAGAAAATAAATCATTTCTTTTTGTAATAAGTATGAATAATTTTTTGATCTGCTTACATTCTAGTATTTCATATTAAGTAGCTAATGCATCCTTATTGGAGATGAGTCCCAGCTGGGCTCGACACTAGCTGAGGCTCATTAGCTGGAAAAAATTTTCTTACTCAGGCTAATGACATAGTATTTATTTACTTGCTAATTTTCAAATAAGTGATCTCGAGCCGCGATGGCTCAAGGGATGGAGTATTCGCTTTCCAATGAGGTGAACCGGGGTTCGATCCCGACGATGGCAGGTCGATACGAATTCCGCATCCGGCTTGCACTGACCACAGTGCTGACGTGAAACATCCTCAGTGGTAGGCGGATCATGGGTTAGAGTCCCCTTGCCGTCAGACTAACCGTGGGAGGTTCTCATGGTCCTCCTCTCCCAATACTCGATCCAGGAGTTCCCTTGTCTTCTGGATTGGGTTCAAAATTACAAGGCTACAGAGTTGAACATTAGTAGTCGTAAACCCATAAAATTGGGAGATGGCTGTTCAATGCCGGTTATAAAAAAAAATGATCTCAATATACTAATCTGAAACATATTTTACTTGGTCTTATATCTTTACAAATTTTAGCTTAATCTTTCATATGAAATCTTTAATACATATAATTACATATAAAACCGGCCTAAATTTATAGTCTTCAGCCTCAAGTCTCTGAGAGTGAGTCTATGCTTAACACTAATCAGTACTTACTCAAAACAATAAAAGTTTCATTTAATGGCTAATTATCATAAGGCATTTGATCTTTTAATACCTAATTTTTTTATTTTTTTTTTTGTTAGTATGAAGTCTTTTGACATTTTGTTTCCTCCATTTTATTCTTATTGCGGTTTTAGTCTCTTCTCAATTCAGTCCCGCTACTAATTTGATGTGTCTATTTTGATATAAACATTCCAAATTGTTTGTTTATTATTTTTATTAGCAGAAGCCAGGAATTTTTTTTAATGATTATTAAGTATTTAAAAACTATTAGGTGTAAAATCATATCTCCAAATTATTTCAAGGAATATTTTCCAGGGATTGCCCACAATATTCTAATGAAATAGAGAACTTATTTAAGCTTCAAGGAGAACTATCCTTTTTTTGTATTCCGTTATTTATGTGTCTGTGTTAGTTATTATGAAATAATGTATGAAATTTTTAAAAGATTTTTAAGAAAACTACCTCCAGGCATTCTTTTCAAATGATTCCTCCCTTGAAAAAAGGATAAATATTTGGAGCTAAAAATTAATAAAATAGAGTTACAGATCATTACAATTACATAGAAATGTTTTGCGCATTTTTAAAAAAATTTGAATTTCATTCCTGTTTTCAAATGTAAAGAGAAAAACAGAAATGGAAAGGGAAGGGGCCCAAGTGACAACAGGACTGAGAATTTGGGTTTAAAATGTCTTGTTTTGCCTTTAGTATGCATTTATTGCTCCATAAAATAATTAGTTACCTAATGTAATATCTATTAAGATAAAAAAAAAATTCCTAATTCAATATCTTTCTTTTTGTAACTTAAATGTTCAGTATTGTTCAATGCTTAAAGTTTAATATTCAAGAAATTTAAACTTAACTATTTAGGTGGATGTGGCATGTAATGCCTACCATCAAGAAGGTGAGGATGAAGACGATGATGACAGTGACGATGTCACTGAAGTGGATGATGGTGTTTCTCCTAAAGAAGTTGGACATAACATATACATTTTGTGTCATCAATTGGCTCAGCACAATAAAGATTTAGCTAATATGCTGAAGCCTAATCTAGCTGATCCTGACTCTAAGATGAATCAAGCCTTACAGTATTATGCTAGCCACACTGCTCAAATTGAGGTATCAAAATTTCTGACTGCATAGATATGTTTTAATTGCTCTCAAATTATATTTTGAAAAATCTTTTTGAATAAATTATATTCTCCTTTTTTTTTATTTATATTCCTATTTTGTTAGAAAGATATTTAAGCCATGGAGAACATTTTTCTAGTGTTGTGGATAGTTTCTACAACATTAGAGAAAGATAAGCTGATGTATTCAGATAATATAAAACAGAAATTTATTTTTAAGATGATGTCTCTAGATTTTCCCTCAAATTTCATTATAAAATATATAATTTAAAACCAACTTATAAGTTAAACTATTATAAAATCTATCTCAATAGTGCATGAAACTCTCATAGTGTGTAGCTTTTTTTTAAATTACTTAAAGGTGCTTATTTTCGATTTTCGTTTTTTAAAAAAGCCCTTAAAGGTGCTTTTTTCATTGGGCGTTTTTAAAAAGTGCTTAATTTTTCCTTTTCGAAAATGGGATTTTTTTTTCTTTACTGTGTCAATATTTGCCACGTAATAAGCAAAATACGCTTTTCGCATTGTTCCATTTAACGTTTTCACAATTCATTCAATCACAATCTATTTCGGCGACTTGTCGGTCCGTGTTGTAAAAGAGCGCCGGTCATTTTGCATGTTAAATTAAATCCTTGAAAGTCCAGCTGGGGGTTTTGGTAAGATTCTTGCACTCTCATGGGCAACTCTGCTGCATTTTACAAGATATTCTCAATTTTAGGCTTAATTTTCCAACGTCTGATATCGAACTGAAAAATTTCATCTTTTTATAATGGCTAATATAATCAAGAAAAGAGTTCTTAGTCAGAAACTAGTTATTTTATCATGATCATATAATGACTTTGAAAAATTATTTTGCATTTTGTTAATGTACATAGTGCTTAAAAATATTTTTTGAGTACTTAAAAGGTGCTTATTTTTTGTTGAAAGATTTGGCTAGGCACCCTGACTCTGCTTTTGTGCACAAAACAATTCTTACAAACTAGTTTCTACAATGTTAATGAAATATACCCCCCATTTTATGTGAAGTTTCTGATTCCTCTTCAAATAATGTTTCCATAAACAGTCATTTTTAGAAGTTAAGCTTAGGCTTGTGTGTATCTGAAAGTCCACATAATACAGAAATCATGCAATTTCAATAATACTGAAAAAATTTTCAATTTAAAAATATTAATCTTTTAGTAGTCTGTTACTATTGCTACTAGTAAAAGAAAATGTGATTTTATTCTAGTGACACTAGGTGATCTCTACTCAAATAGAGGAAGAAATTAGTAATGAACCTGTTGCTCATTTATTTGGTAATGATGATAAATGTGTTCGATTATGGTAGTCAAAAAGGGAATTATTGTTGAAATCCCACTTAGCAAAAACGTGTTTAAGAGCTAGTAGTGTTACCCCGACCTTCTGTTTATAAAAGAGAGAGAGAGAGGTAAATGCTTTTTTCCTTTGTGACCTTGAAAAGAACTCCACGTTCCTTGCCAAGTTTCAAGGTGGGTGGCGAGTGGTTACTAATAAAGGCACAGGTTTCAAATAAAATTTTCAAAAATTAAAACTTTTAAACACGCCACTTGTAATATGCCATAATAGGCACCACTACAGTTGCCAATCCTAAGCCTGAAAAAGTGTGGCACCAAGTCACTGAAAAACATCCTCATAGTGATTTTTTTAAAAGTTTAATTATCCAAATTTTTAGTTCTGGAACGGTTTGCTTCTGATTTGCCCGAATAATTGCCACTCTACTGTATATGATAATAATTTATTTGAATTATTTCAACATCTTAAAAATTTTAAAAAGATTTCATATGATGTTTTTTTTTAAACTTAGTAATATTTTGTTGTTATGAATGATTTTTTTTTATAGCTAAGATTTTTTTAAAAATGTTATTGAGCTATATTTTTAAATAATTTTATCTAGATTGTTCGAAATGACCGTACAATGGAGCAGATTGTTTTTCCAGTGCCTCAAATTTGTGAGTTTTTAACTAGGGAGTCAAAGATGCAAGTATACTTCAAAGCTGAAAGAGATGAACAAGGAAGCAAAGTAAGAGAATTTTATTCTTAATGAATATGTACTGCTCCCTTTATACCTACATTTTATGAGACACCCTATACATTTCAAAAGTTTTTTTTTACTTATATTGATCCAGAGAAGATAATGCGGGTGAATCAAAACTGGCATTGGGCCTCGGAATATAATTGTGTGTAAAAATTGAACAAAAAATCTGTAGCTTCACACAATCAGTGAAAATTTAGTGGTCTAATAAGACCACTTTGGTATTCACTTAGTGGTCCAAAAATTTAATATGGTCATATGGTAAAAATTGATGGTAATATGGTAAAAATTTAACTTCACAATTACATAATTCATGTTATGGTACACAACAAAAAAATTATTTATTGCCATCTATAACACCCTAAAACTAATTTGGTTCATTACCAATAGATTAAACATTAGGATTTATTAATATCAATTGAAAAAAAAAAGTAAAATAATATTAATAAATAGATTTAAGATAGAGATTAAAATGCTGTGACCAAATAAATAAATAATTGGGGAAAACAGAGAAAGAAAGAACCAACAAAATATTGTATTAAAAATTAATTATCTAAAAATTTTTGAAATTTTAAATAGTCAATTCATAAAGAGCAAAAAATATTATTTCATTGAAGAGCAATTATACTATCCGTACATGAATGCAAAACACAGCCCAACATGTAAATCAGAAATTTCAACATTTAATTTTAAATATTTAATACACTTTCAGTTATCTCATTTGAATAATAAGTATTTGAATTCCATACCTTGCGTTGAGCAATAAAATTAGTAAAAAGAAAAATTTATCTGTATGTAATTTGATACAAAAAGCTATTTTTTGTTACGATTTTGTAAATTTCAAATGTATTTCAAGAGTTGAAATTTGTCGCCATGCTGGCGTGAACTCTAAAAATCTGTAATAACAAAAATATTTTGACCAAAATTATAGTTAAAAAGAGAGGATTGAATTAAGTTGTGTACTTCTGCAAATTATTGATATTCTTAGCAAATTCTGTTTATTAGAATTACTCTTTTAAATGACATTTTCTAAGATTTAATCATTTTAAATGATTGTTCATGTTTAAACCCTGCATTTAGCAATGATTATTTACTCCTTAATATATTTTCTCCTAGGTTTCTGATTTCTTTGAAAGAACTGATGATTTATTTAATGAAATGAAATGGCAAAAGAAATTAAGAGGTATTAACAAGTTAACTACTTATTCTGAATTGCATTTCTTTTTAGTAATGTCTTATATGCTTATAATATCCTAATTAAAATATTAATGTCTGTTTTCGTTGATGTTCATTGTGTTCTATAACTAAAACTATTTTATTTATCATAATTTTCTTTCCAAAAATTCAAGAAACTCTTTAAATTTTTACAATTTAAATTATATTATTTTTAAAAATGACTCAGCTTAAACATATCGGAGTGCAAAATTCCTTTCTGCCTAAAACGTTCTAAAATACGTTACTGAAAACAATGATAATCGGAAAAAATATTATTCTTAAATTTTTCAGTTTTTCCGGATAAGCCAACTGTAAAATGTCAAAATGATATAAATAACTATTTCAGAATGATATAAATAACTATATCCCTAAGCAAAATTCAAACTACGTAGCCAAGATATCTCTAACCTGAACCTCACATCTAGGATTTTAGGTTAAATTTTTTATTTCTGTTTTCTTGATAGTTTCTTTTTTTTTTTTTTTGTATTTAACAGCACAATACCATTTTAAAAAACAAATGAAGGCTTTGTTAGATAAGAAAAAATAGCACTTGATAATTCTTAGAACTTTGTCAGAACTAAAAGGCAATAAAGTTGTGGGATTTGTGGTTTTGAGTTAGTAATTTTAAACAAGACATTTATCTGTTTTAATATTTTTAATTTTATTGCAGTTTAAGCTAATGAAAATTGATTTGGATGATGTTTAAAAAATTCTTTTTAGATTAATTGGACAAAAAATAATTACACTTATCAAAAATCTAAAACCTGACAACCGTTTAAAAACCTTCCAAAAACTGGTGATAATTTTGTCTTAGAAAATTTATGGAGAATCTAAAATACCACATGCTTTATATCTTGAATTCTGATTATATTCTTTATATTATATCTGAATTGAATTCTGATTCTATTAGGTTATTTCTGAAAATTAAATAAAGATGATTAAAAGTAAATTAAGAATTTTCCTCTTCTATTTCCCACCGTCAACAGTTGAGTTTTTTGAGAACACAGAGGCCTATTTAATGTGTTAGTTCAAAACAGAACCTTTTTGTTGTTATATTCTATCGAATAACAATGTTTGATCAGTATAAACAATTGAATTTATATGAATTATATTAATTTTAAAGCAAGCACTTTCTTATTTAGGTCAACCTTTGCTTTTTTGGGTCAGTCGTCACATGTCTATGTGGAGTACAATCGCCTTCAACTTAGCTGTGTTAGTTAATGTGATAGTTGCAATTTTTTATCCTTTTCCTGATTTTTCGGGTAAGTTTGTTTATTTTAATTATCAGATGTTTGTGTGCTATTTATTATGACATTTTATCTTTTGAAAATTCATTTAATAAACATATTTTCATAGGAAAAATTGATCCTCGCATATCTGGTTTAATATGGACTGTTATGTTTGCATCATTGGCTGCAGTTATTACCGTGCCGGGAACTACTGTCATTCGCGCTTATGTGTTTTCAACAATTCTGCGCATGATTTATTCTGTAGGACTTCAACCTACACTATGGATGCTTGGTACCATAAATGTAAAAAAAAACTATCTTTATAACCTATTTATTTTTAAGTTTTTTTAGTTCTTAATTTTTGCCTTATTCATGTGCAATGGGCAAAAATGTGAACTCTTTGAATAACTTTTGGTCTATTAATTAAATTTTCACAGACAAAGACTCAATCGTCATTATTCAAGTCTAAATATGCTAACTAATTAGTGCAAACAATGTTTTTTTAGGTTATAAAATCAAACATAAAAACATACATCTACTGAATAAACTTACTTTTGCTTAGATGAATTTGGATTATTGACCCTTAAAGTATGGGGTGCAGCCGCAATCTACTAAACTAATGGCCACAACCTATAAAATAGGTTTTCCAGATTACTGCCATTTGTTTAGTCAGTTAGATTCCATTTGTTTAGTCAAGAAAACAGTCTAAATTTTGGATCCCGTAATAATAATGTTAATTTCACTCTTTGCATATTTAGCCAAGTCTCAAGAGCTTTTTTAAGCTAATTAAAAAATTTCTGTACACAATTACAAAGTTTGTTTATCCAAAAAATAATTTCATGTGAAGACGTGAATTTGTACGAAATTCGAACAAAATTACTTGAATCGTTTCGAAATTATCAAATTTTAAAAAGTTGTATTTTTACAATTCATTTATGGCCAACTACTCTGCCAATTTTGCTCTAAGTTTGTGTTTTATCATTTAAAAGTAATGTCATTAAAATTGTATGCCTTGCAATTTAAATATTTTTAGACAGCTAATAAATAAATAATAAGTACAAAAAAAATTCTTTTTTTTTCCTGGAATTATCTTAAGGTAAATGAATTTCATAATAGTGTGTTAAAATGTTTTGATTTGTAGAAAAACTTCTTGAAGCAACTGCTATAAGTGAAATTATCATCAAGGGTTCTACTACTACATCTTGAGTAAACAATTGGGATTATATTTTACCCTACTTAAGCATAAAAAGTGGTAAAAAAAAAAGAATGTTTCTTCAAAGAAAGTAGGTATCTGTGTCGGATTTAGCAACTTAAAATGTTGTATGCACTAAATAAATAGCATATCTACGGTTAGGCACTTGAACCAATAAAGTACGATTTTGACCGAATAAATCAAAATCTGATCATTAAGATTAAAAGTTATTAAGTGTGTTTGCTCTTTTTGTGCTTTATACAAAAATAATATTAGCAATTTCAGCATTACAAAATTACATTAAACAAAAATAGATGTTATATTTATTTATTTAGAAGTAGATTGATTGATCCTTGCATGTGGATTTTTTTTAAAATGCCAAAGTCTAGTGAAATTTAACGCAAACCCTCGTATCTTGCTGAAAAATAAATTGGATTCAAGTCTAGTGAATAAGTTGGTCATTCTTGTGCTGTTAAGAAGTTATTTAAAAGTGCTTTACACCAATCTTAAGTGACATAAATGCAGTTTAAATTTGGATTTGCCAGATTTTGATGCAAATTTAATAATAGTTATTCTTTAAGTGTTATGGCTTTGAGCAAAATAGTACTGAATTTTAATATTTTACTTCGCTTTTTTTAAACTTAATTTGCATATTTTAATTCCTTCCAATTTGCTTATTTTCTGTCAAGTTTGTCTATAATAATAATAATATTTTACTATATTTTTCATCCAGTCTGCTTATTTATCTGTGTTTTTGATGATTACTTATTGTTTTTATTATATTAAATATAGGTAGTAATTACAGCTGTATTCTATTATATTTTTAATACAGTCTGCTTATTTATCTGTGTTTTAGATAAGTACTTATTGTTGTTATTATTTTAAATATCGGTAGTAATTACAGCTGTATTCTATTATATTTTTAATACAGTCTGCTTATTTGTCTGTGTTTTAGATTAATACTTATTGTTGTTATTATTTTAAATATAGGTAGTAATTACAGCTGTTCATTTGGTTAGTATCATGGGCAATCATGGGACATTCACAAAAAGTTTCAGACAAATACTTACAGATTTTGAACTGTTATATCATATGGTTTATCTAATATTTTGTATATTGGGACTGTGTGCTCATCCTTTCTTCTATAGTGTTCTGGTAGGTATTTTTTACTTTAGCATTTGTGGATGTGTTGAACATTTATATATTTTTTTTCTTAATTTTATGTATTTATTTGTTTTTATTCTAGCTTTTAGATGTTGTCTATCAGGAGGAAACCCTGAAAAATGTCATTAAATCAGTTACAAGAAATGGCCGTTCCATCATTTTAACAGCTGTTTTGGCTCTCATCTTAGTTTATCTGTTTTCAATTATTGGTTATCTGTTTTTCCGAGATGATTTTCTCATGGAAGTGGACAGCCATGTGCAATCCAAACTGCCAGGTATTTATTCATTATTTTTCAATGTAGCTTTTTTGTGTAATATAAGCTTACATTGGTCTTTAAAATATGGCATATAACTGCCTAAGTAAAAAGACACTAAAAACTTTTTTTTCTAAGATATTTTTTTTACTAGTTTTATATTTTGAGAATACAAAACATAATTGTAGTAGTATTATAACAAGAATAATATTTAGAGAGTGAAACTTAACTTTGCAGACACTCTAAGAATGTTTGCATTTTTTTGGCATGTCAGGGGTCTGTTTAGAAGAAAGTTGGGTCCATTAACGGACCTTTCACAAGATATCTTTCCGTAAAAACGGACCCTTCATAAAATAATTTATCTTTTAATTGGACCCTCCACAAATTTGTTTTGTTCTTCATTGTTGTTTTGTTAATTGAATGAACCCTTCCCGGGGGTGAAAAAAAGAAAGACGGTTCGAAACGAGCTAAGTTTTCCAAGTTTCCCTAAGTTTAAATTCCAAAATGTAGTATTCTAAGAAAATATTTCTACTTTTACAAACATCGTGTGCACATTCTTATTGATATTAAATGATAAGTTTTTTTTTTTGTAAATAAATAATTGATCAATTTATGATTCATATCAATTAATTGTTCATAAAATTAATTAATAGATTATTATGTGATAACAATTAATTTCTGGCAATTTTTTAAATAAAATATGATAAATTTAGGAATTGTTTAAGTTTACTTAATGCGTAACACATTAAAAGTGGTACATGACTAAGTTGTGTTATTTAAAATATGTCAATTGAAATTATTTAAAATCTGAGTGATTTTGTTTCCATTATTTGTCCGAAATGAATATTCTGTGTTGAGCAGTATAGGTTAAATACCAAATATTTGTATGTTGCATCTCTAATTTAGTAGCAGCAATTGTCGAGCAGAATCTTGTATCTATTTACAATTTAAAAACTTCTTGAAAAGGTTTTTAACAATTTTTGCAACAACAGGATCCTATTTGCACAAATTCCCAAAGGCAGGACCCTAGTTGAAAGTATGTGACTTGACGCTTATTTTATACTCACAAATTATGAGTAATTTTTTCACTATTTTGCGAAAACAGGACCTTTCATAAAATGTCTGGAAAAAAATTTTTTTTTTCAAAGATATTTTTCTTGCGCATCAGAGAGGAAACAAATCATGGTTTTTCTATTCTCATTTGATATTTTTAAAAAAAGGCTGGCTTCAGCTAGAATTTCAAATTAATAATACAAAATAAGAAATTCAGAAATTGCGAAAGTTTAAAAGATAGTTCACTCTAGAAATGATGTTCTTTCTTTCATTTTTTTTTTCTTTAAAGAACACCATATTTTATATACACTTGTTTGAGTATCTCCTTTTTTATTGAGTCGTATCCACATGGTTCGTGATCTTTACTGCATGGATTTTACGATTTTTAATTTATTGTCGTTTAACTTATATTTACGAATTTTAATTTGTGTAATGATTTACAAAATTTGAAAGAGGAAATAATTAGTTCATTTTTCCACCTTCAAAATGTGAGAATATCGCTTATAGCATTAGAATTAAAAAAATATTACTTTTGCAGTTATACATTTTTATTCTATAACTTTCTTATGTAAACATAACGTTTCTGTTATTTTAAATTAGTAATTGTTATAATTAAAAATATCTTAAAGCAAAATAATAGTGTTGCTGAAAGCCTGAGAAAATTTTGCCATGAAGTGTTTATCTTTGTTCAATTTTAATCAAAGGAAGCTTTTTAAATCAGTTCAATAGTGCTGAGGTTTGCAATCATGCATTCAACTGTTGTTTATTGTTTAAAATAGCTGCTATTGGTGTGGAAGATGATTCTGAATCTATGCCATCCCAGCCTTACCAAGTGCCAATTCCTAAAGATGAACATTGTTATGCAAAGGATTCTAATTGTGCTAATAAACCTGAAAATATGTATAGACCTCCTGTTGAAAATTCTACTTTAAATGAAAGCGGTAAGTGGTAATTTATTTACTCTCGTGTTTTTTATTACTATTTGGATAATTGAAAGAAGAATCACTCACTTGTTTTGCTAAGTTCTCTTTTAACATTCTTAAATAAATGAATTCCTGTTTTTGTTAAAAAGAAATTTTACCTTTGTATACTTATGTAAAAATAAATACTGCTTGAATATCATTGTGTGCTTGAGTATCATTACTGCTTGAGTATCATTATTATCATGCAAATACTGCTTGAGTATCATTATTACTGACTATTTTGACAAACATTAAAGATTAACACTTAATTATTATTAAAAAAATTTCTAGCTGTAAAACTTCTAAGTTTTGAACTATATATTTTCGATTAAAGTAAAAACATTTTTGAATTGAGACACAAAACATAGATAATCTGTTTGCTGTGCATTGTTTGACGGAAAGTTATTTTGTTTCAGAAAAGAATATGTCTTTAGTATTAAAAAATGCAACTGAAGAAGAAGATGATGAGGATGACACTACTACAGAAAGAGCCTGCGATTCTCTGTTAATGTGTATTGTTACAACACTAAATCAAGGTTTGCGAAATGGAGGTGGCATAGGAGATGTTCTTAGAGCACCCAGCGCAAAGGTAAGCTCAAACTATTTAAATAAATTAAGTAGTTTAATGACATTTCTCTTTTAGCCTTATAGACTTTCACTGAATAGTGAGAAACAATGTTGTGATATTTGCTAGACCTAAGTCTGTAAATACTTTATTCATTTGTTTGTATTTATAAAATTTGTTATGCATCTTAAATGGTTATTGTCTAGAAAAAAAAATTTGTGACTTTTAATTCTTGACACCCTGAGGAGTTGTTTACCTTTGTGGATAAACCCAGGTGCCATCCTATAAAGTCACCATAGTAATATTTCCCTTTTTGGGTCATCAGGCTTAGTTTATAGCATAATTTGATTTTAATATCTTGAGTGCATAGTAATATTTTTAAGTTTGGAATAGTATTGTCAGGGTATCCAGGGGAAAAATCATGAATTTCAGTATTGAACAAAATTTGTCATGAAATGTCATGATTTTAACTAATTTTTTTAAAAAATCGTAAAAAGTCATGGATTTAGGTCGCCGAAAAATCTTATTTTTAAAATGGAATCACATCCCCCCTCCCTTCCCAATTTAATGGTCTTCCGAATATCTGAATTTGTAGCAAAATCCCCACCCACAGTCATATTTGATTAAAATATAAAATGTTTTTATCATGTTCTTTAAAATTTATGGTGTTCTTTAAAAAAATGAAGAAAAAAGAACATCATTTCTAGAGCGAATTGTCTTTTAAACTTCTGTGATTTCGGAATTTTTGTTATTATATATACTTTTTGTTTTATCCATTTAAAATTTTAGCTGAAGCAAGCCAGTCATTGGCGAATTTTTTTATTCCGAAATGAGAACGGAAAAGTCAGGAGTATTTCTTTCTTTTCCGATGAACAAGAAAAGTATCTTCAGAATGTAAATCTGCAGAAAAAAAAGAAAAAATTTGCTTTTGTATTTTTTTCAGCTATTTTATTGCTTCAACTCTTTCTTTACTCTATTTTTTAAATTTAAAATCTATAAACATGAAGATGCGGAGTATAACAGTTTTGTTTATACCTATCATTTATGTCATTGTAATGCTTTTTTAAATTTATTGTTGTGTTTTTGTTGGAGAAA
Source organism: Parasteatoda tepidariorum (assembly GCF_982258835.1). Taxonomy (NCBI): domain Eukaryota; kingdom Metazoa; phylum Arthropoda; class Arachnida; order Araneae; family Theridiidae; genus Parasteatoda; species Parasteatoda tepidariorum. The sequence goes on from NC_141755.1 coordinate 82,410,665, forward strand.
ATAATAACTTCCTTAAGTCGTGAAAAATTCTTGGAATTAGTTGTGAATTTGAAAATCTAAAATGTAGCAGATACCCTGAAGTTTTCTGATTTTTTTTTTCTCTTAAATTTCCTTAAAGTTATCTTCTCAATACTTAGTAAGAAGATTTTGTTTTCATTGAAGGTAAAGTTATTTAAAGGGAGTTTTGAATACTTAATTTTAAATATTTTGTTGTACTATTTTATTCCTACCAAATTTTAGAGACAATTATTTATTTTTAAATAAACTAGCCTATATTTGGTATTTTTTAATGGTAAACTTTTTTTCAGGAACCTCTATTTGTTGCCAGAGTGATATATGATTTGTTGTTCTTCTTTGTGGTCATCATTATTGTTTTAAATCTAATTTTTGGTGTGATCATTGATACTTTTGCTGATTTAAGAAGTGAAAAACAGCAAAAAGAAGAAATTCTTAAAAATACATGTTTTATTTGTGGTGAGTTTGAAGTTAAATTCCCTTTAATAGTTTTTCTAAATTATAAGCAGGTCTTTCTCAAAAAAAAAAATTTTTTTTTGACAAATAAATGAATATTTAAATTTTGATTTTGTAAAAAGTGCTCTTTTTGATAAAAAATTTTATTATTGCAGTTAAGACAATGTTGTTAATTAAAATGAAAATCAATGTTTTTATGTTAAGAGCCATACAAATATTATTTCAAACTTTAGAAGAGGGGATAGTCTGAACAATGCTTAAGCAAAACAAAAAATTATCTGAACGAAAAAAATTTCTGGTAAATTGTGAATTGCATTTGAAAAACAATGTACATTTTAGAGAGAAAATGAATTATGTATTGATAAATATATAATTGTTCCATTTTAAGATAATGTTGTGAAACAAAATAGAAAAATCAGTAAAATCTTATTAAAATAAAATTCAAGCACTTCATTATGTAAAAGGCCATTCAAATATTTCTTAAGCACAGAGGGGAGAAAGTTTAGCAAAATTTAAATAAGACACTAAATTCTCTTTACCAGACAAAAAAAGATGATTTCCTTCCTTTTTTCAAAACTATTAGTGAGGTACACAGTTTCCAACTTGCGTTGCTTCAAATTCTCACTTAAAACAGGATCAGTGGTGTTCGAAGAAACGGCTCAGTTTCCTTTTGAAAGCCATCTCACAGCTGTATGTAGGAGTAGGAATTAGAAATCTTCATCATTTTCATGGCAAAGTTCTCGGAACAAGCGGTTATTAGGAGAATTAGCTTTTATTTTATTAATGCCAGAAATAACCAATTTTTCGCAGCCAAAAGTTGACGATGAATGACGTAATGAATGGTGAGATAACTTCCGGTGCTTCTTTTTTAAGGTGACCCAGAAACCCAGTATGACAACCAGACATGGTTGGAGCACCATCTGTTGCACAAGCACTTGGATTTGTGAGGGGAATTTCCTTTTCCTCAAAATAATCTTTGACCAATTTAAAAATTGACGATCCTTTTGTGTCTGTGTTCAAAGTTCTTGTAAACAACATTTCCTCGTTAATCTCGAGATTAACGAGGAAATGTTGTTTACATGCTACATAACGAGGAAATGTTGCTTACGTGGGATTCATAAATGAGAGCAAGGATCGTTACTCTCATTTATGAATCTCACGTGAGCTAAAACAGTTTGTTATCTATCACATTTGATTCATCAATCTGCAACGCAAATTTACCTTCTTTCAAAAATTTGATGAGTTTTGATTCAACGTCGGTGGCCATCTCATCAATACACCTGGAAATAGTATTATTGCTCAGAGGAACAAAGTGACTTATCAGATTTCTGCCTGCGATACCAAAACGTATGACGAAAACGATCCTGCACTTGAATTTTTTTCTATTCTTAACTATCACAATTCTTTGTCTACACCAGAACCATAAGTTTCATATATATTTTCAATTTCAATCTCAAATAGCTTTAGTTATTAATATTATGAGCAATTTTTGTCTTTTGAATACTCGTCGCCCCCCTAAGGATTATCGCCCCCTTGAGAATCTCTATCGCCCCCAGGTTGGGAACCACTGGTCTAAAGGTATGCAGGGGTGATTGCATTCCAGAGATACCCCGAAATTTTTGGTTTTCCGTATCATTCTTCCGGGTCTAAAAACTAGAAGCAAGACATGCGATTTTTGCCAAATATTGTAGATCTCGAGACCATCTCTCATCGGGAACTCCCGTGAATCAAAAACTTATAATCGATCAAAATTTTGAAGCTTTTTCTAAATCCCGTTAACGAGATGTTTACATGCATTATTTTGCCAATTATGTCTTTCGTGATTATTTCACCAATTTCATTATTTTGGTTTTGCAGATTTTTGCCATTTTGAATATTTAGAACTGTACCAGGATGACCAATATTACTATTCTTATTCACCCGATTTTTAATATCAAACATCGATTTTTGTATTTACTTGATTGAAAAGCTATGCGTTACAATTCATATTCATGTGATTTAGAAATCGTACATCGCAATTCATATTCACATGGTTTAAAAATCCAATATTCTGATTTTTATGTTTTTAAAACCAAATATCACGATTAATATTCACGCTAGTTTAAAACCTAAGGCCGCAATTCATATTCACGCATCTTTAAAATCTAATATTGCAATTCGTATTCACGCGTTTGTAATATCAAGCATAAATTTTGGCATATATACGTGATTTAAAAACTGCTCCTTGCAATTCGTATTCACACGATCTAATAATTATGCACAGTGATTTGTATTTGTTCGATTTAAAAATGTAATATAGCGGTTTTTTTAAGAAGTAAGTTTTTTATTGAATTAGTTACTCTAAAGGTGTGATAGTCTGCATTACCAGGTAATTTTATTATAAATGTTAGTTCAAAAAGTTATGTTAAATATGAAACGTGTATGGTATAAAAATAAATACCTGGGTATGTGTTTTGCTTATTTTTTTTAATTAAGAAAAAAAATCAAAAATCACCTAAAATATATTTTTAAATTTTATAAAAACCCTTATTATAATTGTTAAAAATCTGAGATTATTTTAAAAAGATACATATAATGCAATAATGATTTTAGAATGTATAAACAGTGCTTATTGTTTTAAAAGAAATATACAATGCAATAAGGACTCTAGAATGTAGAAACAGTTCTTATTATTTCAAAAAGGAATATACAGTGTAATAATGGCTCCAGAATATAGAAACAATGATTTTTAGTTTGTTACCATCCACAGCAATTAAGTAAAAAGGCATTTTTACCTGTAAGTTTAAAATAAATACTATGTAACTGCATTTGCAATTTCTGCGGGAGTTGTTAAATTTTATTAATTATAATTTAATAAAGGAGCAGAAGCATTTTTAATCACTATTTTTTTTGAGGAAATTGTACCATTTATAATTTATAAAGTGTATAGTATAGTAGAACAATAATCTGACATCTATTTCAAAGTACATTAAAAGCATTCCACCTTTCCAAGTTTCACTGTCATTGTAGCTGATTTATCCGAATTACTGTTTTGGCGACTAATCCAAAATTTGGTGGCTAGAAAATTACGATTAAAAAGTTAAGAAAAATGTATCTTTTTCATGATTTTATTTTGTTGATTCTGATAATGAAAAAAAAAAATTTTTTTTTATATATATATTTTACTATGGCCATTACTCATAATGATTCTTCTACTCATAGTTTAATGTTTATATACCAAAGAAAAAACCATTTTAAATAGACCCCTCATTATCTAACGATTTTGATATTTCAATATACCCATGGTTTTGTGGGGGTAAAATTATCAGAGTTCTATTGTATATGCAATTTACAATTACAAATAATCTTTTAATTCTTACTTTTTAACAAAAATATTATTTTTACAGAATTCACTTTATTGTAGTTGAGCTGAAATATGTCAATAAGTTTTTTTATTTTATAATTAGTACTTTAATTTGCATCCCTTTTATTTACAGGTTTGGATAGAGCTTCATTTGATAATAAAACAGTATCATTTGAAGAGCATATACGATGTGAACATAATATGTGGCATTATTTGTATTTCATAGTTCTTGTAATTGTAAAAGATCCAACAGAGTTTACTGGGCCTGAAAGTTATGTTGCATCTATGATAAAGGTATTTGCTAATTACAATATCTCGGAAAGTTTTGCATCAGTTTTTAATAAATTTAACAATTTAATAAATGGAAATGATTGCTATCAGGTACCATCATACTCTTAAAAACATTCCAATGTAAAGTCAGAACTTTTACTCCTGAATAATTTTGTAAATAGCTATTAAAGAAATCATTATTAACACAAAGGAAAATGTTTGCAGCCTTTAAACATGTTTGTACTGAGTTTCTAACATATTTGTACTTAATTGGGCTCTATTCTTATAAATTGTACTGATCCTATTCTTCTAAAGAAATAAAATTAAAATATAAGCCTTTAAACTGAACGCATATTATTTTACACATTGTGTAATTTATTTCTCTATAAACAGAAAAAATTATGTTGATAAGAAAAGCATTTATGTAGTTAATTCTTAAGAATAATACTTATTCATATTTAACTTTCTTCTATTTTCATTTTATAACCATCGTTGAACAGCCAACCCAATTATGAGCTTACGACTATTAATATTCTACTTAGCCTTGTTATTTTGAACTGAATTCAGAAGACAAGGGAACTCCTGGATTGAGTATTGTGAGAAATTTTGCCTTTATAGAGAACTACTTGATGTAAATAAACCGCATTTGCATAACATGGAGAAGGAAGCCACAAAAACCTTCCACGGTTAGCCTGGCGGCAAGGGTACTCTAACCCAGGATCCGTCTGCCACAGAGGATATTTTACAACAGCACTGTGGTCTGTGCGGAGTTCATTTTGACCAGCCATCCCTGGGAATTTAACCGTAGTCACCTCATTAGGAGGCGAGTGCTCTATCCTCTGAGCCACCACTGCTCTTATTTTCCTTTTATAAATAAGTGTTAACAACTTATTATTGCTCTAAAACTTAGAAAATATAATTGCCCATTTACGATCTTTGAATTAGAGGTTTTTATAATGTATAAAAGAGCAAAATAATTTGTAATATTTGTTTATGCTTTGAAAGAAGTTAATCACAATAAAGTGCGGTCTTTTAAGTCATACTTTATTTGTTAAATCATTTGGTAATGATTTCAATGTAATTAATCCCTGAAAACTTCCTATTTTTCTGTACCAAAATGTTTATTTGATTTGGAAACTTACTTTAAAATATGGAGACAAAAAGTATTGTTAAAAATTATCTTAAAATCAAATATATTTCACTACAATCCCAAAAGGCAATCAGAAAATGACAAAAATCATTACTTTCACATTATGTCAAAACTTACCAGCTATTCTCAAACTTTTATTTTTAAAATGCCCTCAAAACTATCAACATCTGTCAAGGTAGATAGATTAAACAAGAAATTTAAGAGCAAATTATAATTTGAAAAAATTATAAATGTTGCTGAAGAAGACTTTCTATGTTTATTTTCATTGTTTGTGATAAATATTTGTGACGATTGTTTCTAAATATTAGTATGGCTTTTTGGTAACCCTCCTATTCATTTTTATATATTTTTAATAAAGATTTTCGTATTTTTAAATTAACAGCAATGAATAGGACAAGTTGATTATAGTTCAGCAGAAAACCTTACTAGAGTAATTGTTTTGGTACAGTGTAGGAAGAGTTATTTCTAAAATATTCACAGTCACTGCATAAATTTATATTGTATGACATATCATTTTATTTATTCATTTATCTTTCCTGATTCTAATTCAAATAATAGGACCGTAATCTTGATTGGTTTCCACGAATGCGTGCTATGTCTCTGGCTGCTGATGAAGCGGAAGGAGAACAAAATGAACTTCGTACTTTGCAAGTTCAACTAGAAAATACTCAGAAATTAGTGTCTACATTATCTCATCAGTTGGCTGAATTAAAGGATCAAGTAAGTACAGGGTGATTCGAAAGTAACAACTCATTTCTACGAAAAAGAACTTTAGTTACACAAACACAAATTGTTAGTCAAAATTTCATCCCATGCCCCTAACAATTCATCGGAGTTTAACATGGCTAATGAAATACATGCTCTAGCAAACGAAATGTGATTTCATCTATAGTAGTAGCCCTTGAATATGCTAGTTAGGGAAGAGCATGTACAAAACAAAGCTACGAATTTAAACAAAGTCGTGCAAAAGATCAGAATGCAGAAATAATATTTTTAGAGTCAATACAAGTCAACCAGACTGGAGATTTTAAATTTCTCTCATGCCTGCCAGCCGTGTAGCTGAAACCCTCCAGTTATTTTTCATCTAAGTTTACTTTTTATTCCTTAAAAACAAACAAATAAATGGAGGTAAATTGCTAGGGCTCTTTTTTTTAAAAAAAAAATCTTTAAAGTTGTGCCTAATTAAAATTAAAAAGAACAAAATTGAGAAAACTCTAAAGAACAAAAGTAAATTTTTTTTTCTGTTACTTGATTACAGGCTTAACTGCATTGGGATTTGTTCAATTGTTTTAGTATCATTGTATATAATTCAACTTTAATTTTAACAACATAAAGATTTTATGTGTAATTTTTACAATAATCTCCGGCTGTTACTGTTGAGGTCGCAAACAAATTTAGATTTATGAAGATAGTGCTGCTGATTCATCCAGTAAATCCTGCTACTGGGCCTGCCTATAATAAATGTCCAGACAACTTAGAGCTCTCTTTAAGATAAGACTCATCCATAACAGAATCTCTCCAGCATAATATAAAATTAGGGACAAAGAGATGTTAAATCTAAATAACTGTCCTGGGAAACAATCCTGCCCTGTCTCTCATGGTGGCCACCCACCTTGAAAACCTGGAATTATCTGGGAATTTTTTTATAGTGGAAAAAAACAGGAAAAATCTGGGAAATTTGGACAAAAACTTGGAAAAATTAAGGATTTTTAATGAAAAGCTGGAATTTTTTCTTTGATTTTTCCTAATTTTACTAATTTAAATTATTTACTAATTTTCTTAATTAAAATTATTTTGCCATCTGTTATACCCATTTTTAGACGAAAATTTCTTGCCAAACGGTTGAAATATTATCAACTTAGCAATACTTCGCTTGCATCAAAATTTAGTCCATTATAACCTTGTTAAACTAAATTGCTGCATGAAACTCCTATGGTTTCTTAAAAAATAGAGAACCTTTCCAGGTCACCTCATTCCCATGAGGTGACCTGGCTTGCACTCTATCCCCTGAGTCAAAGATGATAAAATATCATTAAAGTAAAATTCTTTATAATATTGACACTTTTCTTGTGCCCATCCTACACTTTATGTGGAAAAAAAAACACTTTGACCTGGAACTTTTAGGATTTTTACCAGGAAAACCTGGAAAAATCAGGGAAATTTGAAACCTGATTTGAATGGCCACCCTTCTCTAAATAAAAAACTGTACACAGCATGTTGTCTGGGGCAGCTGGAACACCTGTGGTGATCTTGACCTTATACACAAAGGATTAAATTTAGCCTACAAAAAACTCCAAAGGCAATAAGGTTGAAGGATCTGTTGATCAAAATCACTTATGACCTTCCCCTGACTAGGAAATTTCTGTTCACTCACAATGTAGATGTGCCTCATCCTCTTGGAAGATAACAATAAAGGTTGGAAAAAGAAGTTTGTTTGTTTATTTCCAAATGAGTTGTTCTTTCTGGAAGAACATATAGATAAATAAAAAACTACTAATTTATGTGTCATTTTCATATCCATTTATTATATTAGTTTAGATTGAATGACATGTTCTCGTGATATCTTTTAGAAAGTTTGATTGATGTATTTTAATTTTATATGCATTTTATGTGATTAAATATTTTAATTAATGCTTGAAAATTTACAGATGACTGAGCAACGAAAACAGAAACAAAGATTAGGTCTTCTTGGAGCGCCATCTGTTCCTGGAGCTTTCCATCAAACTTCTACTTCAAGTTCTGTTGCTGTGTAGTTAGTTTATGAAATAGTGTAAGTATCTTATATTTTGTAATATACAGTTTTTAATTTCTAATATTTTTTTTTTTATTTTTTTGTTAATAATCCCATATATTCTATATGTGGAAGAGTCTTTGTTTCTGGTTACAGAATATTTATTTTTAAAAAATTTGAAATTGAGTAATAAAATTTTTAATTGATCACTGATTTATCGCCTATCTATTGATAAAAATCTTTTTGATCTGTAGTCATGTTTAATATAGGTACAAATATGCGGCTGCACAGCTTAGATTAACTTACAGCTTTCAGTAATCCACAATGAGGCATCGAACCTAGGGACTAGTAACAATGGTGTACTTTTACAGTGGATTTGATGTCCACTGTAAAACCATTGAACAGGATCATGGGGATTCATGGTCCTGTTGAATAGGAAGTTTTCACTTATAAAAAATCATGTTCACCTTAATTATTTAATTGCAATCACCCATTTGAGTAAAACTTTTTTGATATGCTGATTTCATCATAAATTCATGTAGATTTGTCTATCCTTTCTTCAGAAATAATTTCTAGAAAATATTTTAGTTCCTGATGTTTTTAAATCAACATAAAATATCAATTAATGTCTTGAAAATTAATAAAGCTACAATAAGTATAAAAAGTTATGTTCTTACTGCAAAAGTATTTGCGACACAATCGAAGGATATTATTAAACACATTAATTTATTTAAAATATTTGAAAATTATGGTTAGAACACATTTTTGTCAGCACAATTTGTAACAGATTGCTGTTCATTTCCTGCAAGTTTGCTTGAATACAGAAAGTCTGTTGTTGTTTTCAAGGCTTCAAGACCGTCCCCAAATGTTGGAACTGGTTGTGTTCACCTTATCCATCTGGATCACTTTGCTCGGGAGAGTAACTAGTTACAAAAATGGGTATTATTAACATTAAAAGAATGGCATAGCGAAGCTATTAAAACAAGACCATATATAGTAGCGATGGATTGTTGTTTAGCTGTGTTAGTATTTGAACATGCTTTTTTTTTTTGACACTCAATTTGTAAGAATTTTACCATAAATTCATTTCATTTTGTGCATCACTGCTGAAGATTTCTACATGGTTTTTAACTTCACTCATTGAAAAAAACTATTTGGATTTTTGAGGTTATACTGTATTAAAAAAGTTCTTAATTTTGGGATACATTTTTATTTTTCAGTACTTCCATAGAATGCTCAACTTGTTTGGGGATAAATCACTACTTTGGCAGTCAGGTGTAAGTTAAAGGCATCTGTGTGTATGTGGTTGAATACATGAGGACCAGAAACTGATTTTAAAAACTGTATAGTTATGTTTTAAGAATAAAGAATTTTGAAATTTTTACACGTTATATAACAATTGGATTTTACGAAAGGGAAGCAATATTTGTGTAAAGATATGTTTGAGTCTGCCGGCAGACATTTATATTCAATAAAATTCAACTCCTGTTACTGTTTTTACTTTATAGAAGCTTTCAAATTGATGTTCGAATTTCTATTGATATTTTATAAATTCTTTTGTACATAACTTCTGTTGCTAGTCAAGTTGTTACATTGTTTACCATCTAAAAGTATGTATACTGCATAAATTATACCTATATATATTTACATGTATCGTTATAAATATGTTTATCTAATTTTTAATACTTAATATAAGTAGTGCTTGAAATTTTTTTAAGGTTTAAAATTTTATTTATGTTGGCATTATAGCATGCTTTGTTCTAAGTGTAAAATGTCTTAGGCATGCTCTGAATTTGTTGTTTTATTTTATATATATTGGTTTAAAATATCGTTGTTCTTGAATTTTTTTAAAATGCTTTTTATTTTTATCAAGCTTTTTTTTATAAGATCTGAGACTCCTTTAGTGTAAAAAGTTTAATTAAGTTTGTAATTCTTCTTTTCTTTAAAATCTAAAACTTTATATTTCAGTATGCGCTTCAATACAAATATTCTTAATTAGTCTAAGTTGCATAGTTGTTATAAAGTTCATAGTACATGTAGAACTAGAAGTCTTAGCTCTTTCTTTTTTTGTTTCTGCTTAAAGCTGTGTTTGTAATTACTTTACAAACAAACCTCTAACTATTTACCATCTTTTGCATTTTTTTACAAAATATTTTTCCTGTAAATGTGAAATTCACTAGTTATTTGTACTTGAGATCTCTTTAACTATGTAAATATTTATAAATATGAAATTTTTATTCTCAACATCTTCTAGTTGAAAACAAATACAACTTCTAAGGATTTTAATAAAAAGCAGTTTTATCTTATTTATTTTATTATTAATGGAGCTTGGTTGTACTTTGTTTGCTTTTAAGCATTATGATTCTTTTTTTTATGTTATGACATTTTTAAACAAAATCACGATAATGAAAAATATTGAATTTTGCTAATTACTTTAATAGCTTGTATACTTATTCATATAAGGTTAAAATTGCCTTTAAAAGCATGTTTTTACACAAAAATGCCAAATTTTAAAAAAAAATACCACAGTCTTCCAAAGATGAATTAAAACAACGGAATCAAAGCTCCATTGTGCGAATTGCACATAATTGGCCTAAATGTTCTTTATATAAGCAATAAAATGTAATGATCAATTGGTGTAAATGTTAAAGAAAAATTGTTCTAGTGTTAGTTTGTTTTTATATTTATATCATTTTTGTGATATAAAATACAAAACGCTTTCATTTTTAATTTAACAAAGTTTGAGTTTCGATTTAATACTTCATAAAAATTCTTATAATAGTTTAAACAATTTATTTTGAAATCCTCAGTGAAATTACTCTACAAATTATAATCATTTTGAAAACAGATCAAGATTACTTACAAAAATAACCTAGTAAAAAATCAAGCTTAGTCGACAGGTTTATAAGAAAATAATCTTGTTCTTTGACTAATTAATACGATACATTTTCTGAAATAAATAAGTGCAACTTAATAAACACTTTATATACGTTAATTAAAATAATGTTTACATTTGTACCACACTTTGTTGTCTCTCCAAAACTGGAGTAATCCTTAATCTATAAGACAATAATTTAATTACCTAGATATTCGTCTGGGCAAATTTTAAATTTATAATTGTGCTCAAATATGAACTTAAAGAGTTGAAAAATTAAAAAATAATTTATATGTTATTTTATAATTTTTATTTTGTCTTGGTGATCTTTTTTTTTTTTAGTAAAAAAAATTTACCCATCAAGTTTTTAGTATAATGCTCAAAATCTTCCTTTAAAGAAGTGATTTCCACACCTAAGGACTTCTATATGCCTTACTAAATGGTGGACCATATGCAATAAATAGAACAAACACCTATATAAGCCTAGGTCTACTGAGTATTAATTAAAAGAATGAATGTTATAGTTGCATTAGCCTATTTATTTATGAAAGTAATCAAAATGTAATAATGAAATAAATGTAATAATAAGTATGGAATATAAAATATTACTATTGCTTTTCCTCTAATGTATAATCAGGAAACATTAGTTTCTGAAATGGGACTGTTTTAAAGGCATCAATTAACAGGAAATTCTATTATTCATTAAATAATTTTTTTTTTGAACTATTTACAACGCATATATAAAGCAAGTAGAGAGTGCCAAACTTATTGGGACTCTAATTTTCACCTTCATGACTCTCTTAATCTTGCATTTTTTTAAAAAATTTTTTTTCAATCTGTAACTGAAAAAAAAAACTAATCTCAATAATGTATATAAATTCAATAAACTGTTTTGATGTTTATTCTTGATAACATTTGCAGACAACATGAATTTTAAGGTGGATTAGGATGGTTTTAGGTTGAGAATACTTACCTTTTAAAGAACAACAAATATTGGAACTGGAATTTAAAACATTTCATAAGATTATTAAAAGTGTGTAACATACTTCCATCTCAATTCTTGTTCAGTTTAATTTGTGTTCATATGATATATTAAATATGTAAAATCTGGGATGCATCATATCATTTATGACAATTGCTCAAAAATTACTTCTGTTATGAATTTCTTAAGTTTTTTTCTGAAACAAAGTATATTTATTTTCTTATAACTTTTTTTTTATTTTGTAAGAACTGATACTTTTTTTTATTTTTGTAAAAACTAATACTTTTTTTATTTTTGTAAAAACTAATGCTTTTTTCTGCTATTTTTAGTTTTTTTTTTCACTTCTTTTTTTTTTCAAATATTTTTGTATAGTTTTGAAATTCTATTAAGCATTAGTTTAATTACTTTAATAACTGATATTAGCTATAATAATACACATTTTACAAATTTATAAATGTTGTGTGATATTATTAGTAATCTTTTTGAAATGAAAAACAACTCTGTAGTAATTAAGTGCCAAAATGTTCTTACTGTTAGTGTTTGAATGGTGAATATGTCAATTTTATAGTGAATTCAGTGCATTAAATAATTACTCATTGTTTAATTAAATGAAAGAAATTGTAGCAGTTTAATAGTTTTTGTTTACGTTTTTATCAAATTCAATGCATTTAATAACAATTGCTTCATTAAATAAATAAAAAAAATTAGTAATTCATAGTTTTTGTTTGTATTTGTAATCTTGTTATTAAACTGTCTTGTTAATAAATGACAAAAAAAAGTATACAAATTTTATAATATTACTATGAGAATTTTAATATTGTTGCATTGTAACATTGTTGTAATCGTAAACCCAGAAGTGTGTATTTTAGCTTTCATAATAATTTCGGTGCTTGAGAAATAAGTCGCTGTCATTTAAATTAAGAAGTTATTGACATTCATCTTTTAATTGAAACTTGATGTAAAATGTTTTGAAAATTGTTATCTCTTCAACATTGAATAGTTTGTTTGTACTAAATTGTTCTTATGTGCAAAGCTCTGATAATTGATACTGCTTGTTCTTAAAATAAAGAGATTCAAACATTTTTTACAATTTAGTGTTTATTTTGCCTTTGAATAATATTTAAGTTGAAATTTACCTATTTTATTTCAAAAGGTTAAAAGAAAAAGAATACATGTAATTTATAATTTATTTTATTAACAGTGCTCAGTTAAAAAAAAAACTTTTAAATACTATTATTTCTGATAGGATAAAATAAAAATGCTCCAAACTTTTGTAACAATTTGAGTAAATTGTGACACAATCAATTTACACAAGAGCAGAATCGTGAATGAGATGATTTATTTCAAAAAAATAAATGCTTGATTTACAGATCATGAAAGGTTTTTTTAACAATCAAATATATGATGCACTAGTATTTCTAAAAACTTATGTATTCATGATGTAATTATCAATTCACAAGATCAACCATGGAAATTTTTCTTGCTATAGTTAAGTCAAATTTATTATTCACTGAATGGGAATTAATTTTTACTACTCAATTCGATAGTTTCACCCACTTGTTTTTACATATTTTGTTTTTAATCAATGTGCAAAAATAGGTAGTATAGTTTTTATTTCCAATATAACTTTGTCCAATGACTGATATTATTAAATGAACTGATTTTAATTAAATAATATAATTCGAATGTAGTAATTCAATTATAATTCTACATCTCAATTATAATTCTAAATCTCTTTCTTGCTTTCAAATATTCTTCAGGTTTATGCAGAGAGCATATGGGGCCTTTACTGCCCTTTGGTTTCAGTGTATGCATTTTTTTACATTTTTTGCTTTACCTGCATCCAAATAAAGGAATTGAATTCATTGTTTTGTGGATGTTGAGGTTGCTTATTTTTAATTGTTGGACTTATGTAGGTGGGCTTAAGACACACAAGTGGGCCACAAAAATTTCCGTATCCAGTATTGTATTTTTTGAAATATGTATGGAATATTTTTAAGTGCAATTCAAATTAAGATTAAGGGATATGTACTTTAATTTTTTATAGTGATATTGTTTTACTATTTACAAATCCTATGTATGCCTTATTCATTTGTATAAAATTTTTAAACCCTTTGTTTATGTCCCAAAAATATTAAGCAAGGTAATCTTATCAGCAGTTCTGTGGGTTTGCGTGGATGTGCATATTTTAAGAAATACTGTTTCACACCATTCAACTCAGGCATCAGCTTGTAATTAGGAGCTAACTTTTAGTTTAGAAAGTGCCCTCAGCTGCATTTAAAATGATATGAAGTAAAGTAAATTATGATTGAAAATACATGTGTATGTAAGTATACATTCGCATATAAATAAGTTAGCTAGATCAGTGTTTCCCAAACTTATGACTTTGTGTACCCTTTCTGAATTTTTCGTAACACGGTGTACCACTAATAAAAAAACTAATGGATTTTTTACTATTAAAAAATAGCACATAAGTTAAAAATCACACCTGGCTGTTGACACTAATAACTGTTAACTCTGCAAAAAATAGAAAAATACGTAATTGTAAATTTTCATGTCTAGCTTTGTTTTTAAATTAAAAATTTTTTGAAAAATTTTTGTTTATAGCAAGATATTTCACATAAGAACACGTACAACCGCTAAGCTGCTCCCGTACCCCTGGGGGCACGCGTACCACACTTTGGGAAACACTGCGCTTGATGATACTTTGAAGAAATTTCAATACTATTTTTGAATGTTAGATTTAAATGGTTGTCATGTTATCAGGTAAAGGCAGTATTTGTGCAGAATTGATTTGTTTGGTTACTGCTGATGATGTGTGAAAACTGTTATGAATGAATTAATATTTAACCCTTTAATGGTCAATCTTGTAGAAAATCGCATTTTAACCTTCATTTTTAGTATCAAAAAGAATTTTACTGCGTTCAAATGTAGGGAAACATTCAAAGGGTTAAACAGATTTAGATTAAACCTTTTGATATTTTTTTGTAACAAGTAGTTTTAACAATGAACTGATTTTGATTTTAATATAATGAATTATATATTTATATATAGGTTTCAGCTTGAGCATGTTAGATTACATGCTCAAGCTCAAAAAAGAACAAATCAATTAAATGTGAACAAATCAAAAGTAATTCTAATTATTTATTACAGGTGTAGTTTTTACTGAAGTGAAACCAATTTTATTATAGTTATTATGCATGTGTTGGCTTTCAATTAGAAAAAAGGATGCAGTTTTTTACTGAAATGAAAGTTGGAATGTTGGTATCGACTTTCATTAAAAAAAATTAAATTTTTTTTATTCAGAATGGGAAAGTTGTACCAAACCGAAGATGTCTCATAACATCAAAATTTCAATGAAGTACTGTTTATATATACAATATATATATTCTTGCTAAAAAACTTATCTTATAAACTATTTTATAATTTGATGGATAATTTCTATTTTCAATTTAAAAATTTGTTATCGAATTCAATGAAATTTTAATATTAACGTAAAAATCCTTTAGTAACTTGCAGGGTGCGTAGCGTTTTAAAAAAGTGCTTAAAGGTGCTTATTTTCGTTTTTTAAAAGCTCTTAAAGGTGCTTTTTTTCATTGGGTGTTTTTAAAAAGTGCTTAATTTTCCCTTTTTCAAAATGAGATTTTTCCTTTACTATGTTGATTTTCGCTTCGAATTATGCAAAACGACACAGTTCACATTGTTCTATCCAACGTTTTCATAATTAATTCAACCCCAATCTATTTCGGCGTATAGTCAGTCCGTAGCGTATGAAAACGTCATTCGTTTTCATACGCTAAATTTCATGATTTTTGACAATTGTCAAAAACAAACAAAAGGTTTTTTTTTTTAGACATGACGGTTAAAACAAAATAAAACCGTCGATTGTCAAAAACTTTCCAACCCTGCCGGATGATATTTTTTTAAAGTGCTTAAAAATATTTTTTGAGTTCTTGAAAAGTGCTTAAATCGTGCTTATTTTTTGTTGAATAATTTGGCTACGCACCCTGACTTGTTTTAAGTGACTGTGCGCATTACAATTATAAATTATCATGGCATCTAGCATAAAGCATAAATTTTATGAACTAAAAATATTGCTTTACAGCTTTATAAAATAATTTTATGATACCTTTCCCATATGATCTTGTTTCCCATGTTAGTTATATTTCCCATATTTGGACTAGAATCATCCAAGAAAAAAAAAGAATAATTATGATTTGTGTTATTGCATCTATGTGACGTGCATAACTATTGCACCACATCACACATCTTCGACTTGGAATGAAATAATTTACATTTGATGCTCATTATAAATATATACTTCCTGAAAGAAAATAGTTCTTAAAATTGGATGAGGCGCAACCAAATCAACTCCTTTTTAGGAAGAATTGTCTTTTTAGTGTGTGTTATTTTGGCAATCACACATTAAATTAAAACAGTCAAAAGTTCACAAATGTTACTGAACAACACCGTCTCGAGATTGGCAATCTCTTCTGTGAGATATCACTTTCGTTTCATCTTGTGTTTTTTTTTTTAAAGACTTCATGTCTTGGCTCTTCGTACTTTTGATTTCAATGTGTGTTCTGGGCGATCCAATCTAAATACTGCGATACTCTGGTGTAAACGCCTGGATATCCAGGTGAAGCGCATTTTGTGCCGAATGAAACGATCCCAACTATTGTCCATTCTCTGGAATTATTTGGGACCATAAGAGGACTACCAGAATCACCCTATAAGAAAAATTTTCGTTAATTTGCATGATAATGTTTATCAAATTAATTTATATATACAGAGTGATCCTATGAAGTGTGAGATTTAGAACGTTTTATAATGCTAACATATGGCATGAAATCTGAATTGTGAACGTAGTTAATATTACTCGATGATGTAAAACTGCATTTGCTTCAAGAATATGACAATGGTAATTGAGAAAATATTACAAAAATAGTGATAACTCTCCTAATAGGCAATCGCAAAGCTCTAATACGCCATCTAGGGAGATGACCTGTTCCATGCCTTTGACCCATCCTTCCCCTCCTCTTTTCAGTTGTATAGGAATGTACTAAGATATTTTTCCTTTTCTTTTCGATCGCCAATAATAAGTCGATCCCAATAAAATTTGAATATGTTGACGAAAAAGAGTTGCTAAGTAAAACCGCAATATGTAAATTAGTGGCGTTGCAGTGGAATTACGTCATCTGCGATGAACATAAAATTGTATGTTTGATCACAAGTCTGCGAATTTCCTTGTGCTTCTGACATTAGAAATTGGAGATAGCCGATTTGTAGCAATGACCTTCAGGCAACATTTGTCGGAAGTACAGCCATGGAAATGTATAGGAAGACTAGAAGCAATACAAAGTCAGATAGAAGTGGCCAGGTGGCTAAATATAATTCCTACTATGTTTCATAGACTTTGACTGACAACAATTTCTAACCACATATTCGGCATCCAGGAGGTTCAGCTAAAGATAGCAAATGCTACGACGAGCGTCGATGGCCGATATTTATGGTTATGTGCATAAAGAAATAGAACTGCAACTACGAGTCAGCTCAGATCCTCTCTTAGTGCAGTCATCGGAAGAATGGTGTCGACGTCTTCTGTGAGTAGAAGGCTTCGCGAACGTGGCTTGTTTGCTTAGCAGCCAACCATTTGCGTGCCATTTTCGTCATGCCATGGACGGGAACGTTTGAGGTGGGTATAGCAACATGCCCACTGGACGATTGATCAACGGTGGGTTTCTTCTTTTGGGTAATTTTTAACAAATTAAAAATTACTCAATAGAAGACAAAAGTGATCCCACAGCAATCATGGCTGCCATGATTATTGAAAGTAAAAAATAAATTAGAAAAAGTCACGTGAACAGAAACTACTCAGTGATTGTTCAAAATTTGCTTCGGCACAATAGCAAAATAATTCTTATCGAACTGACTGATCGATGTAATAGACACTCCAGTCTTATAAACAGCATTACGCATTCTAAAATTCGAAAATCGGGCAATTATATACTTACACAGAGGACAATCTCTACCTTCGCGTTAAATTTTGTAAGTATAAGGGTCACAGTTTACCCATAGTTACATCCGTACACACCAAAACTCGTATTGTTTTTAAGCAGTGTATTTTAATAGTTGATACCTGGCAAGCATCTTTTCCACCTTCATTGTAACCGGCACAAATGAAGTTACTGGTTATGGGTTGATAGTACCTCTTGTCACAGTCCTTATTTTCCCAAATTGGCATTGATACTTGTTGCATAGATCCAGTACCTCGAGTGCCTGTAAAAGCAATAATTGCTGCATAAGTTTCAGAACATGATTCTTTTTTTTTATTAATTAGATTGAATAAAAGTTACAATAATGAAAATGAAAATTTTTTTAATCAAATATAAAGAGCAGTTTTTGTATTTGTGTAGTTGAATTCCATGTACCAGTAGTAGAATTCCGAGCGTAACAGAGGGGAAATCACACAGGTATTTTATCTTAAAAAATGTATTAAACATATGTGAAAACAAAAAATTGTGCAATAATATGTTACTTTAAGGTGCAATGTTTAATTAAATGGCATGATATTTCCCTGTAACTATTTGTCAAATTTGCAAAATGTCCCCTCTGTCACATTGCATTTTTTTAAGTTAATAAAAATGTGTAAGCAATTTAAAAAATCTTATAATAATTTATTTTACCTTGAAATGTGATAATTTAAAAAAATTACAAATAATGTTTAGGATGTTCCAAATCACAGAATATAGTGGAAATAACAGTGCATGTCAAAAATGTAGGATTTTCTTTGTCCCCTTTGTTACGGACGCTTTTAATTACCAGGCAATTAAATTATGAGGCTCTTTTATTGTTTTATGCATTTAAATTAAACATTGCACCTTAAAGTAGCATATTATAGCACAATTTTTTGTTTTCACAAATATTTAATAAATTTTTCAGGATAAAATACCTGTGCGATTTCCCCTCTGTTACACTTGGAATTCTACTATATGTTTCTGCAAGGATTAAAATAAATTTATTTGAACATAATTAATTAAAATTTTAAAAATCACATTAGATATAGATTTATTTAAAAAAAAATTTCAATGACAGGCTTTTTATTTTATTTAGTTTCCTCTTTGGAACTTGATATTTAAAGAGTTAATAAACTGTTACTGTTACATTCTATTTAACTCGTTTTCATTTCTGCCTCCTAAAAAAGAATGTCGCAATCAAATTTTTGACCTCTTTCCGAAAAGCTAGAGTGTTTAAATTTCAACTGAAGCTCATTACAAGATGTTAATACGAATTTTAGTAATTTCTTAACTGTTACAATCAAAATTTATAGCCAAATAGAATTCATTGTAAATTGAAGTTATCCACCTTCCTCTGATTTCCTTCAGGGCTCGAATTTCAACTGAAGCTTCGTGCTGGATCACAGTATAATTTCAATCGTTTCCTGACCACAATTATTGAATTTATAGCCAAAATTAAGTGCGTTAATTAAAACAGAGAAGTAATGAAGATTAATTTATATCCAAGCTAATCAGAAGAAAGGAACTCTTTGGGCTCGCGCGATCAAGGTAGGTAGGTACTTTATTTACGTCACACTAGAGCTGCAGAATGGGCTATTGTCGACGGTCTGGGAAGCATCCCAAAGGATAATCCGAAGACATGTCATCGCAATTTTGATCCTCTGCAGAGGGGATAGTTCCACTGCTTTAGTAACCCGACGATTTGCGCGAGAAGTCGAGCACTTTAACGATAGAACAGTTTAACGAGAACCGATACCGCGCAGTCTCAGTCCCTAAGCAGGCTGATCAAAGTGGTCACCCACCCGCTTATTGGTCGCAGTCAGTGATGCTTGACTTCGGTGTTTTACTGGGAACTGTGTCTTTGCAATCAGACGCGATCAAGGTAGAAGAACAATCATCCTAATACTAGAGTAAAAAGTAGCGATAAATGGAAACTTTAGAGTGAAATAATCTTTTCCTTCTTTTAAAAAACGTGGTTTTAAAGAACTTCTATTGTGTCATAAAATGAAAAACTGGTATATAATATTTAGCGCACCTACTTTATTACCATAAATTTGAATAATAAAACAAAATTAAACTCAGTTCATACCATAATGCATAGCTCCCCATCCAACCACTGTTGCCATTTGTCCCACCAGTGATTTACCAGTTCTTGAACTTGAGGATGGTAGGCAAATAGCTTGAATGTAATCTGAAAATTTCACCGGACGAGCTAATTTAACCAAACCTATGTCATTATAAAAACCATTTCTTTGAAACTGTGGATGAGGCCTCAAATCTGCAACGCCATGCTCTTGAATTCCAGCACCATTTGAGTTCAGTAAATGGTGTTCGCCCAATCTTACCACCATTTGTCTTGCACTGTATCTATAAGAAAGGAAATAATTGCAAAAATGAATTTGATTTTAAATATTTATTCCTAACTATACCGCTTTCGCCTAAACTTTGAATGTTACATTACAGAGCTGGAGTACTATTAACATTAGCTATAAGCGAAAAAATATATTAAGAGCTAAACTTGCGTAATCTTAAGTTATCTTGTCATAATTAATTTTCATTTGGATATTTTAAAAATTTCTTGTCAGTATTTGAAATTTCATGGCTCTAGTATTGTCTGAGCTCCCTCTAAATTTTAAATCAGTAATGGAAGCGGAAGAGAATTTGCAAGGAAATGTTTCTCCCGTGGTATTGTGTCCTCGTAAAATTTTAAGTGTTTCACATAAAGTCTAATTTACCATGGAAAATTTATTCGAAAAAACACATCTTAACAAAAGAATCTGATTCTAGAAAATGAGACGTGATGGCTCAGGAGATAGAGCGTTCGCCTTCCAATGAGGTGAACCGAGTTCGAATCCCAGCGATGGCTGGTCGATACGAATTCCGCATCCGGCTTGCACCGACCATAGTGCTGACGTAAAATGTCCTCAGTGATAGACGAATCATGGGTTACAGTTCTCTTGCCGTCAGGCTAAGGAGGTTTTAGTGGTTCTCCTGTCCATGTAACGCAAATGCGGCTTAGTTCCATCAAAAAGTCCCCCACGAAGGTAAGTTCCTCCCAATATTCGATACAGGAGTCCCCTTGTCTTCTGGATTGGGTTCAAAATTACAAGGCTATGGAGTTAAACATTAGTAGCCGTGAACCCAAAACGCCGGTTATAAAATAAAATTCTAGACATTGAAAATGGTTTAGATAATGTGAGATTCAGAGATTTAAAGTAATATCATTTAAAAATAATCAAGCTTTTATATCTTAAAAATATTTACTTATATCCCCTTCTGTCAGATAAACAATGGGCTGCTGTCAATATATACAAGTTGTTGATGAGCGAACCACCACACCAGTATTCTTTACCCCTAGCTGTCATTATAAACAGGGCAGCCTAGAATATAGAATATAAAGTTAATCCATAGCAGTTTATCCATAGTTAATCCATAGCAATTTACTCAAAAAATTCTTAAGTAGAGAAGTGTTATATTTATTAATTTACTTATAGTATAATACATATTTTTTTTAAACTGTAGATCTAGTTAGTTTTTTTTTAATTCTAGGTGGGAATAAAAAATTTGCTGAAAGCTTTCAGTGCCAATAAAGGTATCGAAAGTTTGATCATATTGATGAAAGTAAAAAGTTTTTGAACTGAAACCAAAAAGACATCGATTTTAAACAAATGTATTTTTCATTTCAATTTAAATGGAATGCATACCCAAGTCAAATTTTTGATGGTTTTCCATTGATGAACCAACATAATTCTGATGGTAACCATTAATAATTCCATCATGAACCAATGTATTTTTGATTGTAAACAACATAAGTAACTATTACCCTAATGTAGGAGTTCGGACTGATTAATGATGATCCAACACAAGAATAGCAACTTGTTTTGATGGTTTGCTCATGTTGACCATCAGAAATTTCCATCATAGTTTCTTAGAAATCAAATGTTGGAGCAATCATGAGTCACCATCTCCCAAATGTAGGATTTCGGACTGATTTTTCATTTTCCAACATTAAGAAACAAAACAAACTGTTTTTATGGTATGATGTTTTGATGGCTGTTGAACGAACTATAATTATAATTAAACCATCAGGAAAATGCATTGTTGTACCATAATGGACCATCACGAATTTCCATCATAGTATCTTGGAAATCAAATGTTGGAACAATCATGAACAGCTATCATCCCTAGCGTTAGAATTTGGACTGATTTAAATTGATGATCCAACATAAAAAGCGAAATTGTTTTGATGGTATATTCCTGAGAATTAACAAGAATTCCCATTAAACCACCATGGAAATGTATAGTTGGAACCATCATGGACCGTAACGGATCATCAGGGATTGTTGGTGCATGAGAATCAAACTTCTCTTGATGGTTAACCATCATCGTATTAAAGTAGCATCATGGAATGATAGAAATTTGTTGGAATATCAAAACCATGAAAGAATAATGGAAAATGTGTGGTGACCATCAAATGATGTTGGATCATCATGAACCGCACTGAAACCAACATAAACCATCAAAATATTTTGATTGGACCATCAAGAACTTTGACTTGGATGTGTTTAGTTGTCTATTTAAAGCAAATGTTTGAGTCTAATTAAAGAATTGGGGGAATGTTGGAACAGTGGCAGACTGTCCAGTTTCTAACTTGTCTGATAAATGAACTTTCCTGGTGTGAATTCTTCTAATGAGGATATGTAACAAAATTTAGTCATTAATTTGGTTCCTTTGGTTTTCCATTGGTAATACATTCCTCTCCTGGCAATTTACATTGCAGATTTTAGATATAGGTAATGTTAAAATTTTTCTTATATTAGGTTTACAGTATTTTATTCTTACACTTCATTCTCTCTATTTTTTTAATCGATATCATTTGTGATTAGAAGTAAAAGAAAATAACTGAAATGAATTACGATTTACAACCTTAATCACATTACTTATACTATTTTAAATTTAATTATGCTTCTCCCCTGAAAATCAGTATTTGGATCCCTTGTGATATATTACCTCGCACTCAACAAAACTTCTATTTGAAATTGAGATCCACATTTTAAAAACTTCTGTTCTGAAACAGTTTAATATCATACCTCCCTATATGTTCGACGATAACGCAATTTTTGAAAATTGTTATAAGAAGGCCTTATTGGAATAGTTTTCTACTAACTCTATTCATAAGAATAAAAGTACTATTAGCTTAACTTTTACGACCACAGAAGTCATTTCTATATCATTTTGAAGCTAGTA
The DNA here is from genome assembly GCF_982258835.1 of Parasteatoda tepidariorum. Lineage (NCBI taxonomy): Eukaryota > Metazoa > Arthropoda > Arachnida > Araneae > Theridiidae > Parasteatoda > Parasteatoda tepidariorum. The sequence continues at coordinate 82,433,751 of NC_141755.1, forward strand.
CACCTACCGTACAAATAGAAAACGAAAATCTGACTAGATTAGATGAACAAACTCATTAAACTTATGTCTTAAAACGAACCATGAACTAACTTAATGTATTTTAAAATGAACACAAGTGGAGTTGGCTTAGTAGTATTCAAATAAAGCCTTCGGATAAAAATTCTCCTTTTACTTATCCCTTCAATGAATACTGAATGAATAGAGTATACAATTATTCTTTTTTGAAATTCTACAAATATTTTTTAGCAATTCTTTTGAAAATCAAGCAATTCGATTTACAACAGTGGAGTAACCTTTAAGGTTACCTTTATAAGTAATCATTAAACTTAAGTAATTATGTAAAGATGAAAATTAAACTTATTATTAGATTGTCATAGTAATCATATCAAAATTGAAATATTTTTTATTACTGGCCCAAATATTCTGATAGCTTGAATATTTGCTTACCATCCATGGCCACTGTCCAGGATAACTTTCATGCCCTCCCACAACTCGGGCGTTCCTGCCACCGATGCCGCAAGTTCCTGAAAATATTTAAGTTAAAAAAATAAAATATTGTTTAATATTGTTAAACATTGTTTGGGAGTAAAAATCATTCATTCATTATGAAATCTCATATGGTTTTAATTCATTTATTTTGGAATTGTTGTTATGCATATTGATCGCTTGTGTTTATTGATAGATATACTACATTGTATATCATGAGAAGTAGTAAATCAAGTAGCAACGTTGTAAAGTATAAGACTAACGATAATTTTCATCCAATGGGAATCTAATTTACTAACAACAGGAACAAATAATAATTAAATTAGCAAAGAATCTTTAATATATATGGCCAACTCATACCTGTCTAAGAAATATCTAACTTCTGGTCGTATTACTTAATTAAACTGCTATCGTCTTAGATCAGGTGTAACCAACCTTTTTAAGGAGAGTACTACAGTTTGAAAAATAAAAATTATGCACACCACTCCAAGCTTTTCTAAAGTTTTTAAAAAATATAAAAATGTGGAAAATGTAATCTGTGAAATTTTTATGCAAATAGTGTTTTTAGCCTATATAAATATGAGTAGTGAAGATTTTAAAAAAATGTAGTAAATAAAACATACGTAAAAACTTAGGCTTCGTTGTTAATAAATTTTTTTTAACGGTTTAGTCAATTAGGTTATACATTAAACAAAAAACAGAAAACATTTAATTCTAAATAATTATTAAACAGTAGGCATTTAATTCATGTTTTATAAATTTCGATAATGTTCCTAAAAAGGACAATTTTTTTCCCTTTCAAATTGCTTTATTTTTTCAACGTGTTTTCGGATGTTACTGATAAAACTTGGTCATGCCACGTTGTGAAAACTTGTAATTCGTGTCAGCTATCCATAAATTTGTAGATAAATTGCTTTTGACTTACTTGCTAATTACAGATGTATATTTTAACTAAACAGTACCATAAAAATATATTAAAAATGTTCCTAAAAAAAGACATTGTATAAAGTATAAAGTATGGGTGTGGCAGAAGTCGAATTCTTATCCATAGATGGCGCCACAGGAAAACAAGAACAATCGCACCCCTTTCCTTAAAATGGCCTACTATACTATCTACCAATAAGTATTTGGACATCTATGCAAATGAATGGTGTTTCACCTGGTATGGATTGGGACCTTTCATGGTAAGCTCAACGCCGATGCTTACTGCACTATTTTGGATGATAACAGGGCTCGAAAAACCGCCCGTCCTCGGCGGTGAAAAATTCCCGGCGGACAATGAATTCCTCGAATCCGACGTCCGCGCGGACGGCCATTTTCCCGTTAATGTTCGTGATACATTTTCAATTTTTGTTATCTTACAAGAGTCTAGATTAGCGCCTCACTTCTAAAATGACCCTCTAATCTAGAAATCCTGTTAATTCCTTCGTCAGACCAAATGCAGCAGAATGACCCACAATACAGCAACATGGTGGAATTAATGTTTTCTCCGTCTGGGAGGACTGCAGCGGTTGAAAGGGGCTTTTCAGCGATGAACTTACAAAAAAAAAACATTACGTACTGGTCTTAAACAAGAAGCGTTAAACGCAATTAAGAACATCTACCTAAATGGAAAACCCCTTTCAGATTTCTGTGCAGAAACCTCTGTAAATCATTGGCTTGATTGTGGAATAGGCAAACGTCATATTTGATTCATTTAAAAAACGCATTAACCTCGGATAAACTGAAATTCCAGATAACTTGACCTTTGTCATTTAAATTATTTCATGAAATAAATAAATTATTTCTTAAAAGAAATACTAGGTTACAATTGGTAACCTAGTATTTCTTTTATTACTGTATAATGTAATCCTAGTAACTACTAATTCATTGTGCAATTTATATAAATGTTTGTAATAAATAAGAGAAAATTATATTTTTATTCATTTAGAAGCTACGGGTTAGTTTCAAAGGAAGACGGGTGCATTGTTGGACCAGCCGTCCTCGGGGACGGGTAAAATTTCCCAGTTTTTTCGAGCCCTGGATGATAATGTGCTTCCTACGTTGTGGCAGTTTTACGGGTTGGACTCCTGTTACTTCCAGGGCGACAATGCCAGCTGTCATGTTGCGAGGGTCACTAAGGCTTGGTATGGTGCCAATGGGGTTAATCGAATGGACTGGCCTGCCTAGAGGCCAGACTTGAACCCTATCGTGAACCTCTGGGACGAGTTGGATCGCCGAATTAAAGGGTGTACTACCCGTCCAAAATCGGAGAAGGAACTTACTACGTGTCTTCTCCAAGACGAGTGGAATAAAATATCACTAGGCGTCACACAAGGACGTGCGGAAAGTATGCCCCGGAGGGTTCACGCTGTAATTGCCTCTCGTGGAGGCTCTACCAACTATTGGTTATGAATAAAGTTTGTTTTTCTTTTCAATCACACGTGTCCAAATACTTATTGGTAGATAGTGTATAACAACAGCAGCAAAAAATACATCAATATAATTTAAGCTAAATGCATTTATTGAGTTTTCGTTAAAAAGGGCAGTAAATGTTGCACAAATTAGAACATATAAATAAAGAGTAATTTTTCAGTATTAATTTTTTTGAATTGAAACAAAAAAAAACAAGCAACTTATGAGTTAAATGTATTTTTTGTTAATATTTTTAGGTAATGATATTGAATGTTGGAAAAAGGAATAAAAAAAATAAACGTAATTACGTTGATATCGGTATGATTTCTTACCCGATAGATCTGAATTAGATGCCGTTAGGTCAAACGGTTGATTGTCGAAAGGCGGTTTATAACCTACGATGTTATCAGGCTTGCTGTATGTGATGTAGTGCAAAGGTTGAGATTCTATGATGCTGGAAATGTATGTATCCATAGCGTTGCCGCTAGAATTGAGACTACTTATTAATGAATTACTTGTCGTAGGTAATGTAGTTTCTGGTGGGATGGTGGAATTTTCCGTAGTCGTGGAAGCTGTTGTGGTGCTGAGAGTTGGTACGTTCTGTAAGGAAAAAATTTTCGAAAATTATTTATTGAATTTCGTCAAGAATACAGAAGTGATGGTAGTACCATTTTTCTGGGTTACTAATTAAGGTAAAAAGATTGCACAGCAGATTGTGCATCACTGACTAACCAGTTGGCATGAGAGCATTAAAAGTAAATGTAAAGTCGTTCTAAAGTGGAGGCATTTAGAAGAAAACAACACTCTAAAATGCGATTTGTAATGGCAGAAGTTAAACGTAATGCGAACATAAACAGGAAAATGTTTTTATTTATGGCAAACACTGCAGTAGCCAAACGGCTTTAAGAAAATAGTGCAAAATTTTTCATAAACAGCTCAATCAAAATCTGATTAGCGCACCATAGACGATGCATTTGATTTTTAGGACTGAAAGATTTAATAGAAAAATAAACTTTACTGGTTTAGAGTGATTTGCATTAACAGAAAATTGTACAAATTTTATTTGTCTTATAATTATATAATTGCTTAATTATAATCATATAAATACGTCACATAACTATAATTATATCATATCGTTATAATTATTTAAGATTTCTGTTTGTTATTAATTTAAAATAATAGCAAAACTATAAATAAATATATGAAAGGTCACGTTAGTTTCAGAAAAATTATATTAGTCATAGTTACTGGAAATTTTAATGAACTTATTCAGCAATTGACAAGAATAAGCTATATAAATGTTTATTAAGCAAATGATATTTATTAAACTGATGATGCAAAATAACTTTCCCCATTCAAAAAGCTAACTTGACTTTAGACTGACTATTTTGATATAAACAGTTTTCTCTTATCGCGATAGAAAATTTTTAGCTAACTTTTTAACTTAATACTGGCTACATAGGCTGTCCTCCCTTAACGCAAGAAATATTTTCATCAGAAAACTCTATTTAAAAAAAAAAAAAAAAAAAACGAAATGTCGGTAGTTTTTAACAATCCACATGCTAACTCATTATAGTACTGAGTACATAGACAACCTTCTCCTTACTCGATTAATACCTTTTAAAAGAAAATTCTATTTCTTTTTTTGTAACAAAATGGTGGTAATTTTTAACATTCCATGTGCTAACTTATTACTGCACTGATTACATAGACAGCCTCCTCCCAGCGCAATAAATACCTTTTATAATAAAATTATATTTTTTAAAAAAACGAAATAGTGGTAATTTCGTTTTTTTAATTATTTTAATCCATGTGCTAACTTATTACTGTACTAACTACACAGATCTCCTAACGCAATTAATACTTTCGATAACAAAACTTTTTTTAAAAACGAAATAGTGGTAATTTTGAACATTCCATGTGCTATAACTTATTACTGTACTTACTACACAGATCTCCTAACGCAATTAATACCTTCGATAAAAAAAAATTTTTGAAAACGAAATAGTGGTAATTTGGAACATTCCATGTGCTAACTAATTACTGTACTGACTGCGCAGACAGCCTCCTCCTAACGCAATTAATACCTTTTATAACAAAATTCTATTTCTTAAAAAACGAAAATGGTGTCGATTATTATCATTCTATGTGTTAAATCAACTTATACAGATTACATAGACAGTTTTCTCCTAACACGATAAATATTTTTTCTTTTTTTGTTTTTAAAAAGAATTCCATTTTTTTTTAAAAAAAGAAGAAAAAAAAAGAAATGGCAGAGTCAGGGAATGATGCAGAACTTTTTTTTCTCTCTCTCTCTCTAGGTCAATTTCACTGATATTTTAGAAATAAGTATGACAGATGAATAGGTGATAGAAAGAGAAACACCAGAAGTGACCCAGAAATACGAGCTGATATATTTTAACACTTTCATTCGTTGAATAACGGAACACGCATAGAACAAAATGTTGACATCCAACGGACCAAAACGAGAACATCCATTCCGTACCATTCGAACACCTAATCACATCATTCTGCTTGAAAGCTTCCGCTTTTCAAAACCAGTTAAATAATTTTTTAATTTACTTTAGATAAATAATCTTTAAGTGAGAATTCTTTTGTCCGTCCAAACTGTTTGGTCAATAATATAAATTTATTGTAAGGATAAATTAAAGGCAAAAATAGACCTTCGATTGTATTATACTATAGACCAGGGATTGTATTATACTACTTAACAGAAATTAAGTCGCCGAAGATGCTTCAACTTATTTCTTTAAGTTGTAAAGTACAGAAATTAAGTTTTTATAAAGACAGGAAATTTAATAATAGCAATAAGAATACTATTAAATATTTAATTCATAATTATAAAATAATAATTAATTCACATATAACCCACTTTTTACCAATTGCTTTCAGATGCAAAGTAACTGAGCTATACGACGGATTATAATATAAATAATATAATAGGGCTTTCGCAGGTTTTTGGAAATTTTTAAGAATTTTAGTAAAACTGGAACAAATCTTGAAATACAAAAATATTTAGTGACCACCACAAAATATTATATTTTAAATATTTATAAATCTAAACTATTGATCATATTTTTAAGAAAAAATTTCTTTCTCGTAAATATTTAAAATTTAGAAATTTAAATGCATTGTTTGTTGATAAAATTTAAGGAGATTTTTTTATATATTTCCATTTTTAACATTTAAAAGGAAACCTCTAAAAGTAATGATTATTGATCAAATTTCCGAGGAATGCTTCCTGCATGTTTATCCTTTAATTTTAAAATTTTATATCAATGACCTTGGTTTCCAACCAAGATCATTGATGAAGGTAATATGCTAATAAGCTTAACAAAGTTACATGGAACTGTGCGTTTCACAGTAATTATTAACTTCCATGTTATATTTGGACGGGGATAATCTGGAACTAACCTCCGTTTCGCTGTAAAAAAAAATAAATCCACAAGTCTACTATAAATTTTTTTTTACACCAGGTAAGGTATCTTCTTTATTTTTGAATCTAACCACATACCAGAGTTGAACAAAAATGTAATCGATTGCATTTTTCGATTACAGTAATCAATTACTTGTAATCATGATTACAAGATAACTTAATTTTGTTTACGACTGTAATCGTTATTACAACAAACAATTACAGTAATCAATTACTTGTAATCGCGATTACAACTTTGATTACAGCTGTAATCGCGATTGCAATAGTCGATTACAGTAATCAATTACTTGTAATCGCGACTACAACTTTCAAAAATTTTGATTACAGCTGTAATCATGATTACAATATTGATTACAGTAATCAATTACTTGTAATCTTGATTACAGCTGTAATAAAAATTTTGATTACAATTTTAATCATGATTCCAAGTAATTGCGATTACAAGTAATTACAACAAAAACGATTACAACAAAAACGACAACGTAATCATGATTACAATTAATCAAAATATATGATTTCATGTAATCATGATTACATGTAATCTTGATTACAAGTAATTGTGATTACTTGTAATCATATTACACAATTACAAATAATTACAATTGCATACTATATACAAATACATCATGTATGTATGGGGATACATATTTTTATGTACGTAGAATGTACGCATGCAATCGTAAGTGTAATCGGCGGCCAACTCTGCCATATACACGTTCAAGAGCTTTTTAAGAGCGTTTCATTAGCTTACGAATTCCTTCTGTTTAAATCTCAGCTGCCCGCGATTTTAAGCAACTTGTTACAGCAATTAGAAATTTCTCATCATCAGCGAAGTGCTGAGCTCCGAACTATTTCTCCAATGCAGTGGCAATCAAAAGGAATCAAATCAGGTCGGTAGAGAGCGGTAAATAAACACGTCCCATTTGATTTGGTGCAAAAGATCTTGTATTCCCTAACCACTTTGAGGATTCAGCATGAATGTTCGGTCGGTAGAGAGCGGTAAATAAACACGTCCCATTTGATTTGGTGCAAAAGATCTTGTATTCCCTAACCACTTTGAGGATTCAGCATGAATGTTCATTCTTCCTTCTTTAGAACATTTGAACTTCGAAGCAATACACCATATATTTCATGCCACATACGATACAAAATTTTATCGATACAGTTTTACCGTATACGAGTATATTTTGTGCCGTATAGGATGTCTGACACTGGCCATTTCTTTTCTCTCTCACTCATCGTACTTTACATTGAAGAACTTTTAAAAACAGTTCACGTTATCACGTTATAATCAGCAAACAAGCTGTAAGACAATACTTTACACAAGGATAGTGTTAAAAGCGAGGAACTAGATCATTTATTTGAAAACGACAACAAATTAAAAGCGAGGAACTAGATCATTTATTTGAAAACGACAATAAATTAAAAAGCAATAACCATTGATCTAGTTACGCCATTGATGTTTTTTCTGTTTTGATCTTTGGTATGATGTTCTTTTTTGTTAGCACTGTTATGTTTAAAATCCAAGTAATCGCTAGTAATTAAAAGTTGTTAAGTTTTTTAGCGTTGGTACTGGCAGTTTTTTTAAAAAATAGAGTTGTGTTTTAATCAGTTCTAGTTCGTGTTTTAACAGTTAGTTCGGAATTGCAGATGTACTGATGGCTTGATGTAGCAATGGTTGCACATCATCCATTACCACTTATACGACAACAGAGTATAGTTTCTGATAGTTCCGTCCATAATTATATGTCGATTTTTTGCGCTCTGCTAAACGAATTAGTACTATTTCTCCATTAAATTCGCTGTTCAGTACATATTTTTTCCAATGATTTTAAATAATTTAGTTTTATTTTAGAGACACGTCTTTAAAGCGAAAAACAAAAGAAACACGTTAACAGCTTTAGAAATTGTAATTTGATAACGTAGTCAGCTTATGCCACCTCTTTCACATTGAGTTAATCTGATGTAACCTATAAAAACTAATTAATTTTTAAAGAACTTGCAATAAACTCATGAGAGCTATAACACTGCAAAAATCACTGATGTTATCTTTTTTTTTTAAGTGTGTATGCAATTTAATTTTTAAGAACTGTGATTTTTAAAGCAATTAAAAAATTCCATTTTTCGAACATCTCTTCCAAACTATCTTATTGGAAATTTATGTTTTAATATCGTAAGTACCTAACCTTTCCCGTGCTTCGAACTGTTAGTATGCCTGATTTAATTGCTCTCGGTTGGATGGTTTATAAGTCTATAAGGGACAGGCATTCATTTTTATATTCATTATGTATAGTAGACATGGCATTCTAGTGGAAAGTTTAATAATATTTAGAGTAAGAAACAGTTAGGAAAATTAAATTAAGGGGCATCATTTTTCTTAGGAATTGGTTGAATATAAATATGATGAATGGTTAATGACTCTATAAAGGGCAGGCATTCATTTTTATGTTCATTATGCATAGTAGATATGGCATTCTAGTGAACAGTTTAATAATATTTAGAGTATGAAACAGTTGGGAAAATTAAACTGAGGGGCGTCATAAATATGATGAACATGGTTTATGAGTCTATAAAGGACAGGCATTCATTTTCATGTTCATTATGCATAGTAGATATGGCATTCTAGTGGACAGTTTAATAATATTTAGAGTAAGAAACAGTTGGGAAAATTAAACTAAGGGACATCATTTTTCTTAAGAATTGTTTGAATATAAATATGATGAATATGGTTTATGAGTCTATAAAGGACAGGCATTCATTTTTATGTTCATTATGTATAGTAGATATGGCATTCTAGTGGACAGTTTAATAATATTTAGAGTAAGAAACAGTTGGGAAAATTAAACTAAGGGACATCATTTTTCTTAAGCATTGTTTGAATATAAATTAGATAAGGGAAAAAATTATGTTTCTTTTTAGTAACCTTATTATGTAGCTACAAAAATATGAGCAATATACATGCATTTCATTGTGCCTTTTAATCAATATATTGAAAATTTACTTTAATTGTCTAACTATAAGGTTAGAGAGAGGAGGCAGAAGTGAAATTTTACACATTCAAATTGAACTGTTTAGTTAAAAATTTAATGATTTTAAAAAAATGCTAATAAAAAGTTTTAAAAGTTTAAGAAATAAAAGAAAATCTTTGTAAGAAAAATAAATCTAATGAAGGCAGAGGACATAAATTCCTTATTTTCTGGAAATTAGCCAATATACTTAACCCAGAAGTTATCTTGCTTATTCCAGAGTTAAGCTCGAAAATATAAGGCCATGTTACTGCCTTAAAATTACATTCATGGCGGTTCGGTTATAAAATTCAGAAATGAATAAATAAATAGATGAAATATAGAAAACAAAGAAAAAAGACCGATCGCCATATTGAAAGAAGTTATATATATATATATATATATATATATATATATATATATATATATATATATATATATATATATATATATATATATATATATATATATATATATATATATATATATATATATATATATATATATATATATATATATATATATATATATATATATATATATATATATATATATTATATAATTTAATTATTATTGGAATTTTGTTTCCTAAAATTAAAAAATTCTGCCTATTTTAAAAAATTCTGCCTTTTGTTAAAAAACTGCCCAGTGCACGGAGGAAAAAAGAATGGTCAAAACTACCAAAATAAGATATAATTTATCGTGTTTCTGCCTCTGTGGGAACACCAGAAAGCTCGGTAATTCTTACCGATGTGTTTTGGTAATGATTTTGGTAAAATAAACAATAAAATATTACTTTATAATGTGTGACAAAATTTGGTAAACGTGGTACAATTTGGTAATTTTTTTCATGATACCTGAGAGCATTACATATAAACTATTCGATTAAATTTGTTTTTCAGTTTTGTATTTTTTACTGCATGTGTGGTAATAAGAACTATGATTTTGAAAAACAGACTTTCTGGTAAAACATTACTATAAGAACGTAAAAATTACCAAATGAATATTTTGAATACCGTATATTTCGGTTTCATTAGCCAGAAAAGCCATTGCCATACAACATGTTAATTTTAGCAGAATTTTTTTCTCTCTGTTTGTAGTTTGCTTTCATTTGTAATTTTTAAGAAGAAGTAGTACTTAAAAATATTATGAATGTCTTTTTAAATACATTAAATTCAAAAAAATACATATAACCTAATGTTGGATAAAGGTGATCGATTAACACCAATCAATTCAGAGAAGAAGCAATCACGAATCTTGATTTCCTTGACAAATATTTATTTACCGAAAGTATAATTCTATCTTTCCGTCTCTATACGTCTTACAAATACTTTCAGAATTAACTCATAAATTATAATTGATAAAAAAGAATACTAAATTTGGAACAGCTCTAAGTTTACTTTCTCATTTGGAAAACATTTGCAACAGAAACTGAATATTAACTACTAAAATAGGAAACCTTTATGTTTTGAAGTTTTCACGACTAAGAAATAACTGTGCTGTTAAAAATGAATTAAGAGGAAAATTAATCTATAAGAAGACAAACACTAAGGAAATATTTTTTTATAAATAATTATGCTAAGTTTCGTAGTTGATTTCCCTTTCAAAAAATGTCTCTTTTAATTTACCAACGAATGGACTTACAATACATGCAATTAACTAAAAACCGAATCTTGCGGCAACACTGTTCCAAATGGTATAGACTACCTGAAAAGTACTTACTAATAAATTTTGAAAAATTTAATAAATTTTCAGTTTATTTCTGCATCATGTAACACTAAATCAAAATTACTTCATTTGCTAGATTCAAATAAAAAAATTATTAATCAAATTTATATGGAATATTTTAATTAAAATGTTTAATATGTAACTAAAATGTTATCTTTTCGAAATAACATCGTAAAAATATCAAAATTAATAGATAATAATTACTAAATAATAGATAATATCAAACTTATGACACATTTTGGGAAGTTAAAAATGTTTTTAAAACTTAAGGCGAGCTCTTAAGTTTAGGCTGCGTAAGTTTCAAAGAATTTTTCCTCCTCAAAATTTAATTTTTTATCAACCAAAGTTGATAAAAAAAAAACAATTTTTAGAGCATTAATAATTTTATCATTTTTCAATCATAAATAAGGAAACAAATTATAACGAAATATGTTTTAATATCATTTTCCTGGAATTTAAACAAAACATTTAAATTTAAAAATAAAAACTGAAATATAACTAGCATTATTTAGCGTTATATGTTGGAATAATCTACCGATGTTTTTGTTACAATACTCTTAATACGAATATAAATATTGCACTACTCTTAATCTTTACAAATTTATTTTTGTTTATTTAAAATCAAAATTCAAAAAGGTCACGAAATTAAAATTTGACACATTGGTGCTTTTAAATTTCTGAGGTAAAGGTTTAGAATAGGACGCCCTTCTAATTTTGGCAATTTTTCAAGTTATTGCAAAAAATAAGAAAAATGACTTAAAAGAGAGATTTTCGAATAGTAAGAAATCACCATGAAAATAATAGGAAAATGAAAGATATGTACAGTAAAAGCTCCCAGTTCTAGGGCTAACCAAGGGACACACTATTCTACACTCTAACCACATATTCTATATCTGCTACCTTTCCATATTTAACATGAATTTTCCTATTTAACTCTAATTATAATTAGCAATAATAATTTATTTAATTCATATTTCGAAAAACTAAAAAGATCAAATAAATAAAAAATTACATTTTATGCCATAGAAGATTTAATTAACACTGAATTTTAAATTTGGGTGTAAACGCAATTTTTGTCTGTTATTAGGCTAATTTATTTCACAAAAGTTTTTCTAATGATTGATCATACTGTAAATAGGAATAAAATACCTAATTGGCTAATCAACAGTCGCGTTTATATTTGACAAGGGTTTCGCAGACGATATTTTCGTCTCATAAGACGTACATGCACAAAAACAGATTTTGTTTTTCTTGCATCATTGCCTGACACTTCTTCAAATTACCAAGGTTAGTTTTAAAAATTCGTGTTTTTTTCTTCATTTCCAAACGATACATTTATTGACTTTTGCGGTGATTAAACCAAACGATTTTTCTTCGATTGTTTCATTTATCATACTGATTTTAATATTAATTTGGCAACAAAATGAAAAGTAGATTCCAAGTTTGTTCCATTTCAAAAGCTAGGCAACTGAAACTTTTATATAACAATATGCAAGTGTTATGTAAGTATGTTTTTTTTTAAAATCTAGCTTTAAATTTAACTTAACTTAAATCAAAGATATTAGAAAAATTTTAATATTAGATCTAATTCTTTTACAAACTAAAAAAAATATTTGTCGAAAACTCGTTTTATATATTAAGTAATAATGCATGTGAAATATTTAGAATATAAAATATTTAAATTATTGTATTATATAGCATTTGCATGTAAACTATTTAAAATATAGTACATAGCCCAAATGATTTTATTGCTTTTATAGGAAGTTATGGCTTGTATATAATTCTGTTTCATGTTACTCAGAGATACAAACGATAAAAAAGGGAAAACTTTAGAGAAAATTCGTAACATTTGCAATGCAGTTCAAGAACATAATCCGTGAAACGCCATTATTACTTCATAAATTATAAATGTGTCCACTTACTTGCACTTAAAAAAAATTGTTCAATTTCGTAAAAAGTCACATAAATGTTGGGACAAATAGTGCCATAGCGTAAAAAAATTTAATTGTATGTCATTTATTTATAAGCCTATTAGAATTCATTATATTTTTAAAATAAAGAAATTGACAAATTAGATGAAAAAATGCGATTAAATTTTATGTTGAAAAATACAATCAATTTTTTTCTGTTGACTAATAAATAATTTTCTGTTTAATATAACTGGGTTTTTTTGTGGTAAGAATTTCAGTTTCGAGGACTCGTGTGTGCTCTTCTAACTGTCTTACAATATATTGCATGAAGGGAATGAAGCATTTGTAACAAAATTTTAAGTATTTGTTATAAAATTTTTGTTAAAAAAAGTATTTGTTGGAAAAAAATTCATACATTTCAGCAATATCTATTAGTTTATTTAAAAATGTTCACCAATGCAACCAAAATTACCATTTAGTAATAAATTTCAAGATTTTGATGGCAATATCTTTTACCAGATAGAATGCAATTGATCTTATAATCTGTTTATCACACTTTTTATATGTTTTATTTAAAATGGCGGTACTGAGTGTTGATAGGAGTTAGATTTCAGTTAATTATTCTTTTCCTGATACATTTCTCAATACATAAAAAACATGTATGAAAAAGGGGCATGGACGAGGCTTTCAAGTGTGTTAAATGTACTTTACAGATTTTGCCACGATTTTATATAATGTGTAATAGCATTTATTTAATTATTTTTTGTTTTGTTTCACTTAGGCTCAGCGAAATGAAACTTGAACGAAATGTCAGTAATGAAGAAATGTCAGTAAGTGCAACTTAAACTTCTAACATAAAACTATAATAATTTTGAAATGC